>NC_043962.1:29231493-29550660 GCF_902148855.1 Sphaeramia orbicularis | reverse complement strand
GTTACTAATCTTAAAGTGACTAATTCATAGATTTGGTTGTTTTTAAATTAAATTTCTCACCACAGTAGCTTCTATGAGTCCACAATAGGAACTCCTCCATGCAGAAACAAGTCTTTTTCTTTCCTACTCAGGGTGATATGTCTAATAAATCAGCGATGGAATGAGGGAACATTTGATAGGAACTCATTAGGCCTGAAGGTTAAAGAGATATGGATATTATAAATAAGTATACATGAATCATTTAAGCGGAAACAATAACAGGAACAGAGCCTTTGCAAAGAAATAAACATCACTTCCTGATAATGTTTGTCTTGATGGCTTTAGGTGGAAAAATCATGAGGCGTTTGTGTGAGAGCACATGATGCATACTGCCCACAGCTCCACTGGGGGATTGTGGCTGGGGGACTATCAGAGCACTCTCCTTCTCCGTCATCTATCAGTGTCCATTAAAGCCAAGCTGGTGGGGATTATGAACAACACCCAGAGCCACGGCCATTAGACAGCATTAGAGCTCACAGAGAGAGACTCGGTGGTACGAGGAGAAAAAAAAAGAAGAAAAAAAAAAAAACACCTTGCAGCCAGATGACACAGGCCAACATGATGATCACACCACAGGGAGCTGGGCTGTGGCACTGACAGCAAGCCGACCGCACCACAGGGAACTGGGCTACGGTACTGACCGCAGACCGTCACCAGAACCATGCTCAGCATAATGAGGCATGGCAGAAGAATCAATACAGCACGGTACCATGGGTATCATGCCAGTGGACCATGCCCTGGAGCTACAACACATTCTGCACCAACACAAAACAGGCAGTTACACAAAACAGAGAAAAACAGTTGCTCTGTACAGTTACACCGTATCCAAAACAACAACCCAAGATGGATTTCAAAAAGGAACAAATGGCCAACAAATGCCTGAATCCAAACACAAGACATATACAATATTGTTTACAGTCTGTCATCAATATTCACTCCAGTCAGCCGTCCTGTGATAATTCTCTCACCAGCAAGCCTTTGGACGACAACTTTGACATAAAGCAGGATACAGAAGGAATGTTTAGAGTGAAAGGGGAATTTTTGTCCAGATGTAAACATCTCCCTCTAGTGGCCAGAAACTGTAACCCCTTTCAGTTTTTCTGAACAAGGAATTCCCATTTTGCCATTACAAATGAACCAGCAACACACACTGATCTACAATGAGCATTTTTACATATTTTTTTCTTCCTAATAGCGAACTGACCTTGCATTCCAAAACACTCTGATCAGATTCACAGGTGACATATATCTCATCCACAGCTCGACGAAGGTTGTCGAAGAGAAATGCCCAGTAGCGTGCTCGCAGGTCCACTTTGCGGGGCTGTCTGGTTTTTGTAGGACTCTTTTCCACTCCCTTATCCAATAAGGCACCAGCTGTCCCTTTATTTTCAATGGCAGCATTCTGTGGAGACAGAGACCTTTTCGTTAATTTAAGTCGTAAACTCCTAAATGAAGTTATTAAATTAGATCACTGTTTTCTTTTAAGTATTTCTCTTATTTTACGAAGAGAACTTGAGCACATACTCAAGAATAACCTAAGGGTTTCTTCAGGTTTCAAGTTAAATTTAACACTTTCAAAACCGTTATGAATGCAAGTTCAGATATATTAACATCTTGTCATGCTGGGATCGAACTTCAGTGATGCTTCGGATGTGGATACAGAACAATATTGGGCAGAGATTTCCTAGTGGTATCTTAGAGCAGCTTAACAAGTTTCTAATTTACAGTGGGTGCCCCTCAGCAGGGTTCAAATTCTTTATTTGTAACGGGCTTCAACCAACAACCTAGAAATCCAGTACATTTTACAGTCTTGTCAAAACCACAAAAAGTTTTAACATGTTCAGTGTATCATCGTTAGTGGTATCTATCAGTGAAGTAGCAGAATGCAACTCACTTCCATGTCTAGAGTGACTGCTAAAATTATGTAGGTGATGGCAATGCACCTCAACACTAGGTGTCACCCACCGTGAAATGGAAAAAAGAGGAAGTCTATTCTGTGCTACTGCAGAAACATGACAGTGAAGTATGGCTGACTGTGGAAAAGTCTCTGCCTCAGTAGTATTCTAACCTAACAATGACACAATAATTCTTAATCTCAGTAGATAATAAATAACAATTCCAGTATAATTATGAATGTTAGTTTTCATTTTCATAATATGATTAGATCCTGCAAAAAAAAAAAAAAAGCACACACTCTAGGAGCTAAAATTCATCATCATCATTATTACTTCATATTGTTTTGTATGTTTATTCATGTAGAGGAATTTCCCTACCATTATTATAACCCTTACATGCAGAAGCACATGCTATAGAATTTTTCCACAGCACCTGTGACTGAAGAAACATAAAAGCTGCTCTCATCCTTATTTCTAAAAATTCAGTTTTTAAAAATCAGGATAGTCTATTATTTCCTTAATTTGAATGGCAGGTTTACTGTACAACCCTGTACTGTATTAAACGAGTCTTTCTTAAATTACAGTGCCATGTAAATCTCTCTGTATTTTTCTACAATATAGCATTAATTCTTCTGGAAGGGGTAAAAGTGCATTTATTATTGCCCAATATCAACATCCATGCATATATATTAGCACTGAGAGGTTATTTGCCTATGAACTACCAACTCAAGAGTTGCATGGTTATCACAGATTCAGCAAAAGTAAGTTTGTCTAAAAAGGTTTAGAATTATTTGAAGAAGAAAAATATTGGTTAGCTTAGTGAGTAGCTCCCTCTAGTGGAAAGAGAAAGAAACACCAACCTGTTTCTTATTCCTTTGTTGTCCAGAATTGATCCTCTGTGCCCTCGAATTCCCACTGGAGTTGCTTTTGGACTTTGCTATGAGGAAAGCAAAAAGAGGCTTATAGGTTAACATGCTTGTACTATAATCTTGGACAATTATTCACAGTATGTGTTGTAGATGAGTCTATTGCAGAAGATTCATATATCCATACACAGAGCAACACATATGATGGCTTACAGCAATTAGACAGTTTATGATATCCATGGTACAAATTTAAGAGCTCTAAAGAAGCCTATAAATAAGTCAACGGACCAACAAAGAAAAAGGAAAGAGCTGGAGTGAAAAAAGTGAGAACATGTGGGAGGCTGCAGTCTGGGTTTTTATGTAGGTTGGCTTAAAAGGAGCTTACTTTAAAATGAAGTCTCAATTATGTGAAGAAGCACTGCCATGTTATGAAGGAAAACGCATTTTCAAGATGATCATTTCAAAGTGTACATTTTACTGCAACTCCTCAAGCAGCCTATTAAAATTACATCCAAAAGGAGCATCAAAATAATCTGAAACCTAACCATAAAATAATACTGACCACATAACTCATGCAGGCAAAACATGAATATTCAGTTGTTATGGTAGAGAGCCAGGAATCATATGTCAACTTCAGTCTACTTAGATGATTCTCAGTTTTCATATGGACTGATCAAAACAGCAATGTGATGAGGAATGATCCCTGTGTTCCTGCTGATATTGCATTACTGCTAAAACCACTGTCTGGATTGTCGAGATGGATTACATTCATAATGCATTTGTCTTTTGTAGATATGGCCACTGTGATGCTACAAATAAATGACTAAACATTTTCAGTGGGTTCTGTATTATGAAAAACACCCTTAAAATAAACAGCCTCAATGTATACCACCGGACAATGAAGACCAAAACAATAAAACATAATATTACATTCATTCTTAAAACATTAGGAAGCTTTCACATGGGGCAAATTGTGAGGCAAACCCCACAGCAAAATATTTACATATAAACATGTACACAAACTCTGTTTTGCATTGACCAACCTTCCTCCTCTTTGTTTTCCAGGGGTACGCTCCAAGCTATGAGGTTTCGAGCAGCACGGCCTTCTTCTGCAACAATCTTTCTCACCTTGTCATGGCTGTTGGAGCGCTGAAAAGATGCCTGTAGGCGGAACACAAGATTTGTCAATTTTGCACTTCATCCAAAAAGCCAAGAAAACATGGTGTTCTGTAGAGAGGTACAATCATTTGTCTGTTAAGATGCCTGGCAATATGATATGATGACATACATCACCACTGTACCAGTTAGAAAAAAGCATCACCTTAGAGACAGATTCATAGTGAGGCGAATTGAAATACTCTGGCTTCTACAAACAAATTCAGAAAACCAAAAACTTGAGTTTCTGATATAAGCTGTCTCTTTAAACTCATAACCCTGACATTTAATAAAATGTAGTATTAGTCTGAGATGGTTAAGTTAGAGGCACAATACTGTGAGAATTACACGCATGTAAAGAAGCCCACTGCCATAAATTGTGACAAGAAACAGCTACAGGCAGAAGCTCTAACCCATTCTGTACCCAGCATGCATCATGGTTGACCTACACATTGAATATGCATCAATGAACATGACTGCAACCTCAGATGAGGCAGAGACTGTGAGCCAAAATAAATGCAGAGGGGAGACATTGAACACATTGTTTACCTAGGGGGCAGAAAGATGAAACTCTGTGTCAGCATCTCTGTGCATCCCCAACTTACAGAGAAACATTCTGTCACATTTCTGATTAGGTGAGAAACTAAGCAGATCTGTTCAACAACAACCAACAGGCGACTACCAAAGCTCAATCTGATTATGTAATGATAAAGACAAAAATACTTGATGAACCAGATAGCTTACTTGGTATTATTTGCCTTTGTGATCTTACATCATAGATATTTCGACTTCTGGCAATCTGGTTACAAAACAGAAGCTTGTACCCAGAGGCTTATCATACTAGATCTTTCACTCCCTGTGTTTCTCCGCTAACAGCAGAAAAACTGCATCATTTCTGTGCTATTCAGGAACAAAGACTTAAATTTTGACCAAAACTTTTAAATATTGGTCAGACAAGAATAATTAAATACGACACTGCCTGAAAGCAACACAAAAACCACCTACTAGTTCTACTTAAAAAAAAGGAATGGAACAAACTGTTCTCTTTTCTTGGCTGACTATCCCCAGCACCACTATTCAGACAAAAAAGCTCCAGCAAAATCATTCCTCTTTTCTCTAGCACATTTGCAATTAAAGAGAAGAGTGGGACATTTTCCCAAGGACAGGCAGAAACAGGTGATGATGAAGCTTTAGTTTATGTAATAACAACATGCAACAATCTTTCCAGATTCTCAGACTTCCAGACTGGGCTAATGGAAGGACACAAATATGGTTCATTAGGCATTGCACATGCAGAAACAGTATGCAGTTAGTGTATTGGTCTGCTACTATTTAATGTCCCCAAGGGAGATACACAGCTGACCTACTTTTGGTGAGCAAAATTCTTCACATGTCGAGTAGCCTAGGCTTTATTCTGCCAAGTAGGAAAAGACTACACAGAGATAAAAAGAACTTCAAACAACACAGGCTATGTAAAAAGAAAAATAAGCTAGAATGAATGAGGCAGATCAGTATCAATGCACCATCTCCCATATACAGACTGTAAATATTTACTCTGCGTTTCCAGGCTTGGCAGCAATCAGATGACAAATCAGTGTTGTAAGAATACCTTACCTACTGACTAGTGAAGCCTAACTGTGTTCATCAACAACCTACATCAAAATGGGCTTACAGCAACATTTGCTTGATCCACTTAATCAGCTTCAAACAACCTGTCTCTTGAGCTGCACGGTGGAGGAAGACACACTGTAAAGCACAACTTCTGCTATATTCTCCTGCCAACCAATCCGTCCAATGCACCACAGAGAGCGCTTATTTTTTTCTTACAACATGCTGAGTAAGCCAAGTGTAAGGTTTCCATTTAAACATGGTCTATAAACAGAGGCAAGTGTCAACACTGTGGGTGAGCTGTAGCTCATTAGGAGAGGCAATGAGTAAAGCAAATTAGAGGATACATACAGAATAGAAGTACAGTCTGTAAGCAGGTTCCTCGTCCTTATCCACCCCTGACATACTTTTGAAGCCCACTTCAGGCAACCTGTTCCCCCTCACCAGCACTGCCACTTGTGCAAGGTGACATCGTCATCTGACGGCAGGACCAAAATAGACTCCTACTGTAGTCCACACTGCTATAGCAACTTGTCCTGCTGTGTCAACTCGTCTCCCAGTGGCGATTGAGGGAGACAAGTGCTCAGCAGCCTGCCAGTCCTGCCTTTGATTACTCTGACTGCAGTTCTATAATCTAGCCCAAGCCCTCAGCACTCTGCTGAGCTAGCAGCCGCTTCTCAGGCCCAGCTCACAGCCTGCTGCTGTCTATCTGCCTGGCATTCGTATTCAGCCTCCTATATTTACAGCACATCTCTGCTCTCCCTGCTCTGCATCAGAGCCCCCACTCCCTCGGTTTCTCATCTCTCACTCGCCTTCTGCCACAACACTGCGCAGTCATGTGCACACATCAGGCCTGCCGCTCTGCCCCCATCCTGTGTTGCCAGTGATGATGAGAGTTTAGCTGCAGGCTCAGAGTGTTGTACAGCAAGCCTGGCCACGCATTAGCTGCACACACACACACACACACACACACACACACACACACACACACACACAATGCCTTGCGTCTGATTGGGTGCAGTATTTGATGATTCACTTCCAGCTGGGGACAAAATACACAAGACCACATGGTTGGACTGCCTGGAAATAGTACAAACTTAGAAAGTTCACAATAAGTCTTTGAAACAATCATAGAGAGCAAAATAGCTTACTAAATGACAAAAACTGCCTCATTACTCTTCGGCTACTTAAAATTTCTAGCTAAAATTCTTGCTTTTTTGTGATTTGGTGAGGCATGATGGCACATACTTAATACTTTTAACACAAAATGCCTGAGTCAAGTATGCCCTGTAACAAATTAAATCCTTTGCCATGTTGATGGATGCATGGGTGAAGATCTTGGACATGAAAACCTTCATAAATTAGCACAGCAACCTGCCAACATCAAACCTACGGGAGGTAAGGTCAGTAAAAATGCTATATTCCTGCTGAAACTGTAAGCTAGCACTGAAGAAACCATTCTCATGTACCCAGTCACTCAAGCTAGCTTAAAGTGCAGCGTACATATAAAGCATTAAATTTAACAATGTCTTGTATATTATTAACCAGCAACAAGGTAATGACTTTAACGTACCTTCAAAGCATTTATGGATGCATTCTTGCTTTTGCCTCCTCCATGCGAGGATCCAGAGCTGTTGCTCCCAGACCTTTCCCTACCCTCCCCACCTTGGCTAACTCTCGGGCCGAGACGGTGCTGTCCAGCGCCGCGCCGTCGTCCATCATGGCGGCTGTCTTTGGACATCGACCAGCCGTACGTTCAATACTTAGTCACTTAAAAATAATAGTTAACAAGCAAAGTTATATTATTGTCAGGGTTGATGGAATAACATGTCGGATAAATACTGCTTGAAGACAACCTAACTAAGCAGGAAGTCTTTTGATGTTACGTTTTTTACGAGCAACGGAATATCCAATAGATTTAGCATACAATAGAAACAACATACCTTTTGGCCAATCGTGTACAGTATAATTTGGGTCAAAGGGCGGGATATATTTGTGGAGGGCGGGACTTCCAACTGTCTACCATGGCAACCATGAAGAACGGGCGGGATGTTTGGTTGTTTTTGCAAGACGTGTCAAGTGATCTACAGGGATTAGGAAAACCAAAGAAGAAATACACCTTACTTCACAATAAGACCATCAAGGAACTGGGTTCAAATACGCTAACGTCATTGTTACATATTATTAATATTTTTAAAAGTGAAATTTCATGCTCCCTGAACCACTCTTTCACAGTTAGTTGTTAATCGGAAATATTTCTGTGCCACAAGAAAGGAAAAAAAGGCTCTATTGGGGAAGGCTTTTATTTTTAAAGTTTTTACCGGAAGTGAATGTTACAGAGGTGGGACTGACGCGAACCTGAGTGGGGAAGTTTTCACGGTAAAAGTAATCTTTGTTCAAAATGATTGATCTAGATAACATAGTAACTTTGTTGTAAGCTAATTTGTGTTGTCTGTAAGGTGTCAGTGTGTTTTGGTAAATCTTTATAATTGTCAACATATGTGTGAGTTAAAGTCCACCTGACATTCTGGGTAAACAGATGAACGTGGCGAACATTACATTTCTACCGGGTCTTTCCTTTTTTCCTGTTTAAATCTGAGAAAATCTTCCTGTTTCATTGTGAAATGGTAACATTATTTAGGTAAAGGTTTAAAGTATTTCCACTGGTTTTACTGTCTCTATCTGCACTGTACTAGTAGTATTAAAAGTGTCTACAATCTCAGGAACAAGGTTGCAGAGTTGCATTTTACTGGTTGCTCTAATAAAAGTAATGTTTTCAACCCCATAACCTTTTGTCATGCTGTTTATTAATTACATTTTCACTCCACAGATGGTTCTCTTTACCCTGATGACCTGGTCAGTGTTGTTGCTGCAGTTTGAAGTTGGACAAAGCTTCCACAAACATCATGAAGATCATTACGTTGGACACCAGCACAACCCAGAACATGACATGAATGTCCTGCTGGGAGATGAGGTCCTTCTTTTTTACTCCAAAAAACATAGTGTCTAAACTTTACCATCATTCACTTCCTGACTGTTTGCTTCTCTGATTGCATTCACTTACAGGACACTGAGGAGATCAAGAAACTGAACCCAACAGAGCAGAAAAAAAAGATGATGCAAATTGTAAAGAAGATTGATACAAATGGTGACAACCTACTAAGCGCAGGTAACACAGTGTTTCCAAAAAAGTTTCCTCAGCGTTAGTATAAAAAAAAGTAAACACAAATGTGGTTATAGGTCATGCACCTTCTATTTTTTTTTTCGTCAGAGGAGATTACTTTATGGATTCAGCACGTCTACAGAAAATATGCACTGGATGATGCAGAGGAGAGATTCCCTGAGTTTGACACTGATAAAGATGGTGCTGTTACATGGGAGGAATACAACTTGGTTTCTCATGGCCAGCTCTTTAGTTTTGATGACAGCACTGATCTGGATGACACAGAGAAGGAGTCTCTCAGACATGTAGGCAAACCTTTTTATTGTTGTTAATTGCTATTTGTCACATTGTAAACAATGTCATGTTACAACGTAGCTTTGCATCCATTACTAGCTTCAGATGAAGGAGAGGAGGCGGTTTGATTTTGCAGATGTAGACGGCACACTGGGCCTCAATGTAACCGAGTTTCTCGCCTTCACCCATCCGTCAGAAGTGGACCACATGGCTGTAAGACCAGATTGGCTTCTACTTCTGATGCAAAAGTTTAATATCCCCTTTTTGTTGTAGTTTAAAATACATTTATCATCTTTAGGATTTTGCCATCGAAGATGTGTTGAGTGAATATGACTCAGATAAAGATGGATTCATCAGTCTAAGTGAATTTATTGGAGATGTCCGTGGTGACGGTAAGACCTCAGAGATTATTCATGACGTAGAAGTATCTGTTGTGAAGTTCGTCTGCTGCTGTTTTTTATTTCAATGGGTCTCCATTATGCATTGTTGACACTTTGTTTTTTCTTTTATCAGACGATTCTCCCTCGCAGTGGGAGATTGAAGAGACTGTACGGTTTAAAGACCTCTATGATCAAGATAAAGATGGCAAGTTAAATCGAGACGAGCAGCTACGTTGGGTTGCTCCTAATAGCTATGGCTCTGCAAGAGAAGAGGTAACAATTTGTTCAAATACTCTTTGAATTAGAGGTTTTGTACTGTAGATTATATGACAGTTAGATTAAACACTAATAAAATTCCACAGTTTTAATACAGGTTCAAATATTGTGTTTGTATTCCCCTGTACCTGGTTGTCATCATTGTTTTTTAATTTTTTTGGACTGTGCTCATGTTATCAACAGGCTCACCATCTGATCAAGGAAATGGACCGTGATGGTGATGGACAGATCTCAGAGGCTGAAGTTTTGAAAAATCAAGACACATTTATGAACAGTGAAGTGACAGACTATGGTCGACAGTTGCATGTATCCCATGATGAATTATAACTACATATATCTTGATGTGATTGCATTGTGTGGCACATATATCTTGATTATGAATGTAATGTTGTATATTTCCTACATTGTGCTTTAACATTAGTCATGCAACTGACGTCAAGTCTGAGTAGAATGTCGCCATGATGAACTCTATCTGATAGTACAGTATGTCTCCACAATAATGTGAAGACATAGATTGCAACACACAGAAGAAAGTGCTGTCACGAATTGCAGTCTTCAAGATGATCACAAGTGTGTTATTCTGCTGTTCTGATAGAGCAACGGAAAAATCTGAACATCTGAAATTTCACACAGTAAAACGTGCTGCAATGCCATTGTACTTACAGTTACACTGAATGAGAGTCCTTGTATTGCTCTAATTCCTACTGCTGGAAGTAGATCTGTTAACCACTTTGAAGGGTGATTTTAACTGAAAAGGATTTTGTGTATGTCCATGCTAAGAATTCTGTAGCTACTTTTTTTATCAGTGAAGTCACAGCTATCCTCATAGATTTATAACTGTGGTTTAATTGTAGCTGTATATCATTGGAAGGACTGTCAAAAAAAGGGCATGAGTGTCTGTCCAGTTGTAGTTACTGCTAACTCATTGTAGCTCTTCCTCATTTAAAGCAAGTGAGTGAGTGTTCCCGTTTAAAAACTTGTTTCCTGAATGTGTCATGAACTGTTTCACTTGCACCGAGCACAGCCTGTTGCACCGCTAGGTGTATAAAGTGACATAGCACTGAGAGGGTGTTGTAAAGTGACTTAGTACTGAGAGTGTTATAAAGTTAGTTTGGACTGGGAAGATCGTCCAACAGGGACTTTTAAAAAAAAAACAAAAAAAAAACATTCCAACATGTCCTTACAGTTTAAAGATGCATTTTGGGTGAGTCTCTATGAGTCTGTTATTTGCCAGTTTTTTGTAATGTTAGTTTTCAGAGTTAAGTTGTGAGTTTTTATTGAGCTATGAATTATTTGTTGCTATACTTATTGTTCACTGGAGGCAGAAACAATCATTTTAACCTTTCAAACACATTGCTGTTTGTTTCTCTTTCTTTTTGTGCTGACATTTAACATATTCCAGTAATGTTCTGTTACTTACCTTTAACTGCACTTAGACTTATCTTATCTGTAGACTTCTCTTTTCTTTGTACCTTTTTACCTTGTACTTCGTATGCCAAGAGTCACTGATATGTGCTGAATTGTTTCTTCATTAAAGCCTGATTTTCTTACATGAAGAGTCTAAGCTAAAACTGTCTTTGTCTCTGACCTGAGAGTGTCTTCTTCAGTTTCTAATATTCAAGCTGGCCACGCTAACCAAACACTTCTTTTCCCATACAACTGATTAACGTCTAAGTGAGGAAGCAAATGAAACATTAACATAGTGCAACATCGTGGTAGTAAATAAGTGTTTTATTGAAGGTGGGTTGTGGGTTTTACATTATTTAGATAACTCTCTTTTTCCTTTGTTCCTGTAACCTACCTGTTAGCACATGTGCAGCATTAAACTGTGTATAATACGAGCACAAAGCTTTAGGAACTGGCTTGTCAGAAGAAATGAACAGAAATGTAACTTCACTTTACATTGGGTGGTGATATGATTCCGTTAGAAGTGAACGTTTGAGGTTTTTGCATTATTGATCCTATCTCCACATGAGTCATGACTCATAATTGTACTAACTGAATATGAAAATGTTCCATTGGTAAGCTCTTTTAGTTCTTTACATTTCACCTTTTCCATTCATTCAACATTATCTGTACATAAGCTGCTGTACCACACCATGACAAAGAAGTTTGGGGTTTTTGTGGTCTGTTGTGTAAATGCTGAAAAGTAAATACGCAAAACTATTTCCTCTTAAAATTCATGCAAAAAAGACTTCATTCGTTTTATTTTGTGTATTTAAAATTAGCAATGAGATTCCATCTTATTCAGTCTTATTCAAAGTGTGAATATGTGGTATTTTCTAATTCTAGGGGGTTGATTTCATCAGTAATATTGGATATGAGACGATCACTCAGAGACTCAGTGATGGGCGACGAACATGCAAAGACCTGGAGGAGCTCCTGAAAATGAGGTGGGCTCAGAAACATTTGGTTTGCTCTACCTGAATAAAAAACGTATCTTTGTAAGAATGTGGGTGAGCTGTCTTTTGTATTTGTTCATGTAGAGCATCAGCGGAGGAGAAATATGGCAAGGAACTGGTCACAATTGCCCGCAAGGCTGGAGGTGTATATGAGATCAGGTGTGTGCACTGGTACACTTATATGTCTCAATGAATTCTGTATTTCACAAACTTTTAAAATGCCTTAAATCTGTGCTTGTTTGTTTTTTCCTCACAGCACTCTAAGAGCATCTTTTGATGAAATGAAAACACGTAAGCACAATATATGTGTGTATTTTGCTTTTTTTTTTTTTTTTACAGCATCCATGCTTGTCTCCATGACTATAATGTATTTTGTTCAATATATTGGCATTCAACAGAAATAGAAAATGTTGGAAACCTGCACATTCAGCTGTCTGGATTCCTCAAGGACGAGGTGAAGAGAATGGAGCAGTTCCGAGAACGACAGAAGGAACAAAGAAAAAAAGTACAACTGAAAATTTTGTTTTTCCACTCATTTGCATCTGAAAAAAAGTCCCCCCTCATGGTTTGCAGAGGTAGTTTTGGTTAACTTCCTTGTGCTTACTTTTCAGTTTGAAGTCATCATGGAGAAGGTCCAGAAGACAAAAGTCTCCCTATATAAGAAAACAATAGAAGTAAGGTCTATTTGTTTGTATCATGTTGCATCAACATCTCAGATGGTGGTTTCAGTGAGATTATTTATGGCCCTCTCTTTAAAACATGGTAAAAAAAAAAAAAGTTTGACAGGCTGTACATCCTGTTGCAGTCAATATGTATGCGAAGGGTGCATAAATTGCTGGTATTATTTTAGAAAGATACAGTAGCAAACAACTGCTGTCTGTTTAAGCTCTAAGAGGAAGAGGGAATAAGTAAGATAATACAAGAATAACAGTTATAACATATTTGGTGATAGATATATGAAGTAGCTTCTCTTTTGCTCAAAATCAAGGAAGTGAATCTCTACTTGATGCACACTATTTTTCCTCCCCCCATTTGACACCTCCTTTGGTCCCTTCTTCCTGTTGAGGATTCTTAGAGCCATTTTCAAACGTAAATGTAAAGTTTTGGTTTCTACTGTTTCATGTGGTTTATGATCTGTTTGCCTCCTAGTCGAAAAGATCTTATGAGCAGCGCTGCAGAGATGCTGATGAAGCAGAACAAAACGCAGAAAAGATGGGCAACACATCGACAGCAACACCCAAACTTATTGAGAAGGTAAATCTGAACTGAATAATAGCTCATAAAGAGCAGTGCTTATCATTCAACAATGAGTTTCTACTAACGGGAGTGGTTTCCACCATCTGTGACAGAATTACATCTTATTTTGCATCTCATGGTCTGTTTCACACAAAATAGTACCTTTATTTTGTAATCATTGCACCAAGTATTAACCATAGTGTCATTGTAGTGACTACCTGGTCTACAACAAAATGCTTTAAGTAGAAATAACAGCAGAAAAGCTTTACCAAATTTGTGTCATTAATGAACAAAGCTTAACATGTAAGGATGAAAGTTTTCAAAATACAGTATTGGGTCAAAATGTGAAGTTCTATATAATTAAAAACAGTGGGTATTGACAAAAAAAATAATATTTGTCTCTGAGCCACCAGTTCTACATTACAACACTGTCTGCACATTACAATACATTAACTTTTCAGATTCCAGTTTAAGATTTATACATCTATTAAATAAATGTACATAAATGTATGTATGTGTGAAATAACACTTCACCATATACAGTTGTGGAAAAAATTATTAGACCACCCCTTGTTTTCTTTAATTTCTTGGTCATGCCTAGTATAACTAAAGGTGCATTTGTTTGGACAAATATAATGATAACAACAAAAAATAATTAATAAGAGTTTATTTTTAAGAGCTGATTTTCCATGTTTTCTTGATAATAACCAAAATCATCTAAGTTCTTACATCGATAGCTATGGCATTGTACTGCCAAAAACAGTGCTTTTAGGCATTCCATGTTTTCTTTTTTGTCTGTTTTAGTCATATGATACACACAGGAGTTAGTACTTGATTGCATAACCATTGTTTTTGATGACTTTGATGGTCTAATAATTTTTTCCGCGACTGTGTTTTGAAAACATCGACCAAGCAGCACTTTTGTCATTGGTTTTCAAATTCATCTTATTAAAGTGTTTAAATTTTAGGACAGTTTATCTTTGAGGTAGATAATTAAAATATATATATAAACAGTTTTTCAAGTAATACAGACAGTTTTTCCCCAGTTTATCATCTCTACTTCAACATTATTGGGTTAAAGCTTGTTTTAGTTAAAAGACATTGATATTTGTTACAAGTGAGTTTATTTCAAATAAAACATAATTTCTTTCTATTCTTAAATCTTTTTTCTCTTGTAGACGAACAACAAGGCTAAACAATGCAGAGAAGCAGCACAAGAGGCTGGTAAGGACAAATAACGTGTCAAGAGAGGAGACAATGCATGTCTTATATAGAAAACCAGTGTGGTTTACCAGTGAACTTCTTTTTAAAGAATGGTGGTCAGGCTTGCTTCCCTTTTCTCAGATTTGAACTGTGAGTTGATTACAGTCAGATCATAGATGCAGTATATAAATACTGTTTGGTATCGGTAATGTAGCTTCTATACGTATGTGATAGCTTCGGTCTATGTTTTAAGAGATCAGTTTACTTCATAGCTAAACTCTGATCTGTTTTTTTTTTTCCCTTTAGAGAAACAGTACAGATCAAACATTGAACAGCTCGACAAGAGTCGCCAAGAATGGGAGTCAACACACATAAGCACCTGTGAGGTAAACTTCACTTTTAAGACAGAAGAATAACATTTTAGTTTAATACACTGTAAACCGAGGACATGATGAGGTTTTTTTAGAGGATGTTTAATACTTCCTCTATGAGCACAGTTTAGTGAGTTATTAATCAACAGAAATGTTTCCAGGCAACAAAGTTTTCCTACTTGTGATAAGATTCACAAAAGCTAATGCAGCATGGATGAAAGGTCGCTTGTAGGTGGAAATCTCACACAATAAAGCAAGAAATGAAACACAATGAAAGTAGAAAAACAAGACACAGATTGAAGTGTGTGGATGAGGAGTGTCAGTGAATAAACCATTAATATATATCACTGAAAAATGTGCAAATAATAGTTAAGTGTTTGAAACAAGGGGCACGTCTGTTGTGCAAGAAGCAGCGTCTGTAAATTTCCTAAGTGTGTTTTCTTCTAGTTTCACAGTGATCAGACCTCTTTAACCCTCAAAAACCTAAAGCATCTAGTGATCTAAAATGTTTAATAACTTATGAAGCACTTATCCTGTCAATAAATGTGAATAATTGAGGTAAAATGCAGTTTCTCAGCTTTTATGCAGCATCAAATGTGTCTTATTTGGACGTTCAGAGTCTATGAGTCATTAATAAAATCCATGTAGTTTGACAAATGCAGTGGTTAGATGCTTGCTTTTATGTTCAGTTAATGATACATTTTCCTAAAAAAGTTTTTTTTTTTTTTTTTTTAATCGTTTTTTCTGTTTTTAAATAACGAGCTTTGAATTTTATGAATTAGATAATATGATAAAATATAGGAAAATACACAATTTTCACTGCAAAGTCCAAAATGCAGAGGAAAATTTTATAGTAAATGGTGATAAATAACTTCGTAACGGTTAGATGCAGAGAAAATTTCATCTAGAAGTCATTACAAAAATAGTTATAGGTTTTTAAGGGTTTATAGTTATTTTTACAACCATACTGTGTTGCAGATGTTTCAACAGCAAGAAGAAGACCGCCTCAACATACTTAGGAACGCTCTGTGGGTGCACACAAACCATTTATCGATTCAGTCTGTGAAAGATGATGAGGTGGGTCATGCTGTAATCACACATCTGAATTGGACAGACTCAGCAAGTTGTTACAATACACAATAAATGCACAAATTTCTCGCCCAAAATTGTTGTTTCAGTGTTATGAAGAAGTCAGAAAAGTGCTAGAAAAGTGTGACATCATCACAGACAACAACTGCTTTGTGGAGATGAAAAAAACTGGCTCGACCCCAGCAGGTATGCGGACACCAGTCACAAAGCCTTCCTGATTTCACATTTGAATATGTTCCAAAGAGAGAATTTCAATATTATCTTTCACCTGTTGATAAAACACAACTGATTATGTGTCAGCTATGGAAACAGGTGGTGTGTTGTGCGTGACAGGGCAGTAACAGCATGTCTTTGTTTATTTTTATTGAATTGTAATGGTTTCTCCACAGCTCCAATCGAATATCAAAGCTACTATGAAAGAGATGCCGCAGCCGACAGAAATGGAAGCACTGGATTTGTAGGTGGAGTCATGAAAAGGTCGGAAGGAGCAAGTTCTGTCACTGACAAAATGATGATGACCATGATGGAAGAGGATAAGAATAATGATCATCTTTGTTAAATTTGCAGGTTTTCAAATCTTCTGCAGGGAAACAGTGGCTCTAAACTAAACATCAATGAACCCACGCAACACACTGGTATAGTAATGCTGAAATTTCCCATGTGATGACAAATTGTGAAAGACATGTTATTCTTGCAACACAAGGCAGGAAGTTGTCAAATTACATAATTATGTACAAGTAGACAAATTTAAGTCATTGCTTCTTTACAGTCCCCAAAATCGGACAAATGTTGAAATTAGTACAAGTTTGGATTATATTTTAAAGTATACTCTATTACACTGTAAAAAAAAAAAAAAAAAAAAAAAAAAAAAAAAAAAGTCTATTATTAGTTGAAAAAAAACAAACAAACAAACAAAAAAACATGGCAGTAAAGTGATGCATATTATTACTGAAAAGTTAAAGTTGTAAAATATTAACTAAAAAACAAATGAATGCAACCTAATATTCAATAACTAAATTAAATTCAATAAAAAAAAGTTAAATCAAAATAAATTAAATAAATAAATAAAAATTCAAATGTGTTTTAACATTGGTTGTATATTTTACATTTAAATATTTCACAAAAAAACACTTCATGTTTTAGATAACATTTAGTTAGAGTTGCTTTTCTGGTACATTTTAACCAAATTTTCATCTCGCTATTTTGATGCTGCAATATATTTCTGCTCTACTCAATAATGATGATTTATATGAAAGGGCTGGAGCTCTAAATATTTAAATAAACGCAATGAATTCTCACTGTAAACTATTTTTAAACAAAATCAGGTGGAAATTTGAGAGTAAAACAAAACTAGCATTCTTTTTCACAATTAAAGTCTATCCAGTATTATTTTGAGATTTTCCACTGAAAAAATTTATTTGATAATGAAATCTAATTTTCTACTGAAATCAATGAATGATTTAATGTTTAATTCAACTTAATATTTGTTCCAATCCCTTTCTTATCTTATTTATCTTATCTTACTTATCTTATCTTATCTTGTCTTGTCTTATCTTATCTTATCTTATCTTATCTTATCTTATCTTATCTTGTCTTGTCTTGTCTTATCTTATCTTATCTTATCTTATCTTATCTTATCTTACCTTATCTTACTTATCTTATCTTATCTTATCTTATCTTATCTTATCTTATCTTATCTTATCTTATCTTACCTTACCTTACCTTACCTTACCTAACCTTACCTTACCTTACCTTACCTTACCTTACCTTACCTTACCTTAGCTTACCTTATCTTATCTTATCTTATGCTCTGATATTAATTTTGTGTAAAACCTCCTCAGCTGAGACATCAGATGGAGTTTACGCCTCCGTTCCTGGATTCCCTGCGTCCCAGCCGACCAGTGAGGAGTACAAAGTCATCTATGAATATGTGGCCCAGGTCAGGATCTCCTCTCAACACACATTTAAGTCATCTATAATATTTTTGTTCACTCTACTTACTCATTACTGTGTTTTTTAGGGGGATGATGAGCTGTCTGTGTCTGTGGGAGACATTGTGGTTGTTATAGACAGAGGTGAAGATGGCTGGTGGACGGTGCGGAGGAACGGCCTTTCAGGACTGGTTCCAGGCTCTTATCTGGCCCTAGAATGAGACTACCTGGGAGTCATCACGGCTCCTGTTTCCACCTCTTATTTTGTGTTGTGTATTACTGTCATTTCATGTTATTTATACTTCAGTTGTATCTGCTGTTTTTAACTGTCCAGTGGATCAGTAAAGCTCCTGAGTTGGAACTGAAAATAACAAACTTTGCCCCTCCCTAGTGGTAGAATCCAGAAAGACACTGACAGAATAATGCATGGAGCTGAAGCAACATTTATCATAGCAACTGTGGATCTCAAGCTTTTAATGACAGAAATTAAAGCTACTCAGTGGATCAACATACATGACGAAAAACTTAAGGAAAGAGATAATATGAAGTTATCTTTTATTGCTATGGCAGATATTCCTGCGACTTTGCTCTTTCACTTGGTGTGTTTGGGTTTACTGATCCACAGCAGGAGGTCACCGCACTAAAGACTTCCATAGGATTGTGGGTATTCTTGTATTGTTGCACTCTTAAACTAAATGTTGCACAGAATTTCATTTTCCTTATTTTGACATATTATGTGAATGTTTTTCTATAATATATATATAAAAAGATATTTCATTGTGTATAAGCGTGCAATTATTCTGTATCCAAATCCCGTTTTTATTGACATCTCTGTGCCAATATTTGTTATACAAAGGGTACTTATTATTTTGACCCTTAAACATGTAGAACTCTTTTTGTTGTGACTTCCAGATAAATTTTTCTCAACATCTATCCTTTCCAAAGTGATTTATTTTTAATTCATTATAATATTACTCTCTGCATTTTGCACTTTTAGTGAAAATCAGGTATTTTCCTTTATTTAATTTACTGACCAAGCACATTGAATTAAAAGGGTATTATATCAAAACAGAGAAACCTGAAGAAAAACTACTTTTTCAGCAAAACATCATTAACTAAATATAAAACAAGAGTCTAGAACCACTCTCATTTGCAAAACTACATTGGTTTTGTTTGTGAATCATTGTTTCCACATTGACTATGGAGTCCCTAAATGTTCAAATAAGACATATCTGATGCCGATGCAAAGCAGAGAAACTGCATTTCATCAGAATTATTTATTAAGTTTATTTCAGACACAAACATAATACAAAACACAGGAAAAAAGGAGAAAAAAACAAAACAAAAATAAATAAATAAAAAATAGAAAATGGAACAAGTATTGAATTCATTGATAGATTTAATGGATCAAAGGTTATTAAACATTTTAGATCAGTAGGTGTTCTTGATCACCAGTGGATTGCCCTTTAAAACCTAACATGTCATCGCTGACACACCCTGCACATATGCAATTTGGATGGCTGTAACTCTTTCCCCGTTTGCGCAATTGGAAAAATTCCAGTGGCTTCTGAAATCTGATATGTTGCGCTTTATAGGCTTTATTGGGCCATTACGGTAATTTCACTTACACCTGTTCTAGAAGCTGGAGAAGAAGCTGTTTTAGTAGTACAATAACATGCAGTATATCGTTAAAGATTGCTATATTTTTGAAAAAACTGGAAAAAGGGCTCTGGAAAAATGGGCAAATGGATTCACTCACCGCATATTTTCTAACCATTTTACAGTCAAAATAAGAAAAAAAAGTCTAGGCAAACCATTTTAGGCTTAGGGTTTAAAGAGTTAATGTCTCTGACGTTTATGACTCAAAGTTACAAGAACACCAGCCAAAAAAAGCAGATGAAACTCGCCCAGCTATTCATGGGTCACGTAGCTGTGCAGTTATGTAGATTAGGTTATGTAGTTACTTCTGTGCTTTTCACATAACTAAATCTGAGTCCTGCATCACCATTACATTGCAATAGCTCATTAATAGTTACAGTAAATTGTACAGATAGATGCTGACCTACTGAATTTCACTTTAGTGACCTCCTGACCCAGTATGAGCCCACCAGACCCCTCAGGCCATCTGGATCTGCTCTTTTGTCAGTTCTCAGAGTCAGAACCACACACAGAGAAGCAGCATTCAGCTTCTATGCTTCACATGTCTGGAACAAACTCCCAGAAAACCTCAGATCAGCTGAAACACTCAGTTTATTTAAATCCAGGTTAAAGACCCAACTGTTCTCAGCCGCATTTGAGTAGAGTTCTTATTCAGAAGGTCAGATCTGCACTGTTTCTTTTAAGCTTAAAGTTTTTATGTGTTTATCTGTTTTATCGGTTTTATCTGTTTATTTGTTGTTGTTTTTTTAATGCCGATACTTTTCATTGCTTCCCCTGCCCCCTGCTGTAATGCTTTTATGTTTTATGTAAAGCAATTTGTATTGTCTTGTACATGAAATGTGCTATATAAATAAACCTGCCTCACCTTGCCTTTAATACATGATCATGTCAAGGCTTTAAACCTTAAATACCTTAGCTACTTTTGTGGTGACTTCCAACTGAATTTTTCGTTCCTAAGTGATTTATCATCATTTATTATAATATTATCCTCTGCATTTTTCAGTGAACACAAGGTATTTTCTTGTATTTAATTCACTGATCATGGTGATTTTCATAAAAGCTTCAACCTAAACTAAAGAAAACCACACTGGACCCCACAGACTTCAAATGCTACAGGCCCATTTCAAAGCTCCCCCTATTGGCCAAAATCCTTGAGAAAGCAGTGTCTAAACAACTTACAGCTTTTCTGGAGACACACCAGATCTATGACACTTTTCAGTCTGGGTTTAGACAACGCCACTCAACAGAAACCCCACTATTAAAAGTGTCTAGTGACATCCTGATGGCGGCTGACTCCGGGAAATCCACGGTCTTGGTCCTGCTAGATCTCTCCTCGGCCTTTGACACAGTGGACCATACCATAATGATTGAGAGACTGAGGGACCTGGTAGGGATGTCAGGTCATGTGCTAGACTGGTTCTCCTCTTACCTGACTGGCAGAAGCTTCACTGTGTCAATAAACAACTTCCAATCTGACTCAGCGGATCTACTGTGTGGTGTGCCCCAAGGCTCTGTCCTGGGACCAGTCCTATTCTTACTCTATGTCCTCCCACTTGGCCACATTATCCAACACTATAGTGATGTCTCCTATCATCTATTCGCGGATGACATCCAGATATACTGCTCCTTTAACTCCTCTGAGCCCCACAAACTGAGTTCCTTAATCAACTGCTTGTCAGAGCTGAAGCAGTGGCTAAATGATAACAGCCTCCAGCTGAACTCCAGCAAAACTGAGACCCTCATCATTGCCCCGGATAGTGCAATCCCAGGGATCAAACATCACCTTGGAGACCTGAGTTCCTCGGTAAAGACAAAACTGAGGAATCTGGGTGTCATCTTTGACCAGGACATGTCTTTAGAATTCTACTCCAAACACCTAGTCAAAAACTGTTTCTTCCACCTACGCAACATCTCCAAACTCAGATCTATGGTGTCCACAAATGAGCTCGAGATGATCGTTCACGCTTTCGTATCTTCTCGCTTAGACTACTGCAACAGCCTGTTTACATGCTTAAACAAGAAGGAGCTGGCCCGTCTACAGTTTGTCCAGAACTCTGCTGCCAGGCTCCTGACCCGCACAAACAGGAGAACCCACATCACTCCCATCCTTAAATCTCTCCACTGGCTCCCTGTTCTATATCGTCTTCATTTCAAAATTCTTGTGCTAACTTTCCGGGCCCTACATGGCCAGGCCCCTGCATACATTGCTTCCCTGATCCAGCCCTACAGCTCGACTCGTAGCTTGAGGTCTTCAGGACAGCACCTGCTGATGGTTCCACGGACCTGTTTTAGCACACGCGGTGACAGGTCTTTTAAAGCTGTGGCACCACGTCTATGGAATGACCTGCCTCTACACCTACGGTCCATGGACTCTGTAGAGAGCTTTAAGAAACACCTCAAAACCCTCCTGTTCAAAAAGGCTTTTTAGTCTCCCACCTGACCCAGGACCACCACAGACTGATTACACTCTATGTATTCATCATAACGTACTCCATGTGTCATCCCCCCCCCCCCCCCCCCCAGTCTCTCTATATCTCTATCGCTCTCTCTTTTCTCCTCCTTTACTCTCTCTCTCTCTCTTTAACCCCAACTGGTCAAGGCAGACAGCCATCCTTCAGGAGTCTGGGTCTGCTCGAGGTTTCTGCCCATTAAAGGCAAGTTTTTCCTCGCTACTGTCACCAATCACAAGTGTTTGCTCCTGAAGGATTCTGTTGGGTCTCTGTAAACTTAATTTGATTCTGATTTGAATTGATAAAGCACTTTGTGACTCTGTCTGTGAAAAGTGCTCTATAAATAAAATTTACTTTACTTACTTTACTTTAAGTAAAATTATTACATTAAAAGAGAAAGCTGGGGGATAAAAAGCAAAAAAAAAAAAAAAAAAGTATATATAATTAACTGAACATACAAAACAACCATCTACAACCACTGCCATTTACCAAAATACACACATTTTATTGGTGAGTTTATGTTTGTTGTGGAATTTGTCCTGATTACTATTAGTGAGAAATAAATGCTGTCTGAACAAAAGAGTTTGTCTTTGTTAAATATAGTACAAAAGTACAGTGAACATCATCATGAAAGTTCTTGTAGTTCCAACAGTCAGAAAGTTAGAGTAGAGATTTCTACAGTAGTCAGTCACATCATTATTATCTGTTGCTGGGCAGAGAAGCTGACAAGCCCCCACAGTTCATATAAATCAGTGGTTCCCAACCTTTTTTGAGTCGTGACCCCATTTTAACATCACAAATTTCAGGCGACCCCAGACATTCAAAACAGAGACTTTTTTTTTTGGCTGAAACTAATTTGCTTTTGATCATGTAATAGTTTGCTATACTATGTTGCAAATAAATGTTAATTTTAGACAACATTTAGACTATGTACTATATTTACCTCCGCCAAGGAGGTTATGTTTTTGCCAGGGTTTGTTTGTTTGTTTGTCTGTTTGTCTGTCCGTTAGTGTGCAACATAACTCAAAAAGTTATGGACAGATTTTGATGAAATTTTCAGGGTTTGTTGGAAATGGGATAAGGAAGAAATGATTAAATTTTGGTGGTGATCGGGGGGGGCAGACCAGAAAATTTCATCAAAATCTGTCCATAACTTTTTGAGTTATGTTGCACACTAACGGACAGACAAACAGACAGACAGACAAACAAACTCTGGCAAAAACATAACCTCCTTGGCGTGGGGGGGCCCACGGGGGGGGGGCCACTGATCAGCCTTGGCGGAGGTCTCTCTCTCCGAGTGCTTGTAGTTTATAAATTATTAGAAATTTCTGTCGACCCCAGACATTCAAAACGGAGACTTTTTTTTTTGGCTAAAATTAATTTGCTTTTGATCATGTAATAGTTTGCTATACTATGTTGCAAATAAATGCTAATTTTAGACAATATTTAGACTATATACTATATTTTATAAATTATTAGAAATTTCTGTCGACCCCAGACATTCAAAACAGAGACATTTTATTTGGCTAAAATTAATTTATTTTTGATCGTGTAATAGTTTGCATACTATGTTGCAAATAAATGTTAATTTTAGACAACATCTAGACTATATAATGTAAATTTTTATTAGTAAGTTGTAATTTTTTATGAATTACTAGAAATTTCAGGTGACCCCATTTAAATTCCAAACGACCCCACATGGGGTCCCGACCCCAAGATTGAAAATCACTGATATAAATTGTCAGGGGAGGAAAGAAGAAGATAAAAAAAATAAATAAAAAATGTAACTGGGCAGAATGATAAGTCAAATCCTCGTACCCAATATCCTTGGTACCAGTTGCTTCCAACACAAAGAGGACATTATGTTCAGATATATATACTTTTCTTCTATAATGTACCATAAGATGTTGGTGTTTCCATGTTCACTATGGTGCCTGTGAACATCCAAATGGCTCATGTCTGATACTGATAAAAAGCCGAGATACTACATTTTACCTGAGTTATTTAAATGTATTGATAGAATTAATGGCTCAAGATTTATCAGCATTTTAGATGAGTAGATGCTTTTTTTTTTTTTTTGCTGGTTTGTTTGTATGTTTCTGGAGGTGGGGCGGTGTGTTGGAGATAGACAATACCTAAGCTACATTCGATAAAGCACAAACATGGCTAAGGTTTGGATTCAGTAGATGTGATATCCTGTATTCTGGCTGAATTTGAGATGACCTCTGTACAATACCTAAGTCCATTCAGATTCATAGTCTACTTCCTGACTTCACAAGTAAACATGGGCTGAACATTCAGCTCAGACTGACCGACAAAGCTGCAAATTTGGGCTCAGCTGCACACCGGAAAACCACTGCTGAACCTAAATGACTGCTGATATACTATCAAAGCATAATTTCTAGACCCATGGAGCAGATTTAAAGGTAGATTCGTGGTTGGATGTATTTGGATTAGTATTACTGATTGAGCTGAAATGCTATGTTGTGGATAATTGTTGCATTACTTAGTCAAAAATGACACGGTATTAGTCAGTGAAGGACATTCATTGTGCATTCAGGGCCTTTTCCCACCACAGGGTCCATCAGAAAATTGACATGGGGAAAAATATAATCACTAGCACACAACAAATAAAGTTCCCAAACACTTGAGGCACAACAAATAACTTACAATATCCTTTTCCCCACTATCGTACAGTGCAATAGGACTAATACGCTGCTAAGGACTTGGACCAGTAACTGTGTAATATTCCCTGTGTGCTCCAGGACACACAACCACCATGACTGATCTGTGTGTCTGTTGGACCCATGTCGGTCTAAGACTTGATCCTAATAGTGTTGGGCTGCATCGCACTAATGCACCTTTTCTATCATAACCCCTTGTGTCAGATCCCCATGGACTTCATTCTCTCTATATATGGTCCCTGCTGTACATAGCTGTTAATGACAATAAAGATGAAGTTTTTTATTTTTTTACATTTATATTCTAAGATTTTTCACAGATATTTATTTCCTTTTAAATTTCTTGAGTTTCAGTGAAACTTCTGTTGAAGTTATACCACAAACTAAATATAAATAACCTCTTGGAAAAACTCACTTAACCTTTATAGTTTGTTTGTTTACACAAATGAGTCCAGTTTTCTGTTTTGTAAAACCATCAGTAATGAAATAGAACTCAGTTATCATACATAACTAATATAACTATGATGTATTCCAACCCATGAGGCTTATATGAATGAAAATTTACAAACAGTGTCATGTAAGGACACAATTTTTGTTAGAAGTTGGAAGAGGTTTTACAACTATTACAGAAGCACGGTAATAACGTAATAATGAATGAATTGAGTTTAGAGACAGGTATCATTATATATCCCATTATTATGTATTTTTGTTGATGATTGTGTATATTTTTTGAGTCACTTGTTAATTTTGTTCATAATTTCTGTACCAGATCAGAGGAGACCACAGGAACAGGACCAGTCCAGATGCAGACCAGCCACAGACCAGGACCTGACGACATGAACCAGGACCCATGACGATCCAGGTCATGTGTTCAGTTGGGTTTCATATTTTTTAGTATTGTCAAAGTTCAAAAGTACAATGTGATTTCATCTATGTGATACAAATGAAGAACTGAATCTGTCGTGTCACCTTTTATCGGTCACATGTAAAGAAATCCTGTATATGTGGATTAATTTGGACTTTGAATTCCCACAGAGAAAGGGTCAAGTTCTTCTTTTGTGTTTATATGATATTATCCATCAAAGCTCAAGTATAAGGGGATTTCATCTACAACTTTCTAGTTCTTTTTCTTTTCAGTGCCTGTGACCTGGACCCAGATAAAGTAGAAGAAGATGGGTGGAGGATGGGGAAATGCAATCATCTCTAAGTATAAGTTAATATGTTGATCTTTGAAGATGCATTTTTCTGCATCTCTGATCAGAACCGTCTACCAGTCGTACATGTGTCTTGTTGTGTGTCAGTGGGTGTCACAGTGGATACACTGGGTCTTATTTTAGCTGTGTTTCAGGGAAGACAACAGTGATGCAGATCCTCTGTGAAAGAGGAGGGCTGTCTGATGGATCCGTTTCATAAATGATAAACTGTCACTAATAACCTGTTTAAAATATCTTATTATTGATAAAGCAGCTGCTAAACAGTCTGTCACTCTCTTGCCTCTATTCCTGTCTTCTGATATGGTGGCATATGTTTCCTTCCGGTATTGATGACATCACTGGTAGCAGTCTATAGTGCCCCAATTTCTTTTATGCATGCTTCCTGTAGAGCACAGGTGTCAAACATGCAGCCCGGGGGCCAAATCCGGCCCGCCAAAGGGTCCAGTCCGGCCCTTGGGATGAATTTGTGAAATGCAAAAATTACACTAAGATATTCACAATCCTTTTAGTTCAGGTTCCACATTCAGAACAATTCAATCTCAAGTGGGCAGGACCAGTAAAATACTATTATTATAACATATAAATAATGACAACTCCAAATTTTTCTTTGTGAATGTAAATATTTTCATGTATTTACACTAAAAGTATAATATCGCAAAAAATGTGAATAACCTGAACAAATATGAATATGAAACCTGAAAGAGAAATACAATTTTTAACAATATTCTGCCTGTTATTAAACATCTTGTATGTTTGTAGATCCACTGTGATCTGTAAGTTATAATGCACACGTGGAAATGATAAACTGAGGCAGAATATTGTTAAAATTACACTTATTTTTTCAGTTTGTTCATGTTATTCACATCTTTTGAAAGGATAGTTTGCGGATGTAAACCTTTACATAATGTTTTTTTTTTACTTTTTTCGCTGTAAAAAATAGAACTTTGGAGTTGACCTTATTTATATATTATATTATTATTTTACTGGTCCGGCCCACTGCAAATCAAATTTAGCTGAATGTGGCCCCTGAACTAAAATGAGTTTAACACCTGTGCTGTAGAGGAAGTTACATGTATTCTATATACATTTGCATGCATTATATTTGTCACATAAGCTTTTACATCTATTCCCTGTCTTTGCCCAGACCACATTAGATTGGATGACTTTCTTTGTTGTTTATGGCACCTGTAAATTCCAAACCTTTTATGACCTTTCTTATCTGTTGTGTTTTAAGTCAAAGGCCAGTGTGACACTTGGGGGGGGGGGATAAAATTGAGATCTCACAGACTCTCAGAGAGCCCTTACTTCTGAGTTCTGGGTCTCTCTGGCTGGGGTATAAGACACAGAAACTCAGTTGATTCTTTGTACTCTCAGACAGCTTCAGCCTCTTTCTGATCTGTACCTCTTTTTTGGAGCTCCAATAAACTTCCTTCCTTGAAGACACTGGACGCTTGAACTGACCCTTCTTTATTGAAGACGAATTAGTAGAGTATTATTTTTTCCATAACATTCCTCAATGATCTTGAGATAGAAACACATGACATTTCACCTTTCTTCTTTGTCTTTATAACACATGAATCAGACAACACACCGATGTAAACGTTCCCTTATACTTTATTTACATTCTTGAGTCTTGTTGCTACATAAAGGAAAATCAAAGTCTAAAACTACCATCAGTAGATTATGGAAACAAAAACAACAAAAAAAACAGCTATGGAGTCTAATTTTCGGTAAAGAATGTTTTACTATGAGGTAAATGCCTCAAGGGGGTCATAGGTTAAATCTCTAAAAGGTCGTAAGATAAACCTGTTAAACCACATATTTAGACGCATAAATGTGCGGCGTCACTGACTTGGGCTTCAGTGTCTATTATTACTTGACAGAATACTGCTGGTGAAGGTGCTGTAATTATGAACAGTAGTAGAAGCAGTAGTAGTAGTAGTAGTAGAAGTAGTAGTAGTAGTAATAGTAGTCATAACAGAGGTACAGTGTAACATTATATAAAGTCTTTCTTTCAAGTACATGACAGATTTAAATATAAAATATCCAAAGCCAAACACATAGTGCAAATTAATATGAGGAAATTTACCCTGTCCACAATTTATTCCATACAATAAAGGACTAAGAAGTGTTGAGTTTGGGAAGAATGGGGTTTGACGTCCGCACGCTGTACACTCTCAAAAGGTAAAACTGAAAAAGCAGCCCTCATTGACCAGAGTATTTGGCCAGTAGCTTTTTGGAAAAACAGATCAGACATGTAACATACTGTGGTTAGTGTGTTAAGGTTAGTGTGTTTAAGGATTATTTTCATGCTCTCAGCAATAACACATGACAATTTCTCAGAGTATGTCTTATGGTGAGAAAGGTGTTCGTCTTTATGCGTAGGTGCCTCCTGTGATGAGAAGCTCATAGGCAGGATCTCTGGCTCTGCGGCACAGCACAACGCATGCACACAGCATCCCCAGCATCTACAGGAAAAGACAAAAAAAATGCATTATTTCAACAAAGGTAAAGGTTATATAGTTTCTCAACACCATGTGGATCATCAAAATGATGTAAGTGGTGTTACTTTACAAGTCATGTAGACCAGTGATTTCAAAACATTTTCAGGCCTCAAGGCCTCAAAGACTGTTTTGGTGTCTCCACTGGATGCTAACTTATAAAAAATACATCATGTACAGACATACATCTAGATCTTACTCACTCTACTGACAAATCAATCCCTCTGAAAGTCTGCTTTTTGTATCTTCTCCATGGTTTTATTCTTTCTCGTTATATCTTCTATGTCATTTTGTGTTGCACATCTCTTACATTGTTTGTCCTTTTACATCTTTAGTACATTTTTTTCTTGTTTCATCTCCTATCTTGCCATGCATTATTAATTTCTTTCAGAATTTTTGTATCATGTCTGTTGTATCATCTTTGTCTTGTTACACCTTTAACATCATTTTCATCGTTATATAAATATGTATCTATATTTTTACAACACAGACCCCTGCTCTGCACTTCAAATGGCTTCATTTAAGTCAGCAACTCTTTCACAGAACACTTCCGTCTTTTAAAACAAATTAATACACAAAGAACAGTGGCACAACCCAAGTCCTGGTCTTCAGATTGGGAAACACATTTAAGTACTACTTCTTGGAGAGCTACCAATAAAATACCACAATCCTAGTTATCATAGTTAACAGGAAAGTTTGTTGCTCAATATCCTGTACAATTATGCAAGATAGATAGATAGATAGATAGATAGATAGATAGATAGATACTTTATTAATGCAGAAATTCAAGTATTCAGCAGCTTTGCAAACAGCACAAGAAGATAAAACAGGCAGGTTAGTAACCAGATTAAAATTAAAGTTAGTATATACTCTTATAAAAAAAACACTTGCTATATAACTAGCTCTGAAAGTAGATTTATGGTTACTTATGTATCAAGATACTCTAAAAAAATCTATTGAATTAAACCAAATGAGTAAATTACTGACATTGTACAGCATGTTATGCAGGTTTTGTTTAGCTGATATAAACTGTAGGATAATGACTGATAAAGTTTTCACTCTTGAAGTTCTACTCTCAGTCAGTCCTGTTATGTACTTTACGCGACAGCCTTATTTTAAGTTAAATCAAAACTAGTAGAGAAACTATCAGAGATGTGTTTCAACAACCTGTTGTTTACAGTTGTACAAACTTCACTGCTTTTCATTTTTACACCAAACTTTCTTTGCTACTGAAAAGAAAAAAGGCTGTGGTTGTTTTATCTTGGAGGCTTTTCATGCTTAAATACAGAAATATGTTACAATAAAAAAAAAAATCAAAATAGAGCTCATGCAGCTTAAAACTTCAATAAGAAATGAGGTAACTTAATGAGGGATGAATACCTGGATTGCAGCAAATGTCAGTGCAGTCCAGATGACATACATCATGATCTCCTTCATCTTCTTCACAACCAGAGCTTCACAACCCTACAAACAGTTGCACACACAAACTAAATGAATAACCTTATATGTAAATCATACTTTAAAAAATAAACTGTCATTGCTGTGAAAGCTTGATATGTTAAAAATGTTTTTACTTCTTGGTAGAGATCTTCAGGGCGAGTGAGGGACCCTGTGCAGCCTACAATATCAGCTCTGCAACAGCTGATGGGTACGCTGTTGTTTTTGGATTCTTCATACCAGTGTGTGTGTTGCCAGTCTGAGTAATTGTGGATGCCACAGCACTGAAGCTGTAAAAAAAGAAAAAAATACAGGTTCCTGATAAGCAGTTGGTCAGTCAGAGCAATACTAACACAGAGGTGAAACTAAACCCCATCCCTTTTGTTTCATTAATAAAGAAACAAGATCCTCACCTGTCTCTGGACGTAGTCGATGGCGCGGCTCTGAGCGTTGCTGTTGGTGCCGTTGTACTCATCATAAACTTTCTTGATCGAATTATTGACTTCATCTTCAACCTGACAAAATTTATCAAGTGTGAGGCTAAACATTTGATAACCAGCTCCAGTAACTAATCTAATCAACATTAAAGTAAACACATGCTGAGTAGATTAGGTTTTCTGCTGTTGACATATTACTCATTGCTCTAGATGTAAGTGTCGTCTCCTTGAGCTACAGGGTTACAGGTTTAAGTATCAAATGAGGCCAAAGCAAACAAATTTGTATGCACTTGTACTTGTGTTTCTCACCTTTGCTCTGTAAACATATCCAAGAACCACCACAGCCACTTCCGTCATGAAAACCAGCAGAAGGACGATGACGAACTGTGGATTAAATTTCAAGAATCAGACCCCTCAGACTAAAGACACTGTACTACATTAAGAACACAACCAATCACCATTTTTAGAAAAGACTTCATGTGTATTGTGCAGTATCAGCTTCTGCATAAATAATGTAGCCAGTTTATCCGTCTACACATGAATTTATACTTTTTGTTATTACAACTAACTCTGGTTGCGTCAATCAAAAAAACATATGTGTTAACCAGGGTTTTCCATGGGTTATGTCAGATGGATTGCAAATTTTTGGAAGGTTTAGGGACATATATGGGGTGTTTGGGGGTCTTATTAAAAGAAAATGTTAAGTTTTTCAGTATAATTTCATACAATTTTGTACCATTATCACCATATATTTGTACAAAATTTGGAGCAGATGACAAATAGCAAAATCCAGAGAGACGATTTTACTTTTATACCCCTAATTTTAGGGGAAAACCCTGTTAACATACATTTGTTCTTCACATCAATAAAAAAGTAGTGAATGCATCAGTGTTAAAGCTCTTTACTGACCGTTACAAGCCCACAGTAACTCTCTCTGACTGTCGCACAGCATCCAATGAGACCAATAATAAACAGCAGACCTCCAACTGCGATGATCGTCACTGCTGGGATGAATGTGTACACATCCTCAAAGAAGTGATCGTAGTCGTCATATGTAATGAAGACATAGGCTCCAACATAGCATAAGATACCAGCAGCAGCCTGTAGGTGACAATTATAGCCATTTATTAAGGTTTATCAACAGTGATGTACACAGTATTGATATAAAGTCGAATATGAAAAGTCATAATTTTACAAGAATAAAGTCGTGATATATTGAGAATACAAGTCATAATATTGAGGGAATAAAGTCGTATCTAAAAAAAAAAAAAAATCTTAATTTAACAAAATTTCAGTTGAAAAAATGTCTGCTTCACTCAATCTCAAAAGTACTCATTTCAACAAAATATGGTCTATATTCATGAACAAATTTACCACTGCATTAGCATGACTCCCATTCCATAACCAACAAACAGATTTACTTCATGCCTGGCTTGAAAGTCTGTATAGTCGTATGATGCGCTAGCCATTGTAAACTGCTCTTTACCAATAGAATAGTGGCAGCGGTGCCACAGCCTCTGGAAATAAGCCACAGGCACTGAAAGTGAGCTACTGGGACCAGCAATAATGAGCCACCACAGGCATCCGGCACCTCTGGCAGCCATGCCACAGCCACCAGAAGTAAGCCACAGGCCACAGTGAGAGCTCGTTCTTACTGACTATACATGTAGAACTAAATCCCCCCCATAACCTTTATTTAATCGACACCAAGTGACAAGGAAACGCATGTACAATAATTTACAATATTTACATTAAGTCATCATAATGTGGGGGAAGGGAGGGGGTTGGGGGTTAGGATATAGGCTACAGCATGTAATGTACAAAAGAAACAAAATGTATGACTGACCAGGTCGTGTAAATCAATGTCCTGTCTTGGTTGTGTAAATGTTTTGTGTGTGGTGAAATGTTTAAGATGTGTATGTGGTGTGAATGTTGTGATATGGGCTTCTCAAAAAAAAAAAAAAAAAAAAAAAAAAAAAAAAAATCAGGGATATGACCAAAGATAATCATTAAGTAACTGAAACTAAGAGAGAAGAAGGGAAAGGAAAAAAAGAGAAAAAAGGAGGAAAACAAGGGGTAATAAAAATAATTAAGTAAATAAATAAATGATAATAACCAAATGAGATTACAAGCACAATTTATCTAAATATGATGCCATCAATGTTAATGCCATTGCCTCCCCTTGCCATCACAGCACTGTTGCCACTGTTTTTTTTAGATTTTTTTTTTTAATTTATTTATACTACTTCCTTTAAAGTAAATAAAAAATAAATAAAAACTTAAAAACTTAATATATGAAAAGTAAGGCAGTGTTTTACCATTAAATACAATGTTTTTGGACCCATATTACTGCAACATTAATATGTATGTAGCATTTTACTTCTGTCCATGTTAAAGGTGAAGCTCATTTGACCTATATTACATATTTGACTGTAAGATGTAGTAGCATAAAGATGCACAAAATGGAAATACTCAAAGTAAAAGTAGTTCAAATTAATACAGGACATGACTAAATGTACTTAATTCCCTTACACTGTTACTACTGATATTTAGCATGTTGCTCAGGTCTACTGAAGATCAATTCAGTGGTAAGAAATATAATTTATGGTATTTTATAATAGTTTTAACCACACGACCTTACTTTGCTGACTTAAGAAATTATTTAAATATGAGTAGATTTGAATTCGTAGATTTAAAACTATTTATAAAACTTGAAAGGACAAGCTAAAACAAGCTAAAGAGGTCATGTGTTTTATGAGTATGTCTTACGCACAGGTCAAAACACTGCCAGTGGGTCATCAAAACAAAGCAACACAGCTATTATGTTGAATCTAAAATGACAGATATTTTTACGCTTTGAACATGAGAAATACATCTAGAAGTGACAATTAAGACGTGCATATTCGTAAAACATATCTATTTAATACAGTGCCTTTTTGTTTATGAACTTAATCCCTCTCTAGTGAAACAAAGGTCGGTTGCTAGCATAGCCGACTGGACGCACAGCTAGCTAACTGCTGTGACGCACGTTGAAGTCTGTAATAAACCTCCAAACTCACCCAAAATATCAGGTTCAGAAAGACCAGCACGGTCTTCGAGGACGTGATGCCGCATTGTCCCATCTTCACCACGGGGTTTTAGTCCTGTACGTTTCCGTAAACTGCACAAGTTGCTACTCAGACATGTCCCAACCAGCTCCGCCACTTGTGCTCCATACTCTGAACTGTGGGTTGAGCTGCGCCGGACGGTGCGCAGCTGCAGCGCAACGGCAAGACAACAACAAACCACCCGAGACAACCTAAAAATCATAAAAAAATATATAATTCACTCAATAGCCTTTATGTTGTTTTTTATGATGCTAATACATGCCCTGTCTTTGTCAAACACCGTGAATTTTAATAGTAAAAAGTAGGCTTTTAATAAAAAAAGTATTATCTACTTTACTTTGGTGACCCCTAGTGGTGGAATATTTTAACCTATTTTTCTCCTGTAAATAAAACATTTTAAAGTATCAGTACCAGGCTAGAATGTCTGGTTACATGATCCTAGAATAAGCAGACAACTAGTGTAAAGAAGATACTCTAGTTAAATTTGTTGAGTGTTTTCTTGAGTATTTATTTTTCTAATGAGTCTTTACTCACTCCTGACATTTTTATCTCAGACACCTGTACTTTCTACCCCTTATACAATAGAGGAATTTTTTTTTCTTTTTCGGACACCCTTAAAATTTTACACAATCTCAAATATTAATATGAAATATTTGCAGAAAAATCAAAAGATGTTACTGCATCTGACAGACACAGACAAACACATTTTTTGTTTATTGATAACAAGAAAAAATAAACTAAATTCTTAACATTTTCAAACATGTCATGTCCTGAATGTGTTTCATTATCTTGCTGAAACATTCAGTTTTGACCTTGACAGATGGTGCACATGCAGAAAGTAGCATGTGGGCTCCAAAAATGGCATAATACAAGAGTGATTCTTAAGGCAATAGATCACAAATGGATGGGGTGTCCATAAACTTTTTCCTACCACTGTACAATGTTGCCCATAAAGTTGGAATAAAAATGTTTAACCTCTTCTCATGGGATGATTGTGACGATGTGATTTATTCTTAATAGATAAAGTATAACTGGAACTCAGTATGTAATCATTGCATATGGTCAAAGGTGATTACTGATGTGTATAAACAGAAATAAAAATATGAAAGTGTCTGAAAACAAATTTATTCCAACTTTATGGGGGGATTTTCAAAACAGGCTTGGAATTCTGTTTATAATGCATTACAGCAGATTATCTTTTTTTTTTTTTAATTTTTAATTTTTTTTATTTATTTATTTTTTTTCTTTAACATCATTGCACATTCTCCCATCATCAAGAATAATTTAAACCTACATGAATGGGACAGTATCACATACAAAAGGCAGTCCCCTAATGTACATGAGTGTGTATCATGCATGTCGAACATTGCAACGTAACAAACAAAACTTGAAGGAGGTTAAAAACTGCTGCATATTTAATGAGAGGTCAGACACCAGGAGACCTCATACCCACGTGGATGATATGAGGTTCTGTATCCGATAGAACAAAGAAATACTTCCTATTTTTCCTCTTTGAGTAAATTTTGATATTTTCCATAATAAGACTTTTATAAGACTTTTATATTTTTGAGCAAAGACCTTAACCCATAAAGACCCAATGCTACTTTGGTGGCAGTTCATAAATTAATCTTTCTCTCTATTTAACCTTTCTTAAGTGATTTATCACCATTTACATAATATTACCCTCTGTATTTTGTGTTGATTTTTTTTCTGTGAAAATCAGGTATTTTCCTACATTTAATTTGCTGATCATGTAGATGAAAGCTCAGATGAAATTTGAGGATTATTGTATCAGAAACAGAGGAAACTGAAGAAAAAGTGACTTTTTCAACAAAGATACTATTAACTGAACATAAACCCAGTGTGTCCATCCACTGTCACTGATCCAACTCCATGAGTTTTACTGGTGAATCAGTGTTGCAGATAATGACGGTGTTTCCATGTTCACTATGGGGTCTCTGAACGTCCAAATGGGTCATATCTGATGATAATTTAAAGCTGAGAAATTGCATTTTACCTCTGTTATTTACATGTATTAAAAGGATTAGTGGATCAACAGTTATTAAACATTTTACATCAGTAGATGCTTTTGGTTGCTGTTGGCTGTTTGGGTCTTTATCGGTTAAATCGGTGCTTCTACTTTTACCGGGGTATTTTTTACCCCAGTATCTGTACTTCCACTTGAATTACAAATGTGTGTACTTTTGCCAAATCTATTAAAATAACAGAGAAATCAGTTACTCCAGAGTCATGAAAGCGTGGAAGTGAATACATTTATTGAGAATTAAAATTCACCACTGACATCACTCTGAAAACCATGTATAATTTCAATAATTTTATCAGTGATTATGACACTAAATCAACTTAAACTGACAATAAAGTTAGAGTAAGTAAAAGTGGAGCATAATTAAGTGAAACAGGACACTGACAACAGAGAGTGTAAAAGTGTATTATTTATAAATGGAAGAGTGTAATGCATTCTGTGTCTGAGGATCAGGGTCACTTTCAACATAAGTAGGCCAGTCACATGGTGAAACAGATACATGTAGACATTATTTATGATGTGCACAGTTACCTCATTGTCATAAAACGTCTTGTATGAACATATTTAAATACCATATATAGTTCTGTAACATTTTCTGAGTATTTACAACTTTACTCCTGCACATTTTAAGACTTATACTGTATGGATACAAAACACATCTAGAGACATTTGAAGACATATCTCTATTCTATAAGCAGTGTAGTAGTTTTCTGTTTCGTGGCAGGAGGAAGGCTTAACTCAGCATGCGTGCCAAATATTATGTCCCAGTGTTTGAAGTGCGGTGCAAAGTTGGTGCTCGGTTTTTGATGGTGCACATCATGATGGTTTGGCCCTCCATAAAAGCCAAAAGGAATGAGACGCGCTGTGGACCAAGGGAAATCATAACCACAATGATCTTCTACAGAAACATAAACATGCAGCACCATGAAGATCCACGTGGTGAGAAGATGACTTCTCAGGATCACAGGGTTCAGAGTGGTCCAGAAGCCAACGGTGACCAGTTCCCATCCCCCAAGACACTGGGTGGCTAAAGCAAAAGGAGATGAGTAATTATGATGAATGGCATGGAAAGTGACATACAGCCAGCGGATCTTGTGATGGAGCAGGTGCCAGATGTAGTACTGGAAGTCAAATAGCAGGAGGTTGCCAATCACTCCAGCTACTATCTCTGGCACTGACGGAGCCCGATCTGGCAGGTCTATAGGGGGCCTCCAAGCCCACTGGGCAACTGATGCTGGAAACACGAGAAACAAATGGTTGTACGTGGTGACACCTGCACAGTGAAGTAGCGTAGTGGCTGTTGGTCGACGGTTGGGCTGGATTTTGTATTGCTGGATCCAGGCCCATTTGTCCCCGATGATGTCACAGACAAGAAAAGGGATGCATACAACAAAATAGGAAGAAACAGTTAGAACAACAGGAAAGAGCGGCGATCTCAAATAGTCTCTATAGTTGAACCTCAGGCTGTCCCACAGAGGCTGCAGCAAAGAATCATTTCTTATGCATCTTATCCAAATATCACTGATCTCTGCAAAATCCATCTTGTAGAAAAACGGAAAGACTTATGAGCAAGGAACGTAGACGTTGTTGGACTGATGGTGTCTGCTTGTGTTCTGTCTGCTCACTGAGAGGCATCAGATGACAGTCAACGGAAACAAATTATTCATACCTTTAGGGGAATAGGTTACCTAAACATCTCCAAAACAAAACATATAGTCTAACCCTGGTGGATATATTATTTCTTAATCTTTTTGTGATCTAATTTGTGTTTTGCACACAAACATAATGTGATGCACATTTCTTGCACAGTTTAGAACGTGATCTAAAGGAAGAAAATATGAATAAAAATGGGAAATAGAGGAGCTGGGTGTGTTAAATAAAATGGGCATACAAAATCCATACAATTTACAAAGTGAAAGTATACAAACAGCAAAAAAACAAAACAAAACGTGCTAAAAATAAATTTTACAAGCCACCATATTCTTAGTCATTGGGGTCTGAAGGGATGGAAACCTAGCCAGAAAAAAATAACATGATATTATATGAAAAATGTAAAGTTTTTGTTTTTTGTTTTTTTTTGGCATAATATATCAATATATTTGCAGTAAAACATATTGACTTCAACTTCAACTTTCAACTTTATTTATCCTTCGGAAAGGAAATTCGCTGTGAGTATCAGGGGTCATAAACACATACACACATACGCAAAAACACATACACAGAAACAGCACCCCCAGATGCCACCCCAATAAAATTACACAATACAGGACAGCACACAATGGAGCCACTCCCCTTCCCAACACAAGTAAAAAAAGGTCCAATAGGGCAGTACACAAGTTAATTGCCATAATGGCCATACGCCTTAAAAAATATATAATCACATAAAAAGATTTTAAAAATTGACTTATGAAGAAAAAGAGAGAAAAAAAAAGTGATTGATTTATACAGCATAAAAACTTAAAACTCTAAATTGCAAAATAAAAATAACTTGTAACAACATATAAATATGTTGTTATAATGTGAAAAATATTAGATGTATGCAAAAGTATATTACATATATAATTTTCAACTTTTTAAATCGTTTGATTAGTTTATCATTATTAGAAGTCATATATAAAACTTTGGAGTCTATGCTGTCACACCAGGACAAACATATTTCACACTCCGAAACAGTAGAGGGCGACAAAACCATTTCTATTCAGTGCACAGCAGAGGGAACATTTGCCTTTATCACATTTTTTCTCAACCTTTTCTCATGGCAGTATCATTTGGTACAGCACTGTTGTAATCGGCACCCCTACCAATTTGAAGTTCTGTGTCGCGTTTAATGACGTAATGTCATGTCATATGTAGCGCATAGTGGTGCTGTCACTATACACGGAAATCGGTAAGGCTACTTTTGATATAAGCTTTTCAATTTTGTTGAGCAAAGTTTTGGCTGTTGTGCTTCGATTTTTATTGTATTTTTTACACAGAATAAACCTTTACGTGAACACCGTTTGTTTTTGATAAAAGTCATTTTCCACCGATAACAATAATAAACTCATCAGAGTGAAATGAAAAACACAAACATTGGTTAACGTTAGCTCGTAGTGTTGCTCTTTTTCTGGTTTAGGGAACGTTTTATCACACAATTCTTATTATTTAGTCCACTGGTAGATTTGGATAAAGTAGGAGTAGATCTCTACTTTTCCTAATCGTAAATCCATGTTAATAAAGTTAATGTTTAACCCAGGCCTCATAGTGTCACATTCAGTGACCTGTGTAAATGTCACTTGTGTCACGTAGCGGACCTGTTAAAAACACGAAGTAAGTAAGGCTTCTTCAAATATTTATGCTTTTCTGTTTTCGAGATAAGAATTTACTGTTGTATTGATTTTTTTTTTTTTTTTTAACAGAGATTAGGTCTTGATAATGCACTCTGTATGTGTTAGACATTAGTCATTCTCCACTAATAAGCTAAAATCCACTCGATGATAATGAAAACACAAATAACACCTTCCTATAGTGGTTTTAACTAACTCTCATTGCTCCACTTTCTTAAGTTGTGCGGAATATTTTTTTTATCGTACATACCTGAAGTGTTTATTTATCCCACTGTTAAAGATTAATAAAGTAAGTAAGTATAAAGCAAGTCTGATAAAGAAGTGCTGTAGATCATTACATCCAGCAGAAATCATTCATTGTCATAAAATCATAAAATTGTTGATGCCAAAGTTCATGATTTCCCTACATCCTGTTCTATCACTAAGCTACTCTATTGGTATATATTTATAAATGTGTGTCGTTATAAACTTATATACAATTCTGGTATGTATTTTATATGTCACATTTAAAAAGTCAGAGGACAACACCAGGACTTAAACATGTCCATTCTTTTACTACAGAAGTAACAGAATAACTCTGCTCAGATGAGTCACAATTGGATATGATATTGAGCTGCCAACAAAAGCTGCTCTTTTAAAGTATAGAGGAATAAGCATGTCTCAGTGAATTGTGTTAATGCATTCATTCATTCATCTAGGGGGCAATAACGATGGAGAACGGTGAAGAAGAAAAGGCGGGAAATTTGGACCTGCCCCCACAGACACAACCTCTGTGCCGCTTCTTCTCCCAGGGACGTCACTGCAATTTTGGGAAGAAATGCAGATTTCTGCATGTCAGAGTTGATGCCCCAGCTCATGAGAAGAAGCACTCTGACACCCAAGTGCATGCAGGGAGCCATGGAGGAAATGTGGGTCAGATGCCTCCCCTCACTGACAACTCCAAGACTGGTCCAGGAGCTAACCGCCGTGTGTGCCGATACTTCATATCAGGCTTCTGTGCGATGGAGGACAGATGTCGCTTCTGGCATCCACCACAGTACCCTTCATTGGAGGATCCACTTGCTCCTCAGAGGCCTGCCCAGAGGATGCAACCAGTACCCCATCCCGGCATGGCCCGGGAGGTCAAACTCTGTGACCTCACGGAGGATGTTGCCAAAAAACTACGAGACACAGAGATCCAGCAGCTGAAGAAGCGTTTCCCAAAGGACCAGCTGATTATTCAGGAACGAAGTGATGGAAAACTTACTTATTACAGAGCTACTGTAGAAGCCACTGATCCAGACTGGGTAAACATTTCATCCCTCTTTAATTATAGTGAAATTCAGTTATATCATGCAACTCCATTTAAATGTGTGATATGTGTCCTCAGGTTTTCATAACATAGGTCCACTGGGACAATGGAACTAAAACAGCATTGACCCATTATTGATTTCATTATTTACACAATCAATACAGATTGCAGTGATGTAATGCAGAGAAGCGGCCTCTCGATAAACTATCAACAACAAATTCCTAGACCTCTACAACAACTCGGTTTTTACTTTAATTTTGGTAATTAGAACAGGATAGCATGGGTAACTGAATAAAATTCAGTTAAGCTGAACCACTAAGATTAAATTAAGCCTATTTGGATGAAGGGAAATGGGGTAAAATAGTGATTAAACTGGCAGATTGTGGCTAAATTGAGATGAAGTGATTTTAGAAAGCTGGTGTTACAGTACTCTCTGGTGACCCTAAACAAGCAACCCTCACTTCAGGATAAATCTAAACAGCTTTTTGACTAAATGCAAGCTTAATTTCAAATCTTCAAAGTATGAGCTTTTATTCTGCTAACACACTGTGATGAAAATGGAAAATAATTATGATTTCTACTTTTTGAAGAAATACAGTATATAAAATATCTACATATCTTCTTGCAGCCTTTTGATCTGAAAGAGGTTGACATCATGGTGAGCTTCCCAGACAGTTATCCTCAAGAGGTAAATACCACTGCTTCAGTCCATATTAATGCTTCTGTAATCTTTTCTTCATGAGGTTACAATCTGAAATCATCCTTTTGCTTAGATTTTTACTTTGGATATACCCCTGGACCAGGATCTGCCACCAGTAATGGCAAGGTAAGTGTTGTACTCTTCGCTTTGTGAGTGGTTTGTGTAGTAGCTATATCTTTGTTCATGTCTGGATATTTAGACATGTGCAGCAAGCATCAGTGGAGTGGCTTCAGGCTAAACACGCAACCAACCAACTTATGGGAAAAGTTGAGCTGCTCTTCCGACCTTTTCTGCGATGGCTAGATCGGAGTTTGGAGAGACTGTTTGTAGAAGGAGCCAGGCAGGTAAGACTCAAATCTGTATAAACAGGACATGATTGTGGATATAACAAATGCACTAACTGATAGTTTGTCTTATTTTACTGTTTTCTAGTTGAAGAAAGACAAAGATTTAGAAAAAGCTGGACTGCAGTTCATATCGTACCAGGAGCTCCAGGCAGCAGTATCTGAAAAATCTGGGAATGAGCCCCCATCTGAGCCTGCTTCTGACACTGCAGGTACAGATGCAGAAACACGTGAAGAAGGAAAGGCAGAAAAGACACAGGATGGGAAGACAGTCATGGAGGGGAAGGAGAGCCAAAGCTGTGGTGAAGGACAGCAGCAGGAGCTGGAGGAAGCCAGTCATCTGGTGGAAAACATCAAGTTAAGTGACCCACGCAGAGGCACGGAGGTGAAGCTGCTGGGACTGAGACTCGGAGAGAACACAGCCACCATAGCAGCCCAACAGATCACCGTTTGCCTTCAGTGTAACCGGTAGGGAAAAAAAGAGTCAAATATACAGCTATGGAAAAAATTCTGAGACAAAGTTTCAGACCTGCCCCCTTGAAATTGAAAATGTGAGCAATCAAACAAAGCTGAGGTACTTGTGATTTGCGTCAGGAGTTACATAAAGCAGCACCAATGTGGAAGACTGGCTGAGAGTTTGCTTAAATGCACACAATACTAACTAAAAATCAACTTTATTTTATCAAATCTAGATTATTATTATTTTTTCAATCTGATATTCATTTAAAATATTTCTATTGTGTATTTAAAAGGGATTCTAAAGTTTTTTTTTGCTGTTTTTAAAGTCTGAAAACACTGCATTTTTCTGAACAGTTGTCATTTTCTACAAATTAAGTACCCCAAATTGCAGTATTTTTTATTGTTTATTTTTTAGGAAGAAATGTTAGTTTCCATAATAATCAAACTCTCCTTTATACACAGACACATACCTATGAAGAGTGAAACCCGGAGTCTCTTACTTTTTTCCAGAGCTGTAATTTCCATGTCCCAAATCAAACTTAGTTTAGTCTAAATGACCTTGTTGTTGTTTACCAGAGTTGACTTTATGTGTTTCATCTGCAGGTGTAAGGTAACTGCAGACCTGACGCTGACTGGGAGGACGCCCTGCTCAGCTCAGTGTGAGAAGTGCAGTGCAAGCATCAATGCTGCATTCAGGCCCTGCTTGTTGCACCATTACAGTGATGTCCTAGGATACCTGGACCTCCACAACGCTACACCAGCTGACCTTGTACTACAGGACTGTGATCTTATTGTGGGCTGCCTCAACTGCTCCCAGGAGTTCCCTGTGCAGGTGATGAAACATGTTAAAGTTTATTCTACCTTGATATCACAAAATACACCTCAAAAGTGAACATTAGCAATAATAATGTCGAAATTAAAAAGAAAAACTCCATTATGAACAAAATATTCTTAATATTTAAAGATATTTATTAATGAGTACAACTCTGTTTTGTCTTTACTTTTCCAGAATATCTCCTATGGTCAAACAAAGGACTTCAATTGTGAAGAATGTCACAGCAAGCTCAGCATCCTGGCAGAGAGTGCAAGATTTCAGTATATTCCACCACGCGCCAACAAAACAGGTCAGAGCTCACCTAGTTTTGCTGACTGAGATTTTGTCACAGTAAGCTGCCACAGCTGGCTTTCTAACCAGCATTGCCTCATATTATTAGTTAAAAAGCCCCACAATGCATGAAAGTCATTCTTACATACTGTGCGCAAACAAATTATTCATGTTTTCTCTTTTTTTGTGAAGGCCCCAGTGATAAAGCTGTTAATTATAAGACAATAAGAGATCCTGCTGTGCAAAAAGGGAAGCCACTGCCAGAAAAGGGAACGTGCAAGCATTACAAACAGAGCCATCGCTGGCTTCGGTATCGTCCACACTTTGTCCTCCTTTATTTCACATGTGCAATAAAAAGCCTGTAAAGGTTGGTGAAAGCTTTGTGTGGCTGCCCTCAGGTTTCCCTGCTGTGGACGGGCTTACCCCTGTGATGTGTGTCATGATGAAGATCAGGACCATCCAATGGAACTCGCCAGCAGGATGATCTGTGGTTACTGCGCCAAAGAACAGGTGAGCAACAACTGCTTTGAGATATATGTCAAGTAAGTGCTATGCATAGAAATGTAATCTGATGAGATGAAAGCAGAGATGAAGTAAGTTATGTGTCATAATTGTCTCATTTTATTCAGATTATTTAATTATGCAACACATAGATGTATAACTCTACTCTGTTTTATTCTAAATCTGTTTTTTTTTTTTTTTTTTTTTTCAGCCTTACTCCAATGGAAAGCCTTGCACCAGCTGTGGAAGCATGATGACAAGAGGGGCACGAACCAGCCACTGGGAGGGAGGACTAGGATGCAGAAATAAAGTCAAAATGAGCAGGTAAACATCCCTAATGACAGGTGAACATTTCACACGGTTAATTTCTATTTCAGTGGTACAACATTCTTTTTCTTTCTCTTCAGAAATGATAAACAAAAATATGCCAACACTAACAAGACGGTTTCACGGAAGGCGGCAAGTGACAAGAAGTAATGATTGAAGAAAGAGATGAATTCAACTGATTAATTCCTGACAGAAAATGTATGATCAAGGTCAAACAATTTCAATGAAGTTTTTTCTATTTTAAAAAAAATCATGTTATGATGATTCGCCTCACTGTGACAGAGTTAGCATTCTAATCTCGCGGGAATTAAAAATGCTAAAATTCAGCATTGGGCTCTTTATTTACTCTACTTACTTTTGCAGTATTAGGGCAGTGAGCACAGAAGAAATCCATACAGTGCATGTTGTTCAGATTTCAGCCTGAAAGGATTTGGCCTTTAATAATCCTGTTGAAAAAAAGAGAATTTACATTGGAACAGAACATGTACAAAGTTATAAATGGGTTGACACAATTTGTTAAATCTGCTTTAATTTCATGCATCAGATCAGATGTTATCCTACTTAAAAAAGTGAAAAAAATCAGTTTTGCTGTCAATGTTCTCTCTACATTCAACTTGCATAAAAAATACACTAACGTCTGCTAAACTTAAGCCCATGAATGTATTATGTCAAATGCATGTTCTCGATTAGCTTGGTTAATCTTCTTGCAAGTCTTTCACATTGAGTTGTTGAGTGAAAAAAAGCTGAGTTGTTATGATTGCGAACAAAGCCCCTTCAGCTGATTGACAGTATATAAACCAAGAACTTAGCCTCAGTCATGAGACTTGCAGCAGCAGCAGTAGCAGCCCTCAGCAGCACCTCAACAACATGCTGAACATCAGTGAGCTGCCTCTGCAGCTCCTGCCCTTCAGGGCCTCAGACCGGCTGCTGCAGCCTCTTTGGGACTACATGCTGCTTCACCACCGGCCTCTCATCTCATCTCCTTTTTTCCCAGTACTACTTGCCTTCTCCAGCTACTTGTTCTTCAGCATACCTTTTGCTGTACTGGATATCTTGGGAGATAGGGTGCCTTTCTTCTATCAGTACAAGATCCAGCCAGACAGAAAGCCAACACTGGGTATGATGGCTAAGAGCTTCCTGACAGCACTGTATAACCACATATTCTTTGTTCTGCCAACTGTCATAATCGGTGTGTTTATACTGCCTTTACCAACACTACCACAGGATGCTCCCACTCTGTATGAGGTATTTGTTGATGGACTGGCTATGCTTCTGCTCTTTGACACTCAGTATTACATTTGGCATTTCATACATCACAAACACTCACAGCTTTACCGATGGATTCATGCAATCCACCATGAATACATGGCACCCTTCTCTTGGTCGACAGAGCAGCTCAGCATCCCTGAACTCATGACTGTGGGACTCTGGAGCAACCAGGACCCTATTATTTTGAAATGCCATCCTTTAACCACATGGTTCACCACCGTTTTCAGTCTCTGGATGTCTGTAGAGGATCACATAGGCTACGACCTGCCCTGGGCTCTCAACCACTTGGTGCCATTCGGTCTGTTTGGTGGTGCTCCGGCCCATGACATGCACCACCAGAAACCGAGCAGCAACTATGCTCCTTTCTTCAGCCACTGGGACCGAATCTTTGGCACTGCTGTCCCTCTGAAGAAGAAAACTTTGAAAAAATTCTAGAACGTGTAAAGTTTCACATTAGTGTAAATAAGTTGTGTTGTAGCACTGTTTACATGTATATACAGTATTTTTGCTGCTTTGCTTCAGTGTCAGTAGAGTTTACTTTGCTAAATCACGGTGAACAACACCAAACTGAAAGATGTATTTTTATGGCTTTTCATTTAATAAAAGATGTTTTAAAATATCAAACTGTTTCATTCAAGTGATGTATAGTATTAACTGTATATAAAAGGTTGGTCTATTAATTACATCAATGTGTTACATGTTCATAATCATACATTTAATTTGTTGCAAGGCAGTAAAACAATCAGTGGTTGTAACTGCAAGCAAAGCGACAAACTAATTACACAATCAATATGTGACTTCCTGTCTTGGGTTCTCCCCCAATCCATTTACATAACACAAAAATCTCAGAGCATTACTCAGCAATTTTTTACTTATAAATTCCACGAAGGAATAATGAGCTTTGGAGCAAGAACACTAAGTACGACTTGTTGGGCTGGCACTAACAGGTCAGGAAAAATAAGGGGAATTAAGAACACTGTACATGAAAAAGAGATCAGCTTTGACTGGACAGATTTCAAGAATTATTAGCAAGAACAACACCTCACATCAAAATGGAAAAAAATACACCCAAGAATGATACTTGACATTAGAAAATCTGTGTTTGTGGCATGTTTTTCCTTCAGTTCCATTCAGATTTTTACGACAAAAAAGTTGAGAAGACCAGCTGTTTTTGCTATATCTTAAATTTCTATTGTATGAATGAAACACTAGCAATGAAAAGTGCAGCAAGTGTAAGTATTCATGCACATATTTGATAAATCATCATGGAACTGAAATGAAACATTCTACAGTCGGTAATAACACACAAGTCACAAAAACTATTTAAACTGATTTATTTTGCCCAGAAAATACAAAAAAGAAACATATAATAAAACCTCAGTGAAGACTCTTATTTAAATATTGCACAAACATGTTGGCAAGTTGTCCTGTGTTCTCCGTTGGGTGCATCTTTGTGTAGCTGATGAATTGACGCCGTAATTTCCGCAGCTCTGCCATGTTGATGCTCCTGGTGAGCTCAATGTTTAGAACCATGTTAAGGATGTAGACTGAACACTATTTAATCAACTAACCAAAAGTATTCGAAGGTTACATCATTATGTCTCAACCTTTAAGGAGGACATAATAAATTAGTTGACAGTTCTGAATGTTTCTGATAATGTCATTTAAAACCAGTGCACAGTGTGATGCACTGTGGGTCAGCGTTACCTGGACCTCCACGTTCAAAGGAACAAATCAAAGTGTTTGCTTCTGAGAAGGTCTGACAGTGCAGGACCCAATAACATCCACCAGTCTCTTTACGGTTCATCTGCTGCTGTGCTTTTCATTTAACTTCTTTGATGGACATGCTTCCATCATGCTTTCATTCCAAGTCTGGCCATTTGATATGGAACTGTCTGCCTCCTCCCACTGTGGGAACATGATTTACTTTGGAAGGTAGATGATGGAAATGAGTCAGCAGTAAATTGTAAAAGTAATGCAAATATTACAGCTACTGGCCAATAGCTGTGAAAGATCACCGTTAACCACATCAAAACAGAACTACCAGCATCTGTTTAACATATTTAAGATGTTTCAAACCTGGGTTTCATCAGATACAGACATTAAAAAAAGGATATCTTCTCTGTTGCTCCAGGAACAGAAACAAGATCCCCAGGAACACTTGTTTTCTGTGCATTGAAAATTGCCTGAAAACAAGGAAAAAAAAAAAATCAGCGGTCTTTATCCAACACTATAATTTATTGTATAATATCGTCTTCTTTGCTCTTGGGGAGTTAATAAGTGGGAGCTGAATTAAGAAGTGGAATGAATAGATGAATCCTAAGTAAGTTGTTTTCTTTAACTTATAGAAAGTTTGTGTAATAATGACGCAAAAAGTGGTGAGAAAAACTAAAGTCAATGTGGCACAAATGATAGAAAGGTACTATAGCAGGGGTCACCAATCCTGGTCCTCGAGGGCTACTGTCCTGGATGTTATAGATGTTTCTCTCTTCCAGAACACCTGACGGTCGTTATCAGACTTCTGCAGAGCTTGATGATAGGCTTATCATTTGAATCAGGTGTGCTGGAAGAGAGAAACATCTATAACATCCAGGACAGTAGCCCTCGAGGACCAGGATTGGTGACCCCTGTACTATAGAAATCTCAGCTTCAATCCACTAACAGGTGGAGTGAATAGCAAATCAAGGACTGTGATTTTCTATTGGCTGAGAGTAATTAGGAACTCAACATATGACCCAGATGTCAACTGACAACTAAATGATTACAGAGCATGGCGACTAAATAAGACACATACGTACAGCAATAATGATGCAACCCTGATTTGACACGTGAGCCAAAATGTTTTAACAAATCGAGACTTAAAAGGCTAAGTGACAAAATGTTGAACATATTGACAGAACATCATTCTTCCTCCCTGCACCTTGTTAGTGTTTAACATTAATGACAAAATAGTACAAGGTGACACATTCAGAGGTATTAGTCGCTGTTGTGTTACTCATTTATAGGCTCACTGAATGTAAATATAATAATGATGTTGTAATAGTTGTTTCTTGCAACAGTGATTGCTTCCCATATATATTAATACAAACTGATAACACTTATAACAAGCAACATTCCTTTGTTACCTGCCCCCCGAAGAGGTGGCAAGGGGTATTGTTTTTGGTTCGGTTTCTTTGCTTGTTTGTTTGTTTGTTGGCACTGTAGCAGTAAAACTATTGGTTGAATTCATCCCAAATTGGGTTTATAGATTGCCAGTGACCCAGAATAGATGTGATTACATTTTGGGAAAAGCAGGTCAAAGTTAAAATTTTTTATGAATTTTTTAAATCTTTTTTGTTTCCCATCTACTTATAATGGGTGAAATTTCTATCTATCTATCTATCTATCTATCTATCTATCTATCTATCTATCTATCTATCTATCTATCTATCTATCTATCTATCTATCTATCTATCTATCTATCTATCTATTCTAATGTCTATAAAAACATCAATTTTGTTTCAATTTACTTCAGACTTGGCACATATATAGAGGCAATTGTTATGCTGACATCACCACATGTATAGACATGATGACATCAGCTGGATCGATGCCAAAATAAGCTACAATACATGCGAGGGGTGGGGTTTGTTGTGCCTGGAACCACTTGTTATTATTACAGTCACATTAGACATGAAATTCTGTGGAACTGATTACACATTTCACAACAAAAGCTGTTTATGGCTCTGTTCATTTTAAGTATTTCAGGAAATCATTGCACAAGAATGTACTATCAGCACAACATTAAAATATCTACTGTAAACGTTGTGGAGCAAAGTAGGCAAGAGGTGAAACAACAATAGCAAAAAGACACACCATTAAAACGTCTTGTGTTATCTTGTCCAACTCGTACAAGAAGTTTGCAGATGACAATGGTTGCTGCAAGAAAAAATATGCATCAGACCATTAGATATTAAAAAATGAAGAATAAATTAGCTTATAAACAACATACTGAATACTATCTTTCACTTACACTCTGAGTCGACTGATTAGGTGGAGGTGCTTTTCTTTTGAAAAGTGCATCAGAGATAGCGTCAAATGGAAGCGTGTCGTCTTGCAGGATGGTGAATAAAGGAGAGTCCCAGCGATTTCTAGAGTCTGGAGCCTCAAATCTTAGCACCAATGCATCAAAACTGCAAAATATTAAGACAAAACACAAAGATAGGAGGCTATGCTCTGTCTGAAGTGTGAAAGGCAAAGTTGGTACAAACTGACATAGGTCTACACTGTACATTCAGAGGTCTATAACTCACATTTCTTGTGTGTACTGCTCTGCAGCATCTCTGTCTGTATTCCATCTTGAACTTACTTGATCTGATGTCAAACAGTACACCTTCAGAAAGAGACAGGGTATGTTTAAAACCTCTGTGACAACCCTTCTCTATGTGCAGACACTGAAAATCCAACAGAACTTCTGAAATACTTACAAGACAGTGTGGTGTCTGTGTATGTTTGATGAGACAGAAGAGTTCATAGCGGTAACCTGTAAAATAATATAATTATTTATTTACAAATTGAAATGTTTTGATTCAGAATTTTTAAAGGATTCAATCAGTTATGGGATTTACCTTTTATGTAATTCAGTGAATCCAAGATTACAATATCATCCTTATTGACTTTCCTAGAGAGAAATAATGTTAAGAGTTGTAACAGTAAAGCACCACTGAAATATTATTCTGAACTAAATAAGCCACTTCTCTTTATGTGTATGTGAACTTGCAAATTTGTATGTGTACATATATGTCTGTGTGTGTGTGTGTATATGTATTTGAAGGGAGTTTATATATTTTTTTATGTACAGGGTGTCCCATAAGTCTCCACACATAGGAAAAATAAACGTTTCTTGACATAAACCATTTTTATTTATATAATATGCTCTATATGACTGCCATTTTGTCGGGAACACATTTCAATGCATGTCCTCCACTGCTGAAGAACTAGAAAGAAGAAATATAAAGAAATACATGTTAGAACCATATGTATTATGTCTCCTATGTATGGAGACTTACGGGACACCCTGTATATTATGTCTGGCTGTATATACACTTAATGAGGGTCCAGTTCTTGGGGTGGGTGGAGATGATAGATGGATATGAACTTGAACACTTTCATGTTTAAGTTGTATGTCAATTGTTATATATTTGAAAATAAAAAGACCTTGATAATAAATAAATAAATAAAATAACCCACCTCTCTACTTCAGCTTTCAGGGCTGCTCTGACATTCTTTTCCTTTTGGGAGTCTGCAATATATCCAACAAAATAAAGATAGTACTGTCATATGTCTGCAAAAATGTGTGAAATAGAGCCACATTTTGTTTTTGTTATGTTTTTTGTGTCACCGTATATTGACAAAGATTATAGACTGATGTCTTACTGTAACATTGAAAACTGTATTATATTACAGCTTATTTTGTATAGAAAAAGGGTAGGTTACAAATCCAGTATATGACAAATATATAGTATATGACAAACAGCATTTTAATTTTCAATAACTCATTCATTATCTAAGTGAGCCTCCAGAGACTAACGCTACAACATACTGCAGTTAAAAATAAAATATTAATTTGCGACATAACCTGCATTTTCAATCCTACTAAAGCCCTTCTGTGTAAGCATAAGTGAATAAGTTTGATGTTCACTTGCCTGCGTAAACAGTGTTTTTCTCAACACCCAGGGCTTCATCTCCCACTACATGAACCTTTCGTTCGGTGTTTTCCTCTAAATAAACCTTCAGCTCCTCTGCTCTTCGTGTTTTACCACTACACGGATAACCACACATTACTATTAGAGGCATAACTACTCAATGTTTTCACATTAACTAGCATAAAACATGTTAGCATGCTGTCACTTTAACCCGGATATGATAACTACATGTGTTTTTAAATCCGCCTACAGGGGGCGCCAGAAACATGGCGGAAATACACTAATTTTTTTTAAATTTATTTTTTATTAGAAAGTTTTATTAACAATTCTTAAACATACAATCTAAACACAAACACAATAAACAGATACATTCACCTGACACATTTATAGATTAGATAAATAATAAATAAATAATAAATGATAAATAAATATATAAATAAATAGTGATAAATAATAAATCAACAACACTCAGGGGTCTGCTATACATTAAATTTAAACTCATGTTATAATTTAATTGATTAATTTATTGTTTTTCTTTTTCAAATTTTCAGTGTTGTTCCAATAAGTTTTGAGATCTGTTATTCTGAATTTGCATTATACACTTGTTTACTGAGGGTGCGCTCTGTGATTTTAGGAAAAATATATTACTAATATTATTAAAAAGTAGATGCATATTTACTTTGCATTTGGTACTTTTATGAAGAAAATAAAAATATTACAAACAACAGAAATGTCAGCTTTAATTGGATGTTTATTAACATACATAAATATCAATTCCAGTTCCAGCAATTTGAAATAACATTGTTAAATCACAAATAAATAAATAAATATGCAGATATCTTATTTTTCATAAGAATGTTTCAAAGTCTCCTCTTCCCCAGCAGCAGGGTATAATATAGTTACACCACTGATGTAACAACAGTCGGTGGAAATGTTCCTCACACAGGATCCCCTTCTTGTCTAAATGAATGAAAAAACATCATCAGTTGTGCAGTTCTTGCATTAAAACAGAATAAAAATACTTAAGTAAACTGCACTAACATGTGAAGCGGCTGTTTCCTTTGTGCATCCTGGGTCATTTTCAGCATCTCAATGAGGAGTGATTGCAGATTTTCCACATTGTTCAGAGGACTGAGAACTCCAACTTCAGTGGGAATGTTTACATCCTCAAAAGCAGATTCCATAAAGGAACTGTCCAGAACACTTTTCTTGCCCATGAAATGCCCTTATCAAACAAAATACACCCTATTAATCTGCACTGTTAAAAAGAAAAAACAACCATGAAATATATTTGCCAGAATATTCATCACTTACCTGTTGCCCACAGTTTTCCTCTTGGATTCACTTTGATCTTAGAAACTTTATTTCTCAGCTCAGTTAAATCAAGAGTCATTGAAGATGTCATTGCAATGTATGAAAAAAGGATGAAGGAACAGAGGAGTCCAGCTCTGCAGATTTTTGTCAACATGTCTTTCATTCTTTAACGTGTTTCGCTCAGCCTGATGCCACTTAAATAAAAATCTCTCTGCTCGTCTATTTCTTGGGGGTCAGGCAGTTATACAGTGACAGGATGGGCTTAATATTATAATGGCTGAAGTCATCCATCCTGTTGGCTCCTTATTGGATGCCTGACGAACATAACTGTGTCTTTATGACTCGCTGTGACGACTGCTGAGTCTGACCTCAAACCCACTCCTCACCATTAAAGAAAACAAACAGAAAGAAGTCTTCCAGGTGTTAAATACTTTAAGCCCTGGTACCAAGTCTGTAATGTAAGAAAAGAATGATCCAGAAATGCAATTAAATGCACCAGTTTATTTTTATGTACCTCAGGTAAACATAACTGCAAGGCACACAGGCCACTGCATGCTGAATAGATGTAATGGCTTACAAAATGCCATGGATTCAGGGTTTGTTGGCTATTTTATGTACACATTACTTTTCATACAAGTCCTTATTATACACTGTATCAAAAGTACAAACATCTTTCAATAAGCATTACAAAAGAACAAGTTGTGAATAAGTAATACATTTCAGTCTGTGCAGGTTAACAGCTGCAGTTTAGTGATTTAAGGACTGATGTTTAAGATTACAGAGAAACTGAGTTCATATAGCATGTACATAGAAAAATTCACTTGCCATTCAGGTCAATATGACCACATGGCCTTAACATTGTTCCCAAATAATTTATAAAATTTTATAATGTGGGATAATACACATTTTTATAAACTTTTTTTTTTTTTTTACATTGCACTGAGATTATCTGCAACTCCTCGAAGCCCTTCAACATTTAACAATCACTGCCATTTCCTATGGAGGTAGGAACTGTCACGTTCAATACAAAACAAGAAGTACTGCTTTACAAATTGAGATCTGAATACAAGTAGTAGCCATAATATGATTAAAATAACACTTATTTCTCTAAAATCTCATTCAAAGATATTAGAAAGGGTTACTATCTTAACATTTATGAACGACTTGATGTTAACAGGTCAAAATCTATAAAACATGAACTCCGATACACTGGTGAGTGTCACTTCCACTCCTACTCAGGATTATCCACAACAATGTACCCTGATTGGACATAACATAGACCATTCATTTGCCTGAATAATACACTTTTGGCAAACTGAGGTATATTCAATACTGTTACACCACACATCCCATACCTCCCCACGTTTTCATTAAAAAAAAAAAAAACGCTTAAAAAAGCAACATTTGCAGCATGCAATCATACACATTTTCAGTAAACAAGGACAAAAGCATTCAGGATTCTTAAGTGGTCAAAAAGCAAATCTTGTTCTTTCTGTAGGAATAGCCAAACGTCTCGGCTTTGGTTAAAACAGAAACTCCACCTACTCTATAATATGAATATGTAAGTGCTGACTTTAAATGAATATTGATATTGAACTAAGCTATGTTTTGTACTAAATGATGGCTTAAGAGTCTACATATTTAAAACCCATTTAGGCAGTAGCATTTAGCTTTAAATAATATAACTACTGTTAATGACATAGATCATCCACCCTTTCACTCTGACTTAAATTAATATCAGACCTTAAACACACACACATTCCTGAGTCTCCTTTCTGGTTGGATGGAACATCTGAAGAAATAAGGTTAATTTGTAATACGAGTATAGTAGCTGTATGTGTAAAAGGCAAGATGAACATATTAAGACATGCAAAGTTAAATAAAAGTAACTGAATATCTGTATTTATGAAAATACTGTTCCGTCATTAAGGTTAAGGATTGGGTTCTTTCCATGATCATTGCAAGCTTCATAAAATAAATGAAAAAATATGCATATAAATTAAAGGCCCAGACATTTTGATGCAGAACCCCCATGCAGACTGAAATTCTGTTACTTTCAACAAAACAGAAAAATATTAAAGCAGCTTTAGAAGAAGGCTGGTCTCATTACTGGAGAGAGACTGCTTGTGTCTGAGTGCTCAGGTTTAGATTACAGTCTCAGGGCTTCTCACAGAGCAGACTCGCTGGCTCTTCTGCCTGTGGGGGCTCAGTTTTCTTTAGCTCCGGTAACAAGTCATTTACCTCCTTATTCTCTACTGATCTAACCGGCTCATTACCCTGCTCCTCCTCCTCTCCCTCAGGATCTCTGACTTTGTGTACAATGAAAAGATGTCTGTTGAGCGACAGTACAGATGTGAAACACAGGCCACAGTGAAGGCACTGATGACTGCTTTCATCTGTTTTATGTTGAGGTATATGCTGTTGAAACTCTGTACTGTTGTTTGTAAGAAAACCACACTTTGAGCAGCAGAACTGTGTTTTCAGACGTTTTGCTGAAGGCGCCTCCAGATGAGCTTCATGCTGCCCCCGTTCCTTCTTTTTGTTAACGGCAGGAGTTTCTGATACAGGCCCCTGCAAATCACAAATACCACACACTTAAATAATGAACTGTAACACTGTTGTATTTGTGTTTGCAGTTACTGTTCTGTAAATTCTATGGTGAATAAACTGATACCTTGCCCACAGCCTTTTTGGATTCCTGAATGAGTATTTTTGGCATTTGCCGCAAATCAGGATTTTTAATCCCATGCATAAGACTAATGTGATTCTTCAACATCACACTTGTTGTGAATGTAGTCTTGATATCTGTGCAATACCTGAAGTGTAAAAAAAAAAAAAAGCAAAAAAAATTGTTAAGCACAAAGCAGACAAAATAATTTGCAAGTTTAGCAAACACTCTGACAACAGGACTTTCTCCTTTAATGTATGGGTGTGAAATAAAAATCTTACCAACAAATGTAAATTTTCTTTTTTCCATCATGAACGTTGCGTACATGTCGTCTCAGACTTGTTGTAAAGTTGAAAGACTGCTCACAATGTCGACATGGATATCGCTTGACTGACTGTAAAACAAAGGAGTAAAGATGTGAGTAATATACCAAGCTATTTGTTTAGTAGATTTGAGTATTTCTGCCTCAGTAAAGACTTCCTTTAATACCACAAATAGAGGGTATGAAGCAGAATATAAACACTTTAGGAGACATTAAGCTCATCATGCCATTTAATCTTTATAATAGTTTGCATTTAACATACATTAGCAACCAAGGAGAAATGGTTCATCTATCTATTTCTCCAAAAATATTTGGGGACTTAACTATGAAACTGAAATCGTACAATAACTAAATCACTTTTTTTAAACATGGCCTGTATGTTTAGAATGTATAGAAAACAGAAACTGTGTGTGATGTGAACCACCACCTCACGTTGTTACATTATACGTACTTCATTAGGCATCACAGAGGAAAACAAAGTCAAATGGGAAATTAAGTATTGTCTTGGTAAATATTTAAATCTGAAATACAATTCACAACATTTACATTTGTACTATTTAAATTGATGGCAATAAATTCACCAGATCAGCCATTTCAGGGCGAGAGTCAATGTTAGTCTGTTGTATAACCTGGTTAAATATACAACAGAAAAAGCAGCTCTACATCTTTACTGGTGCATTGTATGTCAGCAGTAATATCTGTGCAAGTTTAGGTGACATTGTAAGCTCTCACCTTGCTATGGGTGGTCTTCACATGAGAAACGTAAGAGTCCCGTTCAGGGAACCACTGTAGACAGTCCCCACAGGTCCAGCCGGTGGGCTTTGCACGTGGCCTACTGTCCTGTTCCACCTTCTTTCTGGGATTATCTGTGTGTTTAACAAGGCTGGGACCCTTCTGCTTCTTCTCTTGGATGGAATTGGTATCCTGGTCTTGCTCATTCTTTTGTTTCTTGCTCTTCTCTACTGTAGCGTTTCCTACATGTACACCCTAAATAACAAAATAGAATTCCAAAAATCACAAAAAGCCACAAAAATGAGTGAGGTTTTTTTCCCCTACATTGTCAAACAACAAACACAGACTTGAGTGACATTTTTTGTAAATTAATTGCAGTGCTAACCTTGTAGTGCTGCATTAAAAGCTGCTTTTGTGGAAAGACTGAGTTGCATTTTGGACACTTGAACACACACGTAACACGCTTGCTGGCATCCTGATGAAAATGCTGATACAGTAACTGCTTTTTCTTGAATATTGTCTCACATGAACACTTAAAAATTAACCTGTAGACGAAAAAGAAAAATGTTAAAATGAGCCGTAAAAAGAAATGTACAACTTTAACAGTCATGTCATGAGATGCTAACTTACTGAGGGGTCATTTTGCTCGCACTGTGTTTGTTTTTTAAATGAACTTCGCAGCTGTCAGATGTCTTGAAGGCGAGTGGACAGGCGGAGCACTTGAAGAGGATTTCACAGTGTTTCTCTTCAATGTGTGCCTTTTGTCCTTGAAATGACTTGAACACCATGTCACAGTGAAGACATCTGTTGAAAAAAATGAAACGTACTGTAACAGCTGTTTCCAATTTCACTGAATATGAATGTCACACTGGTTAGTGAGATCTGTTTTGTTCATTCTTCCTAGTGATGGAAGGAGAAAGGGACTTTCAGACATGATTTTATTTTTAGTCATATATTTTATACAGCTATTTATGTACTTATTTTTATTGTTCAATATTAGACTCTACAACTTGCTCATATAACTTGCTTTTATTACCTCCGCCAAGGAGGTTATGTTTTTGCCAGGGTTTGTTTGTTTGTTTGTCTGTCCGTTAGTGTGCAACATAACTCAAAAAGTTATGGACAGATTTTGATGAAATTTTCAGGGTTTCTTGGAAATGGGATAAGGAAGAAATGACTAAATTTTGGTGGTGATCGGGGGTGGGGGGGCCCACGGGGGGGGCGCAGACCAGAAAATTTCATCAAAATCTGTCCATAACTTTTTGAGTTATGTTGCACACTAACGGACAGACAAACAGACAGACAGACAGACAGACAAACAAACAAACCCTGGCAAAAACATAACCTCCTTGGCGTGGGGGGGCCCACGGGGGGGGGCCACTGATCAGCCTTGGCGGAGGTCTGCGCTCTCCGAGTGCTTTTCTAGTTTAAAATTTGCTGGCCTTTTAAAAAAAATATTTTAATACATTTTTACAATGCATGCTCTTTTATATTTAAATTACTGTCGTTCATGTTTTAAAGTATTATATGTATCTTTTGTGGCTGTCATAACACCTGCCTAAGGATAGGCAATATAAGAAATTAATTTTATTAATCAAGATTTTGCTTCCATAAAATTGTGAAAAATGCCTACTTGGATACCTGCCTTACTTAACAAAAATCCAACAGGCAAATTTTTCTTTTTGTAATATACTATTTATAAATTTGACTTTCCAATTGTATGAGACGTTGTAGTTTATTCATTATTTAGTTATCCTTGAGTTTCTAGTATGTATGTGGATGTTACAGCCTAATCCAACATTGTCTCTGTAAAGTAGCGGTACATCACAATACTACTGACTCCTCCCACTATCCAACAACATGTACATCAGTAGGTTAACTGATCTAAATCAACCATGGGTGTGAATAGTTGTGAATGGTTGTTCTCTGTATATGTCAGCCCTGCAATGAACTGGCAATATATCCCGGGTGTACACTTCCTTCGCCAATTAGTACCTGGGAGCCTCCCAAAGATTAACCAGATTGGAAAACGAATGAATGCAATTATTCTGTTAGAGTGAATTGAGAAATGCTTTAAAATGACTAGAATTAGTTTAATCACATTTGATTATTTTCTTCATCTGTTTGGAACATCCACACAAACAATTCCTATACAGAATTGGCCTTGTCTGTCATATTCACTCTTCTTTGTATTTGTTTGTGTTACTGTCATGCTAATTTCAACCTGCACTTATGTGGAAGAGTGCAAAGTATTGTCCAAATGATGAAAAATTTTGTAGTAGTGCCTGTGACATAACAACATAAACAATGAAACTTTTTTTTATTGTTTAATGTTTAACAGCCTTCATTTTCCTTGTGACAAAGTATTTTACTACTGTACTTTCTATCCCTCTGTTTACAAGGTTACTTACTTGTACCAAGCTTTGCGTGTGTAGTGCAGGCAGTTTTCCTTTACATGCTTTTGAATGTCTGCAGAGCGACTCAGGGCACCACACTCAGGACAACAGTATGGGGACTTGTGTGCATGAATGCGTTGGTGAGCTCTGAAACTGCACTTGTTGGGTAGCCACATTGAGCACACCTTACACATCTGTGTTCAAAAAATTAGACAAATATTAATTCAACAAATATAATAAATGCCAAATGCACAAAATAGCTATTAATAACTCATCTACTCACTAGTCCGTCTGTATCTTCTGATTGCCTCTGGTAATGACCTGCAAGTGCTTTGAAGTCCGGTAATTGCTTGTTACACTCCAAGCAACAAAGTCGCTGGCGAATGACATTATCAGGGTAAAGGGGCATGACAGGTTGGCTTTTATGTGAGGATGTAGAAGTGTTAGAGTCCACATTCACAGGTTCCGTACTCAAAGGTACAAACATTTGCTCCTCAGCTATAGGTTTCATGTGGAGTTGTGTGCACTGCATCACTGTGCCATTGTTCTTGTGCTCCCGAGCATGTGCCAGCAATGCACATTTGTTGAAAAACACCATCGTCTTTCCACAGTGGGTGCATGCAACTTCAATATGTACACTCCTCCTGCTGTAATGATATGTAAGACTCCTCTCGACCCCAAAGGAGTCCCCGCATTCTAGGCAGCAATATCCACGTGGTGGAAGGCTGATATTGCTCTCAGGTGGGGGGTTCAGGTCGGGCATGTATGTAGGCACAGGGTTGGCGTTGTTCAACAGTCTGTTCAAGGTTCCTGCTGCAGTGTTGGGAATGGAGGCTCGCGGGTAAGGGTTGGCTGTCTTGACCTGATGCACCAGAGGAACAGTACTGTACACCATAGAGGGGAGTGTGGGCTGGCTCTGCTGATGAGAAGTAGACCGAGCTGTTACTGAGGCAGCAACACTGTGAGGAACCAGGTTCAAACTAGCTAAGTGCATTGCTTTGGGAAGGAAGTTGGTGCTAGCTGCATTGCCTGTTGTGGCTGATAGTCTCTTTGGTTTCTGCCCCTTTTGTGAAACAGGTCGTTTGATGGATCCACTGGAGTTATGGAAAACTGGTGTTGACTGCGATACTCCTGTCCTCCTTGAATTTATGTCTAATTTGCTGAGTAAAACTTTTGGTGAAGATGCACTCACTGAGATACCTTTCATCTGGAATCCAGCAATACTATCAACAGCTGTACTTTGGTGAGGGGACATGTTATAAGAATCTTCACTAATCATACTCTGTGAGGGAGAAGATTCATAAGCAGAATGAACTTCATCTGTTTCTGAATCAGGCAACACACTGGTTACTGTACGCTTGATCTGCCCAGATGTGGTTTTGATGGTCTTTATTCTTACCCTGGGTATGGCTGGGGGTGACGCAGACACTACTGCAGGGGAGGCTTTGCCACTACTATCACTGCAGATGCTCACAGGACTGTCTGAGGGTTTCATTAGCCGTTTCACGGCTTCAAGGGGGCTTCTAGGACTTCGTGGGGATATAGGCACCTTGGGGCTGGCTTTCAAACAGTCATTCTGAGACACTGCTGACTCTCTGGGATTTGTCTGCTCACTGGGATCTTTTCTAGCATTCAAAGCAACCAGGGCCTCTAGACAAGAGGATAGTTTTGTCTGAGATTTCATATAAGTGGAGGGAATATCATCTGTGATCCCGGACTTATAGTTGGTCTCAATAAAATTATGGTTATCATTAGGTGGGGGAAGTGCACTGTGTAATCTAGGAGTTTTACCTGTTTCTTTACTAATACAGATGTCAGACGTCTCCTCAATTCTACTACTTTCTGCTCTACTCTGACTGGTGTTCTTGGGAGATTCCTTTGTACATTCATCAAATGCGCTAATGTCTAGTTTTTTTGAAGCATCTGGGGTAGAATGTTCTAGCAAACCTGAAGCTCCCTGGAAACTATGTTTCTCTAGTTTTGAGTGCATTTCTTCTCTACCACACTGAGTATGTTCAGCCTCAGGACTGGATACTGGACTAAGATGAGAAAGTGACTGGGAGAATGTCCCATCAGGTTTATGCTGAATAGGTGACTCTCCATGAAGCTCCCCCGATCTCTCCCCATTCAGTGCAGAGACAAACGACTTGGAAAAGCAAGTGTCATTTGCCTCAGCCATGTCAATTGTGGTCCCTTGTCCACTGAATCCATTTTGCAATGCTGGTCCAGAGTGAAGCCTCTCAGCAAAGTTTTCCAATGACTCCTGGCGACTTGTGTTTTTCACAATTACACTAACAGCAGGAATGTCTGTTGTGACAGCCTGATCACTCAACAAGCTGTCATCTAAACACATCCCTGGGTGTTTCAGCTGACTTTCTGTCGCCTCATGACTGTCCTGGATAGGCTCTTTAGCGTCCAATCCTGTGGCGTCTGGGATGTCAAAGGCTGCCAGGAGGTCATCAAAATCTGGGGTTTTCATGTCACCCATGACTGCACAGTCTCATAAACCTGCAGAAACAGATACCATTATTAACTGAACCATTCCACATACGCAAAAGGCAATACAGTCTTAGTCTAAGAAACTGTCAGCAACATTAACCATTTGCTAGAAACTGATCTTCTCAGTGTTCCGCAGCTGTCTAATGTTACGTACTAAGTGCTTTAGCCAGTTAGCTTAACGTTGAAAACACTTGCTGTCTTCGTTCACGTATCTCATATTTTTTTAAGCAAACATGCGTTTAAACCGACCTCAAAAGCCAAATGATGTTTAATATAGCAGCGATGTTCCCTGTGTTACCAAATTTAAAATCCTTCAGCCCTTTACGTATATTTACCAATATGACGGTTGTTTTGATGTTAGCTTAGCTTACATAGATGCTAGCCATTTGCTAACCTCACCAAGACAAACACAACGAAGCGAAGCCTGCCAGTTTGCAACCTAGCTTAGCAAAGTGCTAACGCATCATTGCGTTAGCCAAGCTCTGTGGACTTGTCTCTTATTAAGGTATCAGTAGGCTTACCATTTGATCCGGATGTGTTAAACAAGAGTAATAAACCAATGTTATGTAGTGAAGAAGGTTAAGGCGCTAAGTAATGTCGAGCTTTAGCTGTTGCAGGGTTTCATACTAAGCTAGGTTACAAGCTACTAGCATTAACTTGGTTTTCCTTTTCCTGTGACAGCGTTGGTTTTTGCCCTCCATTACGTCTTACAGGCAAGAGGCGGTACCTATAGTTAGTTAAACTGAAATTACTTATATCCTAAATATATTTAATGGTAAATTCACTCTTTAGTTCCCGTCTGTTAAACAGATACATAAACTTCTTTTTCATTGCATTTGGTGAGTAGTCTGTGATATGTTATTTATGATGGTAATAGTACAGAGGTTATAAATACACTGGTATTTGTTGACTCCTCATGTTGTAGCCCATGGACCCCTGCCCACCCTGCTGTTGGGACTCTTCAACATGTGATAGGTTTTATCTCCATCACCATACAGTACAGTACACTGGTGTTGATTAAGGTGAAAGGACACATTTTAAACCCAGATTTTGTCAGCAGAACAGTAGCTTTAAAATAATACAGGCTACAAGACATTTCATTAAACCAGAAACAATTAAATGTTGATTAAAAAAAGCAATTTATGTATACTGACATTTTTTTCTTGTGTGACTGTTTATATTATAGGACATTACAAACAAAGAAAGGGTTCTTACAGCTGCTGGTTATTATTATTATTATTATTATTATTATTATTATTATTATTATTATTATTAATAATAATAATAATAATAATAATAATAATAATAGATTGGATTTCATATAGCGTTTTTCTAGACACCCAAAGCGCTTTACATTATTGATCCATTATTCATTTGCTCTCACATTCTCCGTCTGGTGGTGGTAAACTACATATGTAGCCACAGTTGCCCCTGGAGCAGAACAGTCGTGGTTGCCAATTCGCGCCTCCGACCACCACCAAACATTCATACACATTCATACACCAGTGTGAGTGGCACTGGAGGCAAGGAGGGGGAAGTGTCTTGCCCAAGGACACAACGGGCTGACTAGGATACAGCGGGATTCAAACTGCCAACCCTTCGGTTATTGGACGACCTGCTCTACCACCTGAGCCATGGCTGCCATGGGGCTCAGGTGGCTTTCATTAGTATGCATGAAATGGACATTTCCAGGCAAGCATCAATAATAATGATGACAATGGGGGATTTGTCCTGTAAAAATATGCTGCAGTCACATACATCCCTATTAAGTATGGACATATTATCAGTCGAAGTAACTGAATTATTAGGCTACATCTTTACCAGGATTGTACTGACTGGGCTAAGTTTAAAGAAATATCTCCATTTCCCAATACCCATATGTCAGGGTAATTTTTTCCAATCATATGGTCACAAATATCTGTCAGGGGAAAATGGTAATGCAGGGAGTCATGTAATTTCCTGTCTTTTCCAGTTTTTTGGTTAAAGGTCAAGTTTAGATATCCTGCAAGACATGACTGTGGGATATTAGTTACCATGTACAGTATATTTCCCGCTAGTCAGGCGGTGCAGTGACACCAATTCATGTGAAGTTTAATCATTTCCATTTTATCAGTGGAAAACACAGGAGATAATAACTACACTGTACCAATAGCTAAAACCTGTGTTTATTTAAAGAGACTGTACTTTACAGCTGCCTAAGTGAGTAAAATATAGAGTATAACCAGTTTCTGTAATTAAAGAGTTGAAAAAACAAGCTTGTTTGTTAGTTTTAACACTTATTTCATATTCTGCAGGAAATAGACCAGTCTTGCTTCAATGGGACCACTGAAAAAAACAAATATTAGGATATTCCATAAACTTTGAGAAACAGTCAATTGTGTTTTATACCATTATTGAGTTGTTTCTCAATAAGTGTTTTTCTGTCACAGAGTCTGAGTTTATATTGTGTGTAATAATGACAAAAACTCTAGGACTGCTAAACCAAGGTATTAAATGCTGTGCCACATATCTGTTAGTAGGTCATTAACCTCTTCTAATTAATTCCCAGGTAAGTCCTTCTGAAAACCATGAGTAGTTTTTCATTTAAAACAAGAAATTCTGTTTATGATCTTCATCCAGATGCTCCCATTGAGTGTTATGAACCATAAACCAGCCATGTTTTACAATGAGTTTTGTGTCTGGTAAAATGGAATTTGACTAATAGCAAGTGGAAGATTAACTGTCATTAAAACTAATCATGAATCATTACAAAATACTAAAGGCACTGCAGTATATTTAATGGACCAGATAAGAGCTGTTAACTGATTTGGGGTATAACTACTCCTGCAGGATAAAGTTATTCCTTATCACCCCTTTGAAGGCAGAGCAGTGGCAAATGTTCACATACAAGCATATTACTTTTGGGCTTTTTAAAATATGTAGGTTATCCTACAATTTGTGCAACTACAGGAGAAGAGATATTTATTTTCTTAGCAGAGGCCTTTACTTGTAATACTTGACAGCACTTTTTCTCTCAGTCTGTACAGTACTCACAGCTTGTCCATGTTTACTAGACTATGGACACGTACACACAGTTCATGATTAATTCTCTGCTCTTCACTTCCTTTTTTGCACTTTACAGATGAGGTAGATTAAAATTTCACAATGTAGCTAAGGAAAACATTTTTAGTGATATCAGGTAATGCACTTTGTCATTCAACCTAACTTTAACCTGAGCGCAAATCTAATCTGCCAGGGTAATTAAGAACATGTGGATTACTCAGTTATCCAAGGAAGAAACCAGTTTCTCTGTTGTATTTTTTCTTACTACATTGTAAAATACTGAGTATTATAAGCAAAATGAATTGTGATAATCTTAAACAAGTTTAAATCACAATTTCTACAGGAAAATCTTCAGCAAGGTGTAGACTGGCCTGCTTAACAGTGTTAATTTTCTCTTATAAATACAAATTCCTCTAGAGTTTTATGACTTCCTTGCAACATGGGTGGACTATACACTCAGATAAAGTCATTCATGAGTAATGCACTGAGTTTTCTCCTGTATTACCTCATATCAGCTTTTAAGCTCAAAGTCAGCTACGGTAAATTTATATCTGTCAACATATTACGTCTTATCGTCTGTTACTTCACTGATTTGGCGTAACTTGCTTTATAAGGCCTATTAAACCATTTTTGTCACGAACTCAGGGAGATCAGAGCAGCACGTTACGAGTCTGTTAATTAATGATAAGATCCTCGTGGGAAGTGTATATTTTCCTCCAGTGTTTTTAGCACAGCATTTCACAGCCGGATTTAGGAGGACACACAATGAGTAAGCTATTAGCTCTGTTTTTCTTTAAACTGAGCAGCTTTTGCAGTTTTAGACATCTGTTTTTGTGCACCACTCTTCATGAGATAAACCAAAAGGTCTCTGCAGATATTTTAAGTTGTTGTTTGTTTGTTTGTTTGTTTTATCTTGCAAAGGGTGCAGAAACACACAGTTTGTGACTTGTTTGGAATTCCTGTTTGTTAAAGCTGCTTTCCCAATGGCTTATGCAGAAAAGTGACCAGTGATTTATTTACTTTTACAGTGGAAACTAACAGCTACCAGCTCAAAAATGTACCTGATGCCAATGGAAAAGGCATACACAACCAAGCGTTTGAAATAGAGGTATGTATTAATCTTTCATTTTCAAACAAATGGCACTTCATGATACTTGTTTTTAAAAAGGCGTTTTTACTTTTTTAGGAGGATAACATTACTGAAACTAGCAGCGTGAAAAATCAGAATGAAAAGACTAAAAGGAGTGTGGGATCATATTTAAGGTGTGTCAGTTCATTTTTTTCCATTTATTTCTGTAAAACTAAACAAGAAATTATTTCAGTTCAGTAACTACAACAGGTACATTCTTCACCTCTGCGATATTCATTTTCTCTTTGTAGATTTATATGGAAGATTAACAAGCATCCAACAAAATCTGTACAAATGTTTTCTGTGATTTTTCAGCTGATATTTGAATTGTATCAAAAAGCAATTTATATAATTAAAGAAAACTGAGTTCTGGATATATTCATGTGAAAGTGTTGTCTTTTCCAAAAGAAGGATATACATTTATACACGTGGGGAACTCACTGTTAATTTGTTCTGTACTTCAGCAAAGTAACCAAGCCGCTTAATGCTATAGAGGATTATACCAAGACTCACTCGAAAACGTTCAAATACATAGTGCTGGGCATACTTGGAGCAGGTAATATGAACATTCTGCTTTATTTGTGCTGTGCATGTTTTACAGTTATGTTTGCAATGATGTTGTTTGCATATCCCTGAAGATAAAGCTAACTGGCTCAAACACTGTTTTCTGTTGTGCAGGTTATGTGGCATACTTCATTGCAGCCTGTGTACTGGATTTCCAGAGGGCTACTGCGCTTGTTGTCCTCACATGTTTGGCTTTAGTCATTAAAACTTATGAACTTTTGACGGTTTACAAAGGAGAGAGCATCAGCCGGTGTTTCAAGCCTGCAATAAGATGCTTTAAATCTAACTTTAAATGGATAAAATGGTAAGGTTATGTGCAGTATTTGGTATGTGAATGAGCTTTACACTCTAGAAACTGTTAATAAGTTAAGGTTTGTTTCACAGGGTTTTCATCTTGATTGCTGTGGTTCTGCTAGTGGTGTGGCTCGCCTTAGACACAAGCAAACGTCCTGAGCAGCTTGTTTCATTTGGAGGCGTGTGCATGTTCCTTGTGCTCATCTTCATCTTCTCTGCGCACAGAACTGCGGTGAGTTGCATCTGGAGCCAACATGTTGAAGGGTGAATGATTACTGTTTCAAATCATGCCTGGCTCTTATCTGTTACGTTATCTCTGGGCTGATTTGCTGACACTTTGGATGCCATTTGTCCTCGTGTCTCTGTCATCTTAAGGTTTAGCAGAAGTGTTTCCTTGCAATAACTTTAAGACTTCCTGATAAACTGACAGACACACTACTGTGTCCTTTAATGTCTTTCATAGGTGTCATGGAGGCCTGTGTTTTGGGGTCTCGGGATGCAGTTCTGTATCGGCCTGTTTGTCATAAGAACAGAGCCTGGACTTATAGCGTTCGAATGGCTTGGAAACCAAGTGAAGGTATTGTACTCAAATGTGTCCTTATCTAAGAATAAAAAAAAGTAATCTCTCAAAGAGATAAATCATTACTTGATTTGACACATAAGATATTTAATTAATTACCAGAATGACCAGAAGCTGGTGCTGATAATATCTACTTGCTATTATTAGGATTTTCATCTGGAAATACTGACCTGAAGGCGAAATAAATAGCTTAAAAATGTAAAAAAAAAAAAAAAGAAAAAAAAATCTTTCTGCTGTGGTTTTCTTCTTATTTTAATTCCCACATTTGTTAAGTAATGACTTTTGTTTTTGTTCAGTAGGTAGTGAGTTTCAGATAAAGTTCATTTCAGTTGATTTTATGTAAACTGTCATTATTACATTTGTGCCTTTAAAAATGTACTAGCCATCGATCCCTATGAGTAACAATCAAAAATAATTAAAAGATATTAGATTAGATAGAACTGTATTGACCCCTTGAGCAGAGTCCTCAGGAAATTGAAGATGTGGTGTTCTCTATATACAGGAATAGCCCACAGGTTAGTTTAAATATATGCATATCAGTAGACGGAACAATTGCATTTACTTTAGATATACGTGGATATCCCACTAATACATTTTTGTTCATTTTACTTAAATGTGTGATTCTGTGCTGTGTATCACATTGTCATGGCTATGAATGACAGGTCTTTATCTACACAAGCACCATATTTTTCCTGACTCAGTCATCCTTATCTTTAGAGCTACTTTATTAGGCTGTTCACCTTTGTTCTCAGGTCAACTAAGATTAGTGTGCACAGCTAAATGGTCTGATAATCACTTTTTAATTTATAGCTCAAAACTACAGTCGCCATTAAACTGATGCCCTAGTCTCGACTTTTTGACACCAGAGCCTTCAGGATTTGCTTAATAAAATTTACTCTTGACCCATTTCTGGTCCACTAAATATCATTTGGTTTTACAACTATAATAGCTGCTGTGCATGTCCAGTACAAGTCTGTCAAAAAGTACACTGAAAATTACTATCAGGTCATTCATAAATCTCTATCTCTTATCCACTGTACACTGTCAAGAAATTTTTTGACATGTCTTTCAGGTCACACACATATAAATGCTAAATTAAAATTCTGTAGGAAAGAATTATACCGGTCAAACAGTCAGAGTCTTCAATATTTTATTAAAAAACACTTATATACAGTTAAAAACAGCCTTTTTTGTTAAATGAAATATGTTTCTTGCTCTTCTGTTAAATGACCAGTACATGCGATACATACAAAATTATCATTTGAGTTAAAATAACACTTGTTTCTTTCTTTTCTTGCATCTTCAGATATTCCTGGACTATACTAAAAAAGGGTCAGAGTTTGTTTTTGGGGACCTGACCGAGAACATTTTTGCCTTTCAAGTGAGTGGATTTAAAAGTGGTTGCCTCATTAAGTTTTTTTGTACATATGAATGTGTGTCTGAGATGCTTTGTAACTCAAAATGCTTTTTTTTGGTCAGGCTTTGCCCATTGTTGTGTTCTTCAGCAGTGTCATGTCAATCCTTTACTTCATGGGAATAATGCAGTGGATCATTTTAAAGGTAAAGCAATGGTTAACACTACCCATGTATATCTGTGTATACTGTGTACACTTGCAGCGATATCCTATGACCAAGTGCCATGTGTTTTCGTCCACCTAGATCTCATGGGTTATGCAGATAACGATGGGAACCTCCCCCACAGAGACCTTGAGTGTGGCAGGCAATATATTTGTTGGGCAGGTACTGGAATTGTCTTCATAACACTGTCTTAAACATTAACTGAAGCTTTTAAATTTAATTAGCATGGCTGTAACTTTTTACCAGTTTTATGATAACATAAAATATGTGTCTCAAGTATCACAAATGACTGCAGCTTGTAAATGTTTATTCCATGTATTTGTTTATCAGACAGAGGCACCACTGGTGATTCGCCCCTATCTGAAGGACATGACCAAGTCTGAGATCCACGCTGTTATGGTTGGTGGGTTTGCCACGATTGCAGGAAGTGTCATGGGAGCTTTTATTTCATTTGGGGTGAGAAGAACCTGTTTTCATTCCAGCACATAACATGTAATGGTTTTAGGGTCATTTATGAATAGATAACTAAAACCATACAGACACACAAATAAAGGAGGCATTCTGAATATCCCATATGTTATTTTATCTTCCAACTGATCAAGGGATTACATCAAATAACTAGAAGCACTCGGAGAGCGCAGACCTCCGCCAAGGCTGATCAGTGCCCCCCCCCGTGGGCCCCCCCACGCCAAGGAGGTTATGTTTTTGCCAGGGTTTGTTTGTTTTTTTGTCTGTCTGTTTGTCTGTCCGTTTGTGTGCAACATAACTCAAAAAGTTATGGACAGATTTTGATGAAATTTTCAGGGTTTGTTGGAAATGCCCCCCCGTGGGCCCCCCCCACCCCCGATCACCACCAAAATTTAATCATTTCTTCCTTATCCCATTTCCAACAAACCCTGAAAATTTCATCAAAATCTGTCCATAACTTTTTGAGTTATGTTGCACACTAACGGACAGACAAACAGACAAACAAACAAACAAACCCTGGCAAAAACATAACCTCCTTGGCGGAGGTATTGAGCCATGTTTACATGAATTTTATTTTTCCACTTTTATTCCATATATAACAATATTCTGAATTTGGCAGATGTCATATAAACAGCATATTCCATTTGGATAGTCTGAATTAGGACATTTTACAGATGGAGCACTTTCCGACATATGGGATATGCTAGTATAATTCCCTATTCTTTGGACATGTATACAGCCCATTCTGAAAGTAAATCTAATTTGCACATTTTACACTCATCTGGAGTGAAGACAAAGATCCTCTATGGTAATGATGGATACACCAAAGAAAAATAAACATTTCTGATTGCAAAGAAAAACACCTACTGTTAAACATGATGAGTTCCTGACATCAAAGTGTCAAATTTCAAAATGTTTTTCAAACTCCACAATTTTAAATCTGACAAGAATTCCAAAAATTTAAATGATCAATTTCAAATGAATTCTAAATAGTAAAGTTCCAAATTTCAAGTAAATTCCAAACATCACAATTAAACATTTCAAATGACATCTAAACATCAGTTTTAAAGTGAATCAAATGAATTCCAATTTTTTAATTATGTTTACATGGAAAACAAAATTTGCTTGTAAACATTATTGAGAGTTTACCTTCATTTAATGACTTGGAATCAGTTTCAACACACAGACAATAAAACTGAAAAAACCGACAAAGAAACAAACAAAAAAAGATGATGATCACAGAAAATAGTAAAACTGCAACATAAAATAACATTAGATAAATGAATTATATACAACTACATAACTGTTAGATAAATTAAAGTGGTCCAGTAGTGGTGTTTGCTGAGCTGGTCATTACATTGCTGTGACCGAGTGAGACATTTAAGTGAAATAATTAGTGACTTTATGTAGCAGCCTGTTTTACTTTTCTATTATTTCACCTGTAAATCTTCACGACATGGAAACGTATCAGTTGTTAATCATTAGACTTTCCATCATATTTGTCAGATTGATGCGTCGTCCTTGATCTCGGCCTCTGTGATGGCTGCTCCTTGTGTCTTGGCCATGTCTAAGCTGTCCTACCCAGAGACAAAAGAAAGTCCTTTCAAATCTGACAAGAACATTACAGTGGCTTGTGGGTGTGTATACAGTCGCCTTTTTTTTTTTTTCTTCATTTCATCTATTTATTTCCTCATTTAGAAATTAAATACCTTTTTCCACTCCCTAGTGATGAACAGAATATCTTGGAGGCTGCTAGCAGTGGAGCCTCTGCCTCAATAGGTCTTGTTGCGAACATTGCAGCAAACCTGATTGCCTTTCTTGCCATTCTCGACTTCATAAATTCAGCTTTGAGTTGGCTTGGAGGTATGGTTGGATATCCTGGAATCAAATTTGAGGTATGTTTTAACGAAATAATTTTAACCCATAAAGACCCAGTGCTACTTTTGTGTCAGTTTCCAAATGAATTTTCTCTCTATGTAACCTTTCTTATTTGATTTATCACCATTCATTAGCATATTATCCTCTGCATTTTGCATTTTTCATTGTAAATCAGGTATTTTTCCCTATATTTAATTTACTTAGCATGTAGATGTTCATGAAAACTCAAATTAAACTCAACGGTTGTTATTTTACAATAGAGAAAACATGACTTTTTCAGCAAGGATATCAATTAAACATAAAAACAAGCATCAACTACAACTTCTATTATTTGGTAAACTCCATGGGTTTTACTGGTGAATCAATGTTGTGGAAGACGACGGTGTTTCTACGTTCACTACTGAGCCTCTGAACGTTCAAATGGGTCCTATCTGATGACCATGAAAAGATGACAAACTGCATTTTACACAATTATTTACATGTATTGATAGGATTAGTGGATCAACAGGGATTAAACATTTTAGATCAGTAGATGCTTTTGGTCTATTTGGGTCGATATGGGTTAATAAGGATGTTATTGGAAAATACAAAAGAAAAAAGGGTCATATAATATGAATATAAAAGCAAAAATAAGAGATTTCAACTAATAAATTTCAAGACAGTGAATTAATGAGTCTAATAAAGGTTGTTTTTCTGTTTAGATCATTTGCTCTTATGTGTTCATGCCTGTGGCCTTTATGATGGGAGTACCGTATGATGAGTCTTTTATTGTCGCTGAACTAATCGGCACAAAGCTCTTCCTCAATGAATTTGTGGCTTATCAGAAATTATCTTCACTGAAGAACAACAGACTCACTGGAGTTGAAGAAATCATTAATGGACAGAGACAATGGATTTCTGTACGTACATACTCTCATGTCTTGTGAATATTGTATGCCTAATAAACAAGTGTGAAATGACTCTACACAGCGTCAAATCATATTAAATGTTTCTGTTTTCTGTTAAAGATTCGATCGGAAATAATCAGCACTTATGCTCTGTGTGGGTTTGCCAACTTCAGCTCTCTGGGTATTGTTATTGGAGGCCTATGTGAGTATTTATCTGTCAAACATTTCACAATATACTGTCTCAGGTATGATTTCTGACAGAATATTTTCTTTTATTAAAGCCTCTATTTGCCCATCCAGAAGAGGTGATATCTCATCTTTAGTTTTGAGAGCTATGATCACTGGAACATGTGTGTCTCTTGTCAACGCTTGCATAGCAGGTAATAGTTTTGAGTAGCTTTGTTGTGATGCCTCTTGCACTTTTCTTCTTTGTTGTAACTGAACAGCTCTGACTTTGTTTCCCAGGGATCCTCTTTGTACCTCCACCTGACTGTGTGGGGCTGTTTGAGTTTTCTACTTTTGATGCCACAAATAAAACCATACAACTTTGCTGCACTGAGCTTTTTACAAGGTAAGCATGAGATTTTTGTTACAGAATATGCTTTCAGATCGGCAGCACCCAGCAACAGATTAATATCATCACAAATGCATTGTTTTTCAGCACGGTAAATAATGGGACCATCTCATTTGAAGGAATCTGGAGCACAGTAGTAAATGCCACCGTCTATTTGTCAAAATGTTGTGAGTGCTGTGGTCTTTCTCAACCAGACCTTTGTGTGTAGAAGAAAAGCACCAGTGTTTGTTTTTATATTTAATTTTCTTCTCTCTGTTTATATATTTATGTCACTGTCTATGACAAAATGTAAAGCTTGAATGAAACTATCTGTATGTTTATTCTTATATACAATATTCCATGTGCCTGTAATGTATTATAATGTAAATTACTATAGAAATTGTCATATATTTTAAGATTTAAGGACACGCCTTACTAAATACCTCAGGAAATATTTAAACAAATTTGAAGGATGTAAATATTTCAAATAAATGTCATAAATATAAATGAATGAAAAAATGTGACTTGTGCTTGAACACAGATGTTTTACACATTTATTAAAAAAAATATCAGCTGACATGTACCATACAGACATATTGTACCCACACAATCTCTTATTCACTCAGTCATTCACCCACATTTGCTATTTTCTGTTCTTCAGGTATTCAGTCTTTTGACTTTATGTACACAGACACACAGTACAGTTCTTTACTGAAATGACACCAAAACTAAACAGTACAGCATTTCGCTGTCATAGGATGGTCAGCATACATTTACTTCCTTTTCTTTTTGAAATATTTCTTCTTCTATTTCAGCCTGTCTTTCAGGATGCATGCAGTCAAAGTGAATTTATAAGAAAAAGTGGCTATAAATTCTTTAACATGTAGGTTTACTGACTCATTTGAAGAATTGCTTTAATCATCAACCAAGAATCCAATAAATTCCGTAACATTTCCTGACAGTAGTTGATTATTTCAATATGGGACCTGACTCCTGTTGAAATGTAACTACTGACTGTTGTCTAACCTCCTGAGGTAACCAGGCAGCTTTTTTTTTTTTTTTTTTAAATTAAGTCCATGTTGAGTTTGCACTTGCAGCTCTATTGTTACCTGTGACTGACTGACTGACTGAAATTTACATCAACACTTTGCAGATTTTGTTTCACAAGAAGCCTTACTCTGTGTTCAGCTGGTGTTTGAAAACCCTGAGTCTGCTCTTTTTTTTTTTTTTTTTTTTTTACCTAAAGTCCATAGGTCATGTGGGTGCAAACAACTTTGTAAAACCCATTCAGCAGCTTTTCTTTGTTGCAGTGAACATACCGTGCATTTGCATGTCAATGAGCATATGATAGTTAAAGAGTTTATGCATAATCCCCTTACTGCTCATTGCTTTGCTAGTTGCACTCCCTTACAGACATGTTAACCATGCATACACAAACTCCATGGCAAACAGATATAAAATTAAATCAACTAAAAAAATGCAAAAAAAAAAAAAGAAAAGAAAAACCTTCACACAAAACTCTTTGACCTAAAAATGGTGCAGTTACTCCACAGTGGTAGCTCAACTTTGCTGTGTAGTTTCTGAATAAAAAGAAATGCTGCTCAAGCAGTTGTAATACTACAGACAAAAAAATCCAAAATAATCTTTATGCCCTACACACATTCTGTACATCACAGATGAACATGCAGCATTTAAAGGCATATAGTACATTGCATTTTTTCTTATGCTGTTTAAAAAAAAATCACAACAGTAAAATGTTCACAGCAATTTTTGGACTGTAAATTAGTGTTGGTAATTCTTGAAAATTTACAGATATTGCATGAGCTGTTTATCTACTCAGTGAGCTAATAAGACAAGCCATTGAACAGTATATAACTCTTGTGCTACTTAATGTTCAAAAAGTGAGAGAGGATGTTGCTGGTTGTCAGATCAAAAACCTGTGCTCATTAATTCACATAAACTGCATTAACAAGTCAACTGACTAGGATGAACATATGACAGTTAACAAATTCACAGTAATTTTTCATAACTTAACAGGTCAAAAAATATTCTCTTATATTCCTCTTGTTCAAATTCTTGTTGGATTTGCTAACAAGATGAGTCATGGAAGTAAACCATAAAAAGTATACAGTTTTGCTGGGTGGATCAACAGGATTTTTTTCCTACCTCGTCTCAAGTGCAGCAGCAGTTTCTACAGCTTTGACTTGACCTGATTTAACGTCCTCTGTTTCTTGAACCTTTCTAGACACCTTTGGGCTAGAATTGGTCTTTTTGAGCATTTGAGGACTGTGTGATCCTTTCTTCTGCAGCTGTGGGCTGCCAGACCCTGAACTCAACTTACGGTTGAGGAGGGGGCTCCTGGAGCCCTTCATCTTGGTGGGTTGTTGAAGACTATCCATTATCTTCAGAGGGCGCAGTCCCAGAAGTCCACAGTAGTAGTTGCACTGATGGTGTGTAACGAACTGTTCAAATACCTCTGGAGAGCCATTCTCTGTTAGTCCTTGGTATCTGAAATACAGAGAAAAACCTTTTATTTGGCCAGTTTAAATTAATTGTAATGTCAAACATTCATGTGTTGATAGAGATACAAACCCTTGTGACTTGGTCACAACTTTAATATTGGTAAGCTTGGTTTCAACACCTGCAAAAATAAGTGATAGAGAATCTTTAATATTACTTACAAGTTCATACAGTGTAGACAGCCATCATCATTTTCTTGATAACCTTGTACATGTGACTTACCCTCCAGCCGGGTAACCAGTAAATTGCCATGTGTCCACTGATGAAGCCAGTGCTGGAAGGTGCAACATTTCTGCTCTATTTCAGAAACAGTTCTTGAAATCAGCTGACCTTTAGGATCTGTCATACAATACTGTTGGAAGACTCCCTCAAGATCAGCCTCAACTGTGGCGTACGGTACAGAGTTTGCAGGCCGGTACATCAGAAACTGAGGAACTACTCTGAGGAGTGACAAAAAAACAGAGTTAAAAGCAGTGGTATACAATATTAATATGCATCTATTATCAGAAGTCCTACATAATGTATACTTACTCTAGTGAAGAGCCAAAGTTTTCAATGACTCTTGCTTCAGCAGCAAAGATTTTACAGTATTCCCGAATCAGGTTTTGGACTTTGCACTCCTGACAACACAAAAAGTTTTACAGCTGATTAATGTGCTGTACTTATAATCAGAGGGAGAGGGAGTTTTTATCATCATGATGACAAGTTAATATAGGCACTCATCTGCAGGATTATATTTTACAGTTCCTTAATGTTTAGTAATCATCTTCTACTCACTTGTTTGGTAATCTCCAGATTTCTCTCGGCCAGGTTAAGCTCCATTTTGGTCCCATAAGCGATGGGGTTTTGGACTTTGATGATGCAGGTGCTTCCAGACTCAAACACAGGATCCAAGCCATAGATGACCTTCATTTTGCTGGATTTATGAGTGCAGCCCTCCCCAAGGTGCACCTCCGTGGTCATAACACGACCAAAGTACTTGTCACCCCAGCTGCCAGAGTCAGCCAGGCCTCTACTGAACAGCAGCGGGGTCATTTCTATCTCCTCTCCAACTAAAAGGAAACAAAAATGCAGATTTACAATTATTTTGTGTACATTTTTCTAGGTAATTTGCTGTAAAAATCTGATACATTAATTGTGATATAATGCATACCTTCCAGATCATCTTTTAATAATATTTCTGACAGAACTGTAAAACGGAAAATAGAAAAAAAAAAAAGTCATGAAAGTGTGTTTGAAATTCTTAGATCTAGATTCAAACTTCATTTCCCTGGGTGTACACTTACTGTCCACACTAAGCAGGAAGTCAGTGGTATCAGATCCGTATTCATTGTTTATTGTACAGCCATATACTCCACAGTCTTGACTGGTTGCAAGAACAATAGCCAGCGCCACTTGGCTTTCATCTCCACCACTGGGCCACAAAAACAGGAAAAAGGTGAAACATAATGACAAGTTCATGAGTTTGATTTGCCTGTGGCTGTTGCACTGAATTAAGATTCAATGAAGTCAACTAACCACAAGGTGTCACTATAAGACAGCTGGTTGCCCTGTGTGACAGTCTGCTGACTCAGCAACGAATAGCACATATATAGACTTTTAATGCCCCCTGGAGATGGGAAAAATATTGTATTGAGTTACAGCTTCTGTGTCTAGCCAGAGATTCACTTCTCTGTGTCAAGCTCATGGGTTTGCAGTCACATGAGCCGGTCGTCTCTGAAGTGGGAATATGAGAATAACACAAGGCTCTCTGTGACCCAAATTAATCCTGTTCATCCTTGTAGTATTATTATTCCACCTGCCCATTTTAACTAGGTTAACTGTTGAAGTAACAGCAACAGACAATGTAAATACCCTGTGCTAATAACCTGCAAAAAATTAAACATGTTGTAACCTTGATTCTCAGGCTACCACAGCAGTGTTGACATGGTGAAACATGAGGGAGATTTACCTTCTCTTCACCTCCAGTATTTCCTCTTCATCTCTGTACCACTTGATTGTGGAGTCACTCAGTACGTTGAAGAATTGGCACCAAAGCTTCAGGTGTCCGGAGGCATCTGGGAAAGGCTCTCCCCTGATTTTTCGGATGACCTGAGGAGCTGGTTGTGCGTGAGAGAGGGGGTACCCAGCAAGGAACCCAAGGTAAATATATACTATACTAGGAGGATGAGACTTTCTAATGTTTCCACTTCCTCAAGTCCCACTCTACTGATCAGGCTCATATGTCCACATACTTCAAAAACACACATAAATCATTCAACAAATAAGAGGTTGTGAGTCTACATGGCCTGGATATTTATTTATATTCTATATTTTCTGTTATGTTAGTGTGCAATCAAGGTATTGTACTGTGTAAGTCAGTCTAGATGATAGAATGTGCAGAGAAGGAAAAAAACTTGTTTGTAACATGTTACACTCAAGATAAAAGAAATATCAAATATCCAGTTTTGGCACAGAGACATGGCCTGTTTACCTTTCAATGGGTCTGGCTTTTTCTCAGCAGGTTTCTCTTCTTGCTTGGTGGTGACTACCTCTACTGTAGGAATCTGTTCCACAGCTTTTGGCACCTCCAAAGTGGCTTTTCTGCGGTTCAACAGTGGAGAGCGTCTCTCCATTGGTGGAGTGTTCTGTCCAGTAGAAGCCTGTAGGAAAGCAGCTCTGCGAGCCTGGCTGGGTGACATATAGGGGGTCTCCTTCTTGTTTTGATTGTCTAAAACACCTGTAACTGTTGCACCCTCTCCGTCTTCTTTAGGTTTTGGCATGAAGATCTTGCGACGAGCTCCAGAGGCCAGCTCCTCGGGTGTGGCGGAGCGTATAAGTGAGAGACTGTCTCTTCGTTTCAGCCTGGGACTGTTTTCACAAGAAAGGGATGATGTGGGGGTCGATCCTCCACTTAAATCTTCATCTGCCTTGTCGCTCTGACGGTCACCTCCAGCGTCTGAATCTGGAGCTGATTTGGACATAGATTTCCGAAGGCTGGCTGGACTCAGTGATGGATAAATTGGAGGCTTAAAGCTTAGTCTCTCAATAGATACTGAATTCTCTACCTTGGAATCTTTCAGAAGCTTTGTATTAACATCGTTTACAATGTTGTCTTCTCCTGTCTTATTAAATGATGGCACATTGGCACAAACCTTTGCTGTTAGATCATGTTTTACAGGTTTCGTGTTTAAGATTTCATCCACAGTGTTGTTCTCTGTTGTTTTACTTAATGATGGCACATTGTGAGAAACATTTGGTATTAGAGTTTCATCTACCATTGAGGGACTCCTTTCTATTATGCCCTTTTCTTCCATTTCTTCTGTTTTTTGAGATGAATCACTGTCAGTGTTTTGCTTTGTTCCCCTTTGCGTGCCCACTACAGTTTCTGTTTCAGTCCAGTCTCTCTGACTGGGCACTTTAAGTTCAGAATCACTTTCATGACAAGTTACAGAGATTGGTGGAACTACAAACAACGGCATCATCGAGGTTTCAGAAGTCTCTGTTGTACCTGTAACTTGGCCGTGGACAAATTTATCCTCCTCTTTGTCATCAGTACATGAAATATTTATAATTGGAATTGATGAGTAATCTGTTTGAAGGTGCTGTTCACTGCTTGTCATTCCTGCCAGATCCAACTCATATATTTTTGTCTTATCATCTAATTGCGCAACTTCCTTGACTTTTTCTGTAGGTGAGAGGTTAAAGTCATTTTGCAAACCTATCAGTGAGGGCAACATGGCTGAAGTATCTGCCACACTGTGGTCTTGAATTATTACCTCTGGCAGTCCTGTTGCATCACATTTTTGCAGAGAAGCACTGCTTGATTCTGTTTCATTAACTGCTAAAATAGTTAGCGGTAGAGTGCACTCTTTTTGCTCAGGCTTGATTACTTCAATTTTTGGGATTGTAATATGTGCATCGGGATTTATATCTGGCACAACTGGTTTAATTTCTTGGGTGTCTTCAAAGGTGGACGTTTGTATTTGTGGAATCATCTCTGAGTGTTTCTTATTGCCATCTTGTTCTGCAACATTAACTGGTTCCCACAAAATATTATCATTACTGTTTTGTGTTGTTAAAAAGCTCTTTGAATAATCTGACTCTTTCCTTTCCTTTTTAGGCTGAGAGCTTATCTCTGCTTCAGTGTTCTCACATTCTAAAACCACTGGCTCCTGTATTTTCACACCATCACATGAATTCACTTTTAAATCTGTCACCAAAGAAGAAACAGGTGTTTCTTTGAATTCACTTTTCCCCTCACTACTATTTGAACTCAACATTGAGCTAAGACTGAGGCTTTCTGTGCTTTCCTCTTCTACAGAAGGAGCACCGTTTAGCCCTATTTGTAGGTCATACGTGTCTGAACTCTGTGGGGCGGCAGTGGGTGGAAATCCTATGTTCATTTCCTGAATCACTGAGGTACATTCAGTCACTTTTGAATGTTCTTTCTCTGTACTATGTGCTGTTATAGCAGTCAAAGGTAGAAGCACCTGATGTGGTATTTTAGATTCACATGACTCTAGTCTCTCTTCCAGGGAAGAGGAGGCTAATTTAGTAGTCTCAGATCTGTTTATGTGTGAGCACGGCTGTTTGCTTGATTTCACTTCAGCTTTCTCTTCCTCCCATAGCTTATTAGATAGACGGTTCTCTGCTGTGTCTTCTTTACCCATTTTATCAATCATCATCTCCTCTTCTTGCCGTATGTCAGTCATGGATTCACCAGAGCCGTGGTGGTTTGTTGCTGAGATAACACTATTAGGGAGAGTCCAGCGATCCTCCAGACACGTGTGGGCGGATGTGGGGGTGTGCTCTTCTTCACAAGGGGCTTGGGTATGCGGCAACACAGAAATATGCTCTCTGGTTGAAGAATCATCTCTTGTGGTTTGGTGATTAGGCTGTGGTAAAACAGCCACCCTATCTTTCTGATGAAATGGAACCACTTTATTGAGTGTGTGACACGCTGTCTCTTCCACCTGAGGGAAAGTAAACACACACAGTGTATTAGTATTGCACTTATATTACTAAACAACTTATTGCAAAATAATTGTAGTTCATTTCCTCAGACATGTTGAGCAGTAAAATGTGTTTTTAAGAACCTTTTTACAGCTAATGGAGACTTTGCGCTGTGACCTTTGACAGTGAGACTGACATTTTTAGACTTAGACTAGCTTTTCTATCATAAGTTAAGAGAAGGAAGAACAACAACAGATTTGGACAATAAAGGGTTGTAATGCAGTCAGACAAAACAAGTGCTGTAGTCGGTGTGTGGATAAGGTTAATCAATAATTAACAAATAGGTAAACAGTTACTAGTTCAGAAAATATCACAAAATCAACATATACTTTTGTTTTATGACCCGTCAGCTTATTTATAGAACCTCTTCTTCTTGTGCCACGTGCAATGTGACGCAAACTGTTCACAGAGAACCATAAAACCATACATGTTCACATGTTTTAAACTAGGCCTCAACTGAAGAATTCACTTTAATATATTTATATGTCTGTCAATGTAATGATTCAATAGCTTTTCATCCTACCATGAACAAACATGCAGTACCACATAAACTGTCAGTTTAAAAACTAACATAGTTGTATATGAAACAAGGACAGGGGAAATTCCCTCATACTTGAAACATGTGCGCTGTTTACACAAAGAACCTGTTTGGCAGTAAATGAATGGTAGTTCATCTCTAAACAGAACAAGTCACAACACATTCATAATTCACATAAATCTGTGCCCCTTGAGTCAGCCAACAAGCATCCAGTAAATTTTATGGCATGTTGTAAAGTATAATAATAATAATAATAATAATAATGATAGTAATAATAATAATAATAATAATAATAATAATAATAATAATAATAATAATAATAATAATAATAATAATAATAATAATAATACATAGAGAAGCATGCTTCATGACTACTTCATCTAGTAAAGCTTTTGGTAAAGATGAAAGAGTTGTTGGGCTTTCCACCCTCACTGCCCCTGGTTCTGCTGTTTAGGCCTTTAAAGTTCATGCAGATGAGAGCACATGTCATTTCTCAATGATGAGTTTTGCCCGAAGCGACTACTCAGAAAAAAGAAGTTGTTGCTTTCAAAAGAAGGGAACTAGTGTCACGTTTCAACTAAACAAGAAGCTCTGGTCATTATCACACCTCTGTATGTAAATAGATATAGCACATGTGAAAAAGCGATCATATAAACTGTCTGACTTCCTCCAATTAGTCACAACATGAAGCCTGACACTATAAATCGCCACAACAGCAGCAGAGTTTTAGTTCTGCATTACAGACATACATTCTTTCTGCAGGTATATACCGTAGTTGCCATCCAGTTTCTTTCCTTCATGCACCCAACAATAATTTCTATTAATTTATGTCAGTGTATTGTTAGCTGCAGTACAAATATCTGCTGTGTTTGTGCAGCTTCATGTACAAATTCATATACTGGAGAAATGAGATAGCATTACGTGACATATTAGGAACTTTAGTCTGCCTGTAAAACAACTACCATGTAAAATAAAAAAAAGAATTGATCACATATCAGCACCAAAACCACTATAAAATCCTCTGAATTGTTTCCCTGGACAAACTAGCACACTAGAATAGCAACTGAAAAAACGCTGAAATAATATTATAATTGTTTAACTAAGGTAATTTTATTATCAAACTGTGGATAACATTAGTTGTCAGTCTTTAAATAAATAAATAGATGATAAAAATAAGCTTCAGCCAATCATTTTAAAGGAGTTCATACAAAATCATAGTAAGAAGAGTAAAGTAGACAGCGCTAAATAATAATAACAATATGTGAAATTATAGGCTACATATACTGTACTCAGCATATACTGTGAAGTGAATCAATCCTAACCAAGTAATCCTAATTCCACGCGCCCTCAGCTGACTACTGAGATTTCTAAGCATTGCCTTCCTCCCTTTACTCATGAGAAATCTGTTTATTTTAAGATTTTGGGGTGAGGAGGGGAGTGAGGAATGTGTCCAATGTGACGAGGTCTTCCTTTCATGCCGAGACCTGCAGCAGGACTCACTCTACTACCGCTCTCAAAGACCACACGGTCATGCAGGCCTCTGTTTGTAACATGAGATCCCCTTCTGACATTCAGGTTTCATCATGATCTCTGACGCACTGGTGTCTCACACATCACAGCTACCATCTAAGATATTCCCCATCCTATCTTACAGTGTGCCTTGTAGACACACAACATCCCCCACCCCCGCATTTATTTACTGCCACTTGCCCTGCTCCTATAGCTCTGTATTTCTTCCTCATTGTTTGGATTGTCACTCTAAATCCTTATCAGTGCAGTAAAACCACCACTCTGAGGCTGACTCACTCTACCAGGTTCTGCCTGATATTATACTGTATTTGGAATGGAAGATAACTGTGCCACACAGCCCCATGAATAATACACCCATTAGTAACTTGCCATTTGTGATCTTTAAACAGGTCTTGACTCATATCTGTCACATTTATAGAAAAAGAGCACTCAGAGAGCGCAGACCTCTGCCAAAGCCAGTAAGTCCACAATATTATAAAGCCAAAAGTAAACCACGAATTCTGACTTTATTGTTAGATTTCAAAGCTTTAAGTTAGTCTGGGGATCCCAATGCTAAAAAAAAACAAAACATTTTTTAATTTTCTGCCTCTTTTTCAAGGATCTTAAATATTTTCAGTGTTTGGCCCATACTCTACTGGTTCATGAAAATCTCTCTAACAGACAGATAGACATACAAAAAAATATACAAAGGCAATCCCATAGCCTTTTCAGCAAAGGTAGAAACCAAACCCAAACCTCTCATAGTCAACATAGTTTAGACTTTGGCCCTGAAGTAGCTCATCTTGTGCGCTATCTTGTCACACAAATGCAGTCTATATATAACACTCAAGTGGCAAGCAGCTGCCCTGGAAGTCCACAATACATACCTCAGGGAGAACTTGAAGGCTAGACAATGATATTGCTCCAGCTGGAGGGCTACTCTTATTGCTCCTTGCCCCCAGTGACACCTCCATCGGCTCAACAGCATCATCTGCCTCCTTGACACTGTGGCCTGGTGACTGCTCCATGATCTCAGGTGGTGGTTTGTGGGCAGGTGGCAGGTCTTTATATAGAACACTATCTTCCTGCAAAGACTCCTGTGAAACTGGCTGTTGTGATACTTCCACAATGGTTGAAAGTTGCTTTGGTTTTTCAATTTCCATGGACACAGTATCCTCTATGAGTGGCTTGTATGCCTCTGGGTTTTGTGCAGGTTGTAACCGCACTGATGGTGGTGTTTCTGGTTGTCCTGGGTGGTCAAACTCTGGCTCTGAACGATCATTAGAGTCCCTCTTATTCTTACCAAAGAAGAAATCTTTGACAGTATGAAGCATAGAGGAAATAGAAGTCTGGATGTTATGGTGGTCATGATCCTTATGAGCTTTGCTGTGACGCTTGACCTCTGGACTAGGTTTTGTGCGGGGCCCTGTGTGTGAAATCTCTAACTGTCTTTCTTTTTCTGTCTCTCTTTCTATGGCCAAACCGTGTTCTCTCACTTTCTCTCTCTCCTTCTCTTGTGTTTTTTCTTGTTCACTCAGCTCTTTTGTTTTCCTCTCCGTATCCTTACAGTTCTCCCCTCTGACTGAATTCTGTTTCTCTTCAACAGCCTGGGACTGAAGAGTCTCTGCTAGAAACTGTGCCAAACTGATTCCTCCATCATAATGGTTTTCACCTCCATTCCCCATCATATGGCTTCTATTACTGCTACTACTGCTACTATTAACTGCAGCATCTACTCCATTAGAGATCTTCATTTTCTTTTTGGCCAAGGCTTCAGCAGACCTCTCTTTCTCCACATTATTGTCTATAGATGCCACAGGTGGTGTTTCCTTGACTTCAGAGCTAACTCCATTTGTTTCTGCAGTGGCCCCCAGCTGCTCCACAGCCTCAGGCTCCTGCAGTGCTGGTCTCTGCTCTGGTTGCGGGATTGGACGCTTTCTTGGAGGCCGTTCAGGGCTACCCTGTGGTTTCTCTGCCTTAATGTTTTCTTTATCCTCTTTCTTTTGCCCCTCCAAATCTCTTTTCTTTTTCTCTGCTTTTTGCTTAAGTTTGGCAAAGAACCTCTGGTGGATCTTAAACTCATCCATGGTGCCAACCTCCAAAACCCCCGAGCAGGAAACAATACCTTTACTATTGCTGGCTGAGACCTGATAGATAGCTGCATCATCCAATGTGCAGCTGAAAGAAGAAAACACACTCCTTACTCACACTTCACTTTCTTACAGATACTATGACTTGATATAATACTTTAGGTGAATTATTCCTGCAAGGTTTTTACATACTTGTAAATATGGAGGGTGTGGGTTTTTCCATTACGATGGATTTCATATTTTGGAAGGCCACAGTACCGATCCATTTCCATATCATCTTTATACCATTTCAGCTCTGGAGCTGGGTAAACCTACAGACAGAGAAAATGACAGAAAATATGTAAATGGACTATACGCATTAAACCCTATAGTCTGATTAGCATTATACAGCAAATGTAAAGCTTTTATATCTCAGGAGACAGTCTGTGTTTGATATATTTCTTTATGGAATACCATTAAAAATTCCATAGTCAATTACAGTATTGTCTATTGTTTGTCGAATGGTATTGCATTATATTTGTGGTAAAGTGTTCGTCAGAGGAACAGCCTGCAGCTAAAAACTATCTTGAGCAAGCAGCTTTCAAATTTCTGTTCCAGCTTGACTGTCTTTCATGTTCACAAAGTGCTTTAGGTGCCCATAAAGTGAAATCTTTCCTTTGTTTTCAGATTAGTCACATCCTGTCACCTCCAGTCACATGCAAGCTGAAAAGTTTCAGTCACTCCAGAAATCAGGCCAGCAAATAAACACGGTCATTCATAGCAGACCAACCTGATACAACACAGGTGAACTTCACATTGCAGTTTTCTGAGACAGCTTTGGATTTTAAGGTTTGTGTCAAAGGACGGCTGTATGTCCTCGGTAAGCTGAGCCATGACAGTACACAGCGTGCTCCTGGGAGAAAGCAATAAGGCATGAGAGTCTTGTAGTTTTTGCCTCCATAGTTTCCTATCTGAGTATCATTTCAGTGACCTCTTCATCTTTGTGCAGTACATTCCAATGACTTGCTTAATCAGGAGGAAACGTTGTTAATGGAAAATTCAAGTAGTGAAGGGAATAAAGAGTGACAACAAGACTTGTGAGACATCAAGCAAAACAAAATTGTCAAGTCAAACTGAAAATGATTTTCATCACTAAAACTGAACTCAACACTGAACAAACTGGACATTTGCAATACAGTTAAAACGTGTAGGATTCATTCACTGGGTAAACTAGATTTTGTGGTTAAGATGTTAGTTGGGAGGAATGTTTTAAAAGTGTGGATTACCTCGAAGGCCTGTAGTGAGAATACCTTGAATAGCAGAGATGAGGCACATGAAGGGAAGTCATCAGTCACGCAAATGATTAATTGAGATGAACTGATATGTAACCGATCTAAATATTTTAAGCACTGCTCTACCCTTTAACAAAACCAATTTTATTTTGTGTTTTTCTTCTTCCCCCTCTCTTTGTACACTTGAAGACAGAAACACTCACACACCCAGTGTGAAGTGGAGAAAAATTATGCTAAAAAATTATCAATTTGTCTGCATAAACAATTTTTCCATTAGATTTTGGATAGTTTAACATTATCTGTTTGGCACAGACACTTTTTTCTTGGGCAACATGTAATATAAAACTGTCCCATAAAAATTAATATGTAGGCTGACATGCTCTGCGTATACATGCCTTAAAGATGAGGTTGCCTTACCTGTTTTCTGGCCTAACATTAGAGAGGTAAGTATTGCGGCTCTCTGAGCGGCCATTGGAAGAGCTGCCCTCCTCTTCACTGAAGCTGCTTGTCCTCCCATTACCGGAAAAAGTGCGAGTCATTGGCCTTCTGGAGGTCATTGTCCACTGAAGCAAAACTTATTATCCAAGGAAAATTAAAAATGTTCAACACGTTTTCAGTCCAGTGGTTCTGTGTCCAAGTTGGGCTACGCCTATAGTGCCCCTGGAAAAGAAAAAAAAAAGCACTCTTAAGTAATTCAAATGTAACTATAAGAAAAAAGTGAACGAAACATCAACGTAAGCAGTACTTATTTTGCTCACACAAACTCAGAAACAGGTCATAGTCAATCCTTGTCCTTTCTCAACAGGCACAGAACTTGCATTGGAGGACGTTATAAATAGGATCAGCTATCAGGTTGTGGAAGGGCTGTTAGTGGTCAAACACAGACTCACGACATGCTATAAACTTAGAAGAGCTCTGCATAAACCTCAGGTGTCTCTTGGTTAACATCAGACTTAGTGTAATATGTTTTCACTTACCATTAAGGTGTCCTCAGTGTTGCTTTGAGAGCCTGAGCCTGTGAAGAACATCTCTGTAACTGCCTATCATAGACAAGCATGTGTTGCCAGAAGGGGCCTATTTATAGCAGGTCTACAAATAGATGTCAGAGCACATCAGATTTTCCGAAACTAGACATTAGACTTGTAAAGAACATCAAAATTAAATTCATTACCAAGCAGAAATCAACATTTGATCTAAGTCATATTTGTAATAAATAAATAAATATTATATATATATAAAAAAAAACCACATAATCAAAAGTCATGCTCATAACCTCACTTTTTGATCCATCTTACAAAGCCGAAAATATCCCATCTTGGTAACCACACTGTTGTGGGTTTGATGTGAACATGCAAAATGAGCTTGTAGAAAGTGAACTAGCTGATGCTGGCCTATGGTCTACGGTCTGTGATTTGCTAAGAGTTGCTAGAGGACAGCCCCCTCAACTTTGGATTGCAACACATGGTCCAAAACACGGTGACCCACTTGCTGCTCACATTTCATGTCAAATAATCAAAAACAGGCTCAGCTGACAAAATCTGAGCTTTGGCTGAGTGATGTAGCTTCAACAAAATGAAAACATGGTCAAACTGCAACCATAGTTTTTTTTTTTGTTTATATGTAATGTAAAAAAAAAAAAATAATAAAAAGAGGAGAATATTAATACTGTAACAAAAAGTATACTTGTAAGACTTTGATACACATGTGTAATGCTTAATAAATAATGCAGGCTATTAAACAAAACTGTGCTCAGGATCCATAAATACTTCAAGTACATCTATATATGACTAAACTGAATTTGCATACAGCGCTTAACAAATTTATTAGACCGCCTTTTATCACGTGTCTCAGGGACCATCCGGTATCATGATGTACTTTAATGTGGGCTATTTCATTTCCAATGAGCTCTCAACATTTTTACCATTTTGAAACAGGAATGAGGAATTCAGACTGAATTCACCTTTTTATCCCCAAATTTGAGCCGACTCACTGGGCTTCTCTGAGAAGTCAGAAAATGAATCAACATTCAGCTTATAACATTCAACCAGTAAAAATACTTTTTCTGTTCAGGTAAATAAACAAGTCTAACTATAGTAAAGTAAATAGCAATAAATAACTATAATTTGATACCTTAATCAAGAAATAATGTTTTAAATTAAAAAAAAAAAAAGTTTCTAGTATAAAAGTACATTTGAACATAATAATAATAATAATAATAATAATAATATAATAATAATAATAATAATAATAATATTTTAGCATTAAAAATATCACTGTCTACAAGTAAAATGTCCCCAGAATAAAACAAGTGAAACTTTGAAACTTTACCAATTTGAGTCACTAATAATAAAATAAATTAAGTTAAAATGATGGCTGGCTGTAGTTTCCAAGATACAGTCTTGGGTCAAAAAGTGAATTCTGAGAAATAACAAGAAAATGGGTTTTACATAAAATAAATTTTCCTCTCAGAGCCACAGATCTACTTCAAAACATTGTCTGCACAGATTTATAAAGTTATGTATAAATGCACATAAAGCAATATATGTGTGTAATAACACTTAATCATATACATTGAAAACATCATTTGTTTTCCAATTCATCTGATTAAATATGTAAGATTTATCACATTTAACCTGAGGTAGATTATTTCTAAAGATAAATAAATAAATAAATAAATAAATAGCAGACCAGTGTATCATTTTGGTTAAAGAACTTCTGCACACTGGTGTTAACTATTACAGAAACATAAAATGAAATATGATTGTGGTAATCACCATAGCTGTTCTGTTAGGGCAGCTGTGGCATAAACCAGAATGTTTCAGCACCCTGATGGTGTAATAAGAGGCTACGGTGCTCATTACCGTAATGACTGAAAAATTGGTCAAGTTTGACCCTATTTTACATAAATGAAAAAGGCAAAGGTAAATTATTGTTTTATAACTTGGTTTATGTGTTTTGTTTAAATATGTTGCTAAAGTCAAAGTACACCTCCGTTCCTGAAATATTTATTAAATGTCACTGTGGTTCTGATGGACGCGATGCTCCTCTCATACAGACTTTACGGTGATGTGTGTGTGTGCGGGGTGTGTGTTCCGGGAAAGGGAAGTGCTGGGTCCATTAAATTATGAAGATTCAGAGAAGAAAAACATAATCTCACAGCTGCTCGACTAAGACGAAGCTGACGGCTGGTATGCACTAAAACTTGTGTTTGTGGTCATTCTAGGTAACAGTCGAGATTTTACAAGTTACTTAAATAGCGTACTTTTAGAGAACTATCCTGTAAATGTAACAGCTGCCTTCAGGGGAAATCAGAACTTAGTGTTGGCCACAGAGACACATTTTTGTGTCCGTAATAGCGTACTTTTAGAGAACTATCCTGTAAATGTAACAGCTGCCTTGAGGGGAAATCAGAACTTAGTGTTGGCCATAGAAACACATTTTTGTGTCCGTAATGTTTGATGGAAGTTTGAGCTTGATTTCAGATTTACACTGATTTCCTAACGTCATTAATGTCATAATGTTTTCTTTATGCAGGTGTAATAAGCGGGATGAGGTTTTAACTAAATTTGTTTCTGGTCATTGAATGTCTCACTCACAGATCACCAACAACTAGAAGATGTGCTTATGACTGGAACCAAACCTTTTCCAATGATGATCAGAGGTACTGTAATCTAATGAAATCTATTTATTAGCAACCACAAAATGTATTTCCAAATAGACACAATGCATTTTCACAGGTGACTGAGATTTTCATTTGATTGTGTTTCAGACATTGTCATCGTTCGCCATCCTGTGTCTGTGTGTGTACCTGTCAATCATCAGGTGACTCTCAGAGTCCGTGCTGAGGGCACAGGTGTATTAAATTACCAGTGGTTCACTGATGATGAAACAGAGGTATGTGGACTTTCTAATAACAACAAAACGTAAAGTTTGTTTAAAGATACATATATTTATTTGCTTTCACCTGTTCATAAATACTGTAGGGGTGTGCTTACTAGGTGTTGTGATTTGTTTTATTTTTGTGCATAGCTGTTTCTTGACAATATGTGAAATATATGTAAGAAATTAAAGAAAAAATAGGCTTAAAAGTCCAAACTTGTGGTGATGTAGAGCCTTATATTTGATCTTTTGCCTCATATGTATGTTTATGATTGTTTTATTTTTTGAAGGTACCTGGTGGCACCCAAGCAGACCTTACCATCACACCTCAAAGAACTCAGCTCTATGTGTGCAGAGTCAATGACCATTTTTGTAACTGTGTGTTCAGTGACTGGGTGAAAGTGAAGGTGTTGGACATTGATAAATCAGGTATTTGCACCATTGCTGTGTAAATTCATGCTGTTGTTGTGTTGTGATGTCCTGATTTTGTACTGATTTTTACAGCTATGTGTTACTAATGCTTGACTTAATAATTACTGTCACATTTTTGCTGTGTTTTAACACCACCTCTTTCTTTCCAAACACCATCAGGGTTGCCGTTACACTGGCAGGGTGAGCTCCACATTGCTATCAACCCTAAATCCCAAACGGTTCGTCCTGGTGCCAAACTTACTCTCTGCTGTTCTGCCTTTGGAATCCCTGCTCCTCGCTATCAGTGGTACAGAAATGGACAGGCACTGCATGACAAGACTAGTGACACACTGCAGGTGAGGGAAAAAAAATGACTGTTTACTTACCTCTGTGCTGACAGTGATTATTTACATTGTGCTATCAGTCTGTTTGCCATAATTTAAGTGCTTCACAATAACACACCCATCACCATTCATATAATTCAATCATCAATTTTAGTCATAAACATAGAAGTCCGTGACTAAAACAATAGCAGGAATGTGATATAGTGTGTGTTTATCTGCAGATTGACCATGCAGCAGCTGCACATAAAGGATCATACCTGTGCTCAGTTTCTAATGTGCTAGAAGAGAGATGGTCTGAACCGGCCGATGTTGACATTGGTAAGTCATGACTGAAACTCCTTTCATCAGCTCTGTAAAAATACATTTGTAAGTTTCACAAGTTTATTGTTCTTTGAGTTTATCACCTGCATTTCTGACCAAAAGGTAGTGTAGAGAGAAAAAAAAAGTCTAAAAAATTTTTTTTCTTCACACTCCTGTCATCCCACTGATTTAGTACTCAGGCTTTTTTTCCATTATGCTGACTGGAGGTACTTTCCCATTTCTACACACTAAAAGGAAGTTGTTAGGTTCCAAATAGTACTTGGTAGAGCCTTAAACACATAACACGAAAGAGATGTAAAGTGAAACTAGCTTACAGTGTTTCTCCGATTTGCCATTTATGTAACCAGTGTTGTAGTATGTACTGTGATTTAACAAAAAAAAAAAGGTGTTGAGATAGGATGTTTTAACACTGATGCTAACTGTGTACTGTTTTTTTATCTTCTAGTGCAAATTGTTCAACAGCCTCCTACAGCGCCCACAGGTACAGTTTAATGGAAAAAAATGTACTCAACTAGCTATTTTTAGTCAGCTGGAGAGGAAAACTATTAATAGAATTTCCCCACGCTATATTTACTCACCTACTTGGATTTTCTTTTAGCTTCTGATAAAGTTGCCTTACTCATTGGTAACTTGAATTACGCAAACCATCCTGGCTTGATGGCACCCGTTATGGATGTACATGAGCTGTCCAACCTCCTGCAGCAGCTTGGCTTCAGAGTGGTTTCCCTTCTGGATCTCACCAGGGATGAGATGCTGGCTGCTATTGACAAGTTCATTCAACTCCTTGACAGAGGGGTTTATGGTGAGTGTAATTTTCCTCTAGTCTTTGTGTGTTATAGCATTCAGTAATTGGGCATTTATGACATGTGTTATAAATGTCATATGTCATGCTTGTATGTAATATCTGCTTTTGTCCTCTGAGAAATGTTGATACAGACACATCTACAGGGTGGGGAAGCAAAATTTACAATATTTTGAGGCAGGGATTGAAAGACAATGTATGACCAATTAGTTTATTGAAAGTCATGAGAATTTATTTGCCACAAGAAAATGGACATAATAGAAAATGTTTTTATTCTATGTGTCCTCCTTCTTGCTCAATAACTGCCTTCACACGCTTCCTGAAACTTGCGCAAGTGTTCCTCAAATATTGGGGTGACAACTTCTCCCATTCTTCTTTAATAGTATCTTCCAGACTTTCTCGTAATAGTTTTGCTCATAGTCATTCTCTTCTTTACATTATAAACAGTCTTTATGGACACTCCAACTACTTTTGAAATCTCCTTTGGTGTGACGAGTGCATTCAGCAAATCACACACTCTTTGACATTTGCTTTCCTGATTACTCATATGGGCAAAAGTTTCTGAAAAGGTATGAATAGTGTTAGGTATGATTATGACATCAATATATGTTTGGTTTTAAAACAATTGACGTAGTGCCTGCTGAGAAAAAACAACTAAATGTTCATTGTAAATTTTGCTTCCCCACCCTGTATGTTCTGAAATATTACAATATAACTTCCTTTGTCACATTTTGTCACCCTTATCTGTCATTCTCATGGGTCACGAACCCACAGTTCCCTTATACATATCTTGGTTTACACGTAGGTGTTGCTGTGAGGAAAGATAAGTGGTAGAACAAATAGGCCCTCTCAGGTTTGACTATAATGCAATTTAGAGAATAGATTTGCATAAATTTGTACTCAGGCAAACTGTCAATTTACTTTCATTCTAAATTTGCAATACATTACACAGTGTTGTGCAATAATCGTATTGTGTATATGAATACAGTCAATGATTAATAACCAGAGCTATAAACTACTAAGTTAGTGGTATGTTCTGAAGAGGTGATATCATCAAACAATGACGAAACAATGATAACAAATATGTTGTACTGTATTATAAAGATAACATCTGGTTACTGTTCTCTGTTGTGAAATATTGACCTAAAACAGAAAACCGAGAATTCTTATGTGATGTTTTGAAACATTGTAATGCATGCACAAGGAACCAAATCTGTCACAATGTTTAATGGCTTTGCAGTTGATCTAAATGTATTTTCCTCGTCTTCGACAGGCCTTTTCTACTATGCAGGCCATGGGTATGAGCGTGCTGGGAGGAATTACTTGGTAGCTGTTGATGCTCCACAACCATATCGACCTGAAAACTGTGTCTGTGTGCAGAGGATTATGCACAGCATGCAGGAAAGACGAACAGCACTGAGTGTAATCCTCTTGGATACCTGTAGAAAATGGTAAATAGAGTTTGGAATTTTAGTGATATATAGTTACATCGATTTTTACCATTGTATAGGGATCATACATAGCAGAAAGTGTCATATCTGTTGATTTTTTAAATTTGTTTTAATGGTTTCATTCTTTTCAAAACTTACATAAGGTACAACCAGGATGCATACCTTCAGCCATCATGCCCTTGCAACCCAGTGGAAATAATGTTTATGGTTATGCCACGTATGTACATTACATTTTTCACTCACAAATACTTTATTATTCTTGTATATCTAGTACCTAACCTAACTATTGATTTTTGATTCATAATTTTGGCAATTAGCGTTAGATATTAAACTTACTAATATTTTCAAAGAGTAAATATATTATAAAATACTGTGAAATAAATACATACACGTAAAACAAAACAAAATGTATGCAATGTTTCCTTTCAATCTTTTAACACAGATGTGAAGATGCTGAGGCTTTTGAGGTCCAGGATGGTGGAAAAAGTACCGGAATTTTCACTAAGTACCTGAACAAGTACATCCTATTGCCTGAGAAAGTCACACATGTGTTGGAGAAGGTGTCTGAGGGTAAGTATGTCATAAAATGATTTGTTCTTTTAATTTGTTTTTTTGTTTGAGGTTAGACTGATGAATCTAGCATTACATATCAATCAAAAAAGTAATAGCAAAGGATGGTGTAACTTAAAGGATATTTATATATTTTTTTATACTGTACATGATATTTATTGTTGAGACGAAGTATTTATGACTAACAGCATCAGTGTTTGAGTCTTAAATAGAAACTGCCTTCAAATGCACTTAGTAAAAAAAAAACTCTCTAACATCTGTTTGTAATTTATAGTCAAATATTAAAGAGACAGTTCTTGGAGATCCAGGGTAAACAGATCTAAAGAGAACAGGTTGTTCTTTGGTTTGTCCGGGAGGTATGCAGACATGTTTTACTGGCAACTCATTTTAGTAGGTGTCGTTGTTTCTGAGCAGGGGTGGGGACTTATACAGTTGGCCTGTGATGAGAGTGTGTTTTTCTGTTGATGGGTCTCTGGTAGAATAATTTTTCACAGTTGCATTAGAATGTGACCTCATTCTTTGGAAATTCACACTGTTGGCTAGAGAACAGCAAGAAACCTGAGAGCTGCAGAGGGCGAGACAGCTGCTCCGCCGTTTGCACACCCCCTGCTAGTGCTCTCATGGGTTCACTCACAAATCAGCGCTGCCAGGACACGAAACCCTGCTGACAGCACAGTGTGTCTGTAGACATATTTTTAGATAAGAAATTAAGCACTGATTATGGAAATCTTAAAATATACCATGTATCTTTACTTTAAAGAGAACAGAGATACAACATTTGAAATCACCTTTTGTTTGTGTTATCTGGGTGAAATGGCAAAAGGAGATGAACTGCATCTTCCGTATCCCTAATACAATGAAGACAGCTTGTATAAACTCTGTTAAAAGACAAACATTAAAACAACAACAAAAACTACATCAAATTCTTATATTTTCCTGTGCTGTATTTACTGTGAAAATGGGTTTCCCCCAAATAATTCAATTACCATGAATATTATTAAATCATTTGTTAGATTTTCCTAAGTTCCTCAAATTCAATCATGTGAATCTGATTAATTATTGTTTGTATGTCACTCATTCCTAACACACAGCTATTGCAAAAGTCAGGCAGCTCCACAAACATAGACTGTGAGTGCATGAGTTATCGTGGTTGGTGGTTTTTGTAAAGATTTTAGAAATTCATGACCTACTAGCTTTCCTAGAATTTTCCTTCATGGACTTCAAGAGATCATACTCACCTTCACTTCTTGACCTTTGTCTTTGAAACAGATCTAGGCAGAGACCCTCTGGTCACAGGCAAGCAAGCAGTAGAGATCAAACACACCCTGAAGGAACCCCGTTCACTTGCAGATCCAGTCCCAACCGCCGGTCACACAAGGGAACTACACCTGCGAGACGTCTGTTGGAGGCAAGCAAATGGTGAGTTAAAAATACCACAAAAGTTGTGTTTGTGTATAACAGGTCAGTTCCTTTTTCCACACGCCTCCTACTCCTCAGCATGTGACAAACCAGGACAACGCATTGTCTTTTAATATATTTTCACCACCATTCAACACGCAATCATTATTTGCTGTCAATTAAAAAGGGAACTACACTTAATTATGTGTATATTCCTGTTTGATAAAAGGAAATCCTTTTTGACAGCTTCCTCAAATTGACTTTACACTTTTTTAAATGGAACCTTTTCACTGTGGGCTATTTCTCCATCAAGTGCGATTAAAGATAGAAGTCTGCTGCTTAAATTAACAGCGGGCCTGAAAGTCCCTAATGTGGTTTGTCACTTGAACTGTAAAATCAGTAGCTCTGTCTCCTTAACTTAATACTGCGTAATAATGCAATGTAAGAGTCAAAGTTAAACTACCTTGAATCACATTATTTTCGAGTATTTATTTATTTTTATTTTTAAAAAATTTGTGTAATATCTCCTTACAGAGCTACCAAGGCAAAAACGACTGAAGTTTCTTTGTGGAGTAGAAGTGGAAGTCAGCTTCTCAGCTTTATTTTCCAATGTCATGTTGGCTTTTGCATCTGTGAAGAAAACAGGCCCTCGAACCCAGGACTGCACCGTCACTCTGAGTAGCATACCTGTAAATATTTTTTTTTAATTTTTCACATTTTACAACCACACAAAGGTTTTATACTGTGAAATTTTACATCTCTCTCATTTTTGACGCATACACAACACAAAACATAAATAATTGTACTATTCACAGAAAAATAATGTTTACATTCGTGCATAACCCATTCACTCTTTCTGCATGTCTTGCAATCCTCACTAATTTCAGAGTATAAACTTTTAACACTGTTAAACACATCATAAATTCCATGTGGCTCACCACAGCATGCTGTTAGTTTCCATTAGCCAGCAGGAGTTTCTCAATGATGACCATTCACCCCCGTGTTTCATATGTTTGAGGAAGTTCTGCCCTTATATGGGCTTCCAGCCTGCTGCAACCACAGAAAAAAACAAAGCAGGAAGCAGTGATAGTAATCAGTTACATTCTTGTGTAAAGCGCTGATATTATCAATATCAGCCTGACAGACTACACTGACATCTAGTGGCTAATTTACTGAGAAACCTTTAGTGCCAACACATCGTAAATTCATGAGGTAATGGATTTATAATGTTTTGATACAGGAAACTAATTGTGCTAATAAAATTTCCTCTCTCTGAATCCTCAGCCAATGGAGGATATATTTTCAGGACCTGGAAGGTCAGAGGATATGGACAGTCTTCTGTTCAAGGAATCTGAAAACCCAGATTCTACTTTGCAACTCTGTGCTCTTCAGAAACTGAAGGTGTGTTTGTGTGTCTCATCACTGTTTCTGTGTAAAAGCAAGTAAACTAAGAACATGTATAAAAGAAAATATAAAACACATTTGTTTTTTTTTTTAATTAGGAATCACTAGTCATCAAGGTGGATCTACACTATACACATACGGACAATAAGATGCGCCAGACAGAAAGCCAACAGTTGGACATTGGAAAGCCTCTGGTGGCATCCTGTAAACTGTACAAGAGAAATCATGGAGCAGCTGCCAAGAAACAACAAAGCGCTTCTCCCCAAAGCATGGGTAACATCGCACGCAGCAAACCACCGTTACACCAGACCCAGGCTGGTCCAGGTCGGCCATTTACAAGAAAGGCAGAATGTGCTGCAAAAGCTGCAGTTTGGAGGCGCAATGAACCAGAGGAGAATGATGAAAATGAACTGCACAGCTTCACTCTTCAGCATTAGATTTTTCTGGTCCTATTACTGTATTTACCAGTACCTAATCATGCATCGACTTTGTTGCAATGGATGAATGAATGAAGAATGAGTGAATGATATTTGTGCTTTTGTGATTGGTTTGAGAAAGCAACTTAAAATTTTTAGCTCAACACTTATGAAACATTAACACTTACTTTTGCTAACCAGTGATTTTCAGAATAAATGTAATAATGAAAAGATGACACTTTTGTATCTGGCAAGCTGGCTGGCCTAGACAATTACTGTCAATAATTTATCAAATAAAGACTACTACTTTATCATTATTCAGTGTCTTTTTTCTGCAATGTTATCAAATACATTTATACAAATACTTACTAATACTACACTGTTGTCCATAAAATTGGAATAATTTTGTTTCCACATACATTCCTCTTTTAATACACATCAGTAATATACTTTGAACAGATGCAATTATTATATACTGAATCCCAGTTACATTTTATTAAGAATAAATCACAGTTTCACGATCATTTCATGAGGAGAATATCTCATTCTAACTTTATGAATAACAGTGTATTTTACTGTGGAAAATTGTTGCGTCTAATAGAAACATGATCCTACTTACAAACCCCCTCATTACACAAAGATGCCTGCATATATATATATATATATATATATATATATATATATATATATATATATATATATATATATGTATGTGTGTGTGTGTGTATATATATACGTATATATATATGTGTGTGTGTGTGTGTGTACTTTTTAGAGAAAGTAAATATTCAGTGTTTAGGAATGAAATGTTCGACTTGTAATTATTTCTAGTGATGGGACTTTTGGCTCTTTGAAGGGAGCCGTTCAATCAGGAGCCGTTCACTGAAAAGAGCCATTCAAAAGACTGGCTCTTTTATGTTTTTTGCGTTATTTTGAAACACCAGTGTTTTAATGACTAAACAGGCTACATGTGATGATTGACATTACATTTTAAAGGTGTTTAACCGGCGCGGCAGTAAATATTATCTTAACATAAAAAAGAATAGTTAGTCCAAATGTGTGGGCCAAATACATGACATGAGAGGTGACATTAGGCAAATGCTGAAATCGGACCAAAAACATCACAGTACATTATGTGGACTAGTCTGTAGCCTAAAAATGAAGAAGAAAATAAAACATTTTCTTATGAAATAACATTTTATTTATTTTGATTAATCACTAGTGATGTGACATTCACAAACAAATCGAATCTTTTGAACGGCTCTTTGAAATGAACGATGGGAACCGAGTCTTTGTAAAGAGCCATTCATTTTTTTTTTTTTTTTACTTTTTTTTTTTTTCTAAGGAGGGAGTGTCTGATTTCCTGTCAATTTACCAACATAATGTTCTTGTTCTGAGAATTGCACTGTAGTTCAGATATTTAAATAATTGCAGTGATTAATCACTGTTGTGTTTTGTGGATTTTTTTCCGTATGTTTACACACATTTATTGTTCTTGTTTTGAGGAGAATAAAATGTTATTTTATAAGAAAATGTTTTATTTTCTTCTTCATTTTTAGGCTACAGACTAGTCCACATAATGTACCGTGATGTTTTTGGTCCAATTCCAGCATTTGCCTTGTGTCACCTCTCATGTCATGTATTTAGCCCACACATTTTAACTAACTATTCTTTTTTATGGTAAGATAATATTTACTGCCGCGCCAATTAAACACTTTTAAAATGTAATGTCAATCATCACATGTAGCCTGTTTAGTCATTAAAACACTGGTGTTTCAAAATAATGCAAAAAACATGAAAAAGCCAGTCTTTTGAACAGCTCTTTTCAGTGAACGGCTCCTGATTGAACGGCTCCCTTCAAAGAGCCAAAAGTCCCATCACTATTAATCACTGCAATTTCTTAAATACCTGAACTATAGTGCAACTCTCAGAACAAGAACAGTATATCGGTAAATTGACAGGCAATCAGACACTCCCTCCTTAAAAAAAAAAAAAAAAAAAAAAAAAAAAAAAATGAACAGCTCTTTACAAAGACTCGGTTCCCATCGTTCATTTCAAAGAGCCGTTCAAAAGATTCGATTCGTTCATGAACGTCACATCACTAATTGTTTCTAGTTAGCTTCTTATCGTAAATGCGCAGTTAGCTACTTTTATGACAATCCCAACTAGTAACCGGAAAGCAGCGACAAAGGCAATAATTATTCTATTTAATAGCACTATGTTAACGTGGTATTTTCATCTCGAAAGTAAAATATACAATTTGCAAATTCTTGGGATAAGTGTAAAGCAGTAGCTAGCAAACGCAAACTCACGCGCTATACTGCCGTTGTCGACTTGTTATCTTGCTAACTTGCAAACTAGCTTAAAGTTATTCTGGTAGGCTTCTTTTTGGCACCGTCACTACATGCTCATTTCAGTGTAATGCAGACGAGACGATAACAACATTTAACAATATTTACAACAATAATATTGAGATCTACTGCTCAAACCTTTGTATACAGATAATTCAAAGGTGCAGAACCAGTTTCCCCGGTAGCTCGCCGTGATCGTATAGTGGTTAGTACTCTGCGTTGTGGCCGCAGCAACCCCGGTTCGAATCCGGGTCACGGCAAAGACACATGAGGGATAATGTTTTCAGTTTTAGCATATTCTTCTTTACATTTTTGTATCTAAAAACACCTGCATACTATAGGAAGCAAATGTTAAAATAAAATATTACAATGGCTGCTCCTTCTATTTAGTGTCACAATGTAAATGGCCTCCATATTATAGATTAGTGTGTCCTTATGATATAAGATTTAATACTTGCAGTTGAAGAACACTACTGGCGTGTTATTATTATTATTTTTTTAGTTTTAATCAAGTTCTAAATTTGTCCTACATTTGAAGAATAAACGTGTTTTGTATAATTGAATTGCATGGTACTAACGGTGTACTGCCTGCAGGTGGCAGCCGAGTATATTTAATCTGTATCTGACTAATGCATTGAATATTGTCGTCTTTACAGTGTGGTTTTCTTTAAGTTTGGCAAAACTGTTTACACATAAATAAGATTGTTACAGTAGTATGTCAAAGGAGGACACTGATTTTAGTTGAAATTTTGATGGTTTTGCTCATTCTGCTTCAAAAACAGCCACAAATCCTGTAGACAAGTAGCTAATATTATTCATTTTTAGAATCTTAATTAAAAGGGATTTCAGTATTTCATGTGTTTTATTCATGAGTGGGTTTCCACAGCTGCTGGCTGGTTACACTTGGTAAGAGACAGGAGTCCTTATTATCATGGGCATTTGCATCATAAATGTAAGTCTGTGAAGGATATATTAACAAAGTGTTAATATAATATTTTCTGCGTCTGTGTACCAGGTAAATTGCGGCGCAAAAACAACACATAAAGGCAGAGAAAACGCCACAGTCTCCCGTTGGTTGACTTTGACGTCAGTTTTCGTTGGGACCCGCCCGCCGCCTCAAGTGGCAGCGGTGAATGGTGAGAGATAATCCGCGGCTCGGCCAGACACACACACACACACACACACACACACACACATACACACACACAACACGGCTGAGCTGCTCCTGGATCTGGATGCGGGCATCCTTGGATTCTGCTCTCGGCACGGGCCTAACACACGGAAACTTAACGGGACAACAATGGTGCACGCCTCGGCGGCTCAATATGCGGCTGCTGGTCGTTTAGGGGACCGGGGATTGTGGTCAATGTGACATTCACTGACGTGCTGGTGCTGAGTTTATTGTTCTGGTCCTAGACGTGGAGCAGCGATTCTCGAAGAAGATGTTGAGCCGATTTATGAGTGGCAGCATCAGGAATCTTGAGCGGGAATACAGCTGTACCGTCAGACTGCTGGATGATACGGAATACACATGCACCATTCAGGTTAGTCACCTGTCGACCAGTTTATTCACTCTGCAGTTCTGTGGATAGCCTAGCAATTGTGTCTGACCTGGCAGACACAAGCGAGTGTTTCTGCAGAGGGACACCAAGTGCATACATGTCCGGCTGCTGGTGTGCACTAACAGATACTGAAGACCCTCACTACAAATGCATTGAATTTTTTGGCAATTTCTTCTTGCACAGGGCCCACTCCAGGTATCATGTTTGCTTCACTACTGCTAGAAGACATCTGTGAATGTGATGGCAGGCTTTAAGACTCAGGGTGCTCCGTAGGACTGACATGGCATTTCTCCTAACCTCAGGCTGATGGGATGCCAAAACATTGGCAATTTATGACTGAAGAAGCTGATATATCACTTAGACTTTTGGCTTGACATAATTGCTTACTGGTTTATTGCTTGTTGCTGCTGGTAGTCTTCATTTTGTTGTTGCTTGAGCAGTTTTCCTTGAACCCCTGCCATCAATAATGCACATAGTGTATCCCATTGCTATTCTGGAGAGCATGCTTATTAAGTTGTACAGTATAGCTTATGCCAGTTGAAGCTTATTGAAGATATATTCTTTGAGGTTGATTCATAGCTTAAATGTTATCACTGACCCCCTTTAGTGCATGTTTGATATATTAATTTGGGAAACTACTCATGTATTTCAGTAAGAAACTAATAGTTCTGATGAGAAACACAGATTACGTTGAAATAGAAAAAAAAAAAAAAGAAGAATGAGGCCTTGATATTTTCTCTCACTACTACAAGAATTCTTTGATGATTGTGCGGTTTTATCTTCACGCTGATTTAATCAAAGTAGGTGAGAAAGGCTGTCACATGAAATACAAGGCTATTCTTTCATGTTTCTTTTGAGACTATTGCACTGTTGTTGGAAAGGGATGTAAACAATCCCCAAGAGAATTCTGTGACTAGTCAGCAACATGTGGACATATTGAAGTCCTACTGCAATATACCAATACAACATGTGACCTCCAGTGTGGAACATTAAAACATTAATGAGACGTGCATAGGCTCTGTCAGTTTGATATCTGTTATTATCAGCAGGTTGGAGTGCAATCTCTTCTCTGTTCTCTCATGAGAAAACATGAAATAGATACTGCAATTGCTGTAGGATGGGGACTGTGTGCCCAGGTTGTAAACAGGCATGCATTTCTGCTTGGAGAGCGGAGCCAGAGATGGAGCTGAGCCAGATGGACTGTGAAGCCAGCAGGTGTGCTGTTTGCAGCAAAGTCGTGTGGTCTGGGTGGCTGACGTCAGCAGGCTGAAAGGAGGGGAGTAGCGTGAAAGAAAAAGCCAGAGCTGGGCTGTGACCGTCTGGAATCCTGACTATCTTTGTGTCTAACCTGGCCCACGGAGGGAGCAGCCTAAACCACCTGACCAGGCTCACCATTGGAACATGGTTCAGGATTAGGTCGAAGTTTGCCCTTCCCTCCAGATACGGGCTTGCCAAAAACCAAAATCACCCAGGATACCAGGGCACCTAGACTAGGAAATGCAAAGTAAGAGGCAGAACTAGGCCATATATTCTCAGTCTCTCACCATCTCTCTCTTCGTCTCCTTCTTTCTCACCTTCTTATCCTGTCTTCACTGTGCTGGGATTTTATTCCCAGAAGTTGTGTTTCCATTATATTCTAATCTCCTCCCTGAACCACTTTGACTCCAAATTATACTTTGCTCCTGGTTTTTATCCTGTCTTATATCTTTTATAGCAAAATATAACCTACACATTTGCTGTCAAGTACATCAAAAAGTACTCCACCATAGTGAATGTAGTTTCAGTGAATAGAGTATTGCAAAGAAAAGCAGGCAGTAGAGTCCACTCAAATCAGTGACAGCTGTTAATGCATGGCCTTAAGATTTGCTTTGATGAATTATGGATCTTTCTAGCATGTTTATGGTAAGAGAAAGTGAGCGCTCATCATTCACAGCTCTGTAGATTTAGCTCTTAGCCAGCTGCAGGTTGATGGAAGTGCCTGAAATCCTCTTTCACTCACATCCCTCTTCTGCTTTCTGTTTATAATGCAGTGTTGCACCAGCAGAGTCAGACTGAGACTTGAGTAGTGCCTCACATTTTGCCATGTTAATAATGAAACACATGCAAATGTATAGTTGTGAAATTTTAAATCATGCTAAATCAGGACATGACCAGGTGGAATGACTCATAATAAAATGTCTAGATACAGTACATGGCAAAACTCTGCAACTTTGCTTTAAACTAAACACAAATATTATTCTAATTCCATTCTATTAGATGCATTATTGATACATCTAAAATGTCTCAATGCATTATGTTTATCCTGAACTAGTTTTTAAGAGCCCTGCTTTCAGGCTGGTGCATGCAAAGAAGCCATGAATATAACGCTGTTGTACAGTTATTTGACAGAATTCCCCTGGATGCCTGTTCTTAGTAAATCATCTTGGAGTTTTGTGTGGGGAGAGCAGGCTGGATGAAAGAGTAGAGAATTATTCAGCTTTTTTAGCTGCGTTCTAAAACAGAAAGATTAGGGTAGGATTCTATTTAAAGCCTTTTTACCAATTGTATGTAAAAGTGATAAAGTAAGATGAAATATGAAGTGATGTTACTCTTGACAAATGAGAAGCATTCTTAAAACCAATCTGTTTAGTTAGTATTTTAATAATAACAGATTTCTATAATTGCTGTCAGCACAGTGGTCTAGCTCACCCTATTCCAGAAAAAAGGACTTAATTATAGCTTGCACCCTGTGAAACCTGTGATTTCCCCTGATTTCCTAATAGCTGTTTTGTTTGAATAAATCACAACCATCACACAGAGCTAAAAAGTTGTGTATCCTATAGCTAAATATGCTTTTAATTTGAATATCTTGCTGATTGGATGCTGCTATCCAAGTTCTCCTATACGGTCTGCTGATGTCTTAGTGAGGAAGCTGCTGGGGGATGGGAGCCTGTGATTGTGTGTATTGAGGGGTGTTTTACTTTGAAGCACGGTGCCGGGATCTCAGCTGTTGCTACGGTGACTCCACAGTTACTCTAACAAAATGTGAGATCACTCGCTGGTCAGGATTCCCCTTCCAAAGGCCTGACAAAGACTTGGCCGTGGGAGTTCACAGGGAGGTAATTTATGCCACAAACACCATTGGAGGGCACTGGTGGTGAGGTGACTGATGCCATGCCTCCACCGTCCAGGACTGTCCCACTGTTCCCCTGACACACATTCAGCACAAACTGTGATGTCATTATAATCTTCAGTATCCTGGACTGTCTGTTTTCTTGCAGACAATATAGTTGTCCTGTTGATTAAGGATCTAATGAATAACTACAGTAATATTGTAAAGTTGATAATCATTATTCTATACTATTGCAGGCCATATCTCAGTTTCAGTACTGTTACCCCAAACTAATTCCTTCATATCTTATCTTACTAAATATAAAAGTTAAATTATTCATTTAGTTTAGTTCTCAAATGCAATAAGCATGATCACAAGCATGTGTCAAAGAACTTAAATTAATTAATATTTTGACTACTTAGACTTTACTAGATAAGTTTACAGATCTGATTAGACATCCACTTGTGGTTTGGGTTTCTGTTTCTGTTGGGTTTCTGTAAATTGGCTTAGAGTCTGGTTTTGACCAACTCTATATGTAAAGTGTCATGAGATAACTTTTGTTGTGATTTGGCGCTATATAAATAAAATTTGATTGATTGATTGATTGATTTGATTGGTTTTCCCCTGTATGTTGCTTTGGAAAAAAGCATCTGCCAAAGGCATAAATGTAAATGTAATGACACCAATCCAAAGGATAACACGGTAAAGTAAAAGCATTCATTTCTATCGTGCACCTAGGATGTGTGCCAGACATTCAACACGAAACATAAAACAGCCACAATCCTGAAAACCACAATGTAAGTTATAAAAAAAAAAAGTACCTGGAAAACAAGGAGAACTGAAGTAATAATGTTGTAGATTCCATTCATAAGTCTGTTACTCTGTTTAATATAAAGCTTAGTTTTGTTCTCCCTTGTGACATTAAACAACTTGATTTGTTTTCCACTTTACATATATTCAAACTGTCCTTATATTATAGTAATACTGAATGTGAGTACTTTTACTTGGTGCCAGGTATGCTTAAAGATGAAATTCAACTGCCACCAAAAAGTATTTCAGGTTGGTTCTTAGCCTGTAGGGGAAGTGATTTTCTCTGGTTTTGTTGTCAGAGACTTGCTTGTGTTCTCTCATTACTAACTGCATTAGTGTATTTGTGGGTTTTCCTATCGGCAAATAACAATGAGCATGTTTGACAAGGTAATTCCGACTCAGGGTTGTCACCAGTGACTGGAGCAAGCTCGCTACAAAGGTGGTTTATTACTTTGCTACGTTATGACATTTTGAGTCATCTCGCGTTGCTGCTGTGTCCTGTGTGACAGTCAGACTCAGAACTTTCAGAAGTATCCTGCATCAATACTACTAGGCAGCTAATATTGAAAGATCACGTATTAGTGTGTGTCTTTGTGCAGGTGAACGTGTGCAGGGCTGACATACTGTTGCTATCCTCTATATGAATGATTAAAATGTGTGCTAGGTCTGAATGTTTCATGAGGAGTAACCTCAGTAGAACGTCACTTGTGTTTACCAGCATCACTGCACACCAGCATCACGATTGGCTGAACTCACGGCGTGTGGCTGGTAGCGATTAAGGATTACATCACTGCACTACTATCGTCGGAGCAGAGCAGGACCGGACGGCCCCGGAAAACAGCCCTCTCCAATCTGTTTCATGGGGATTTGATATGTGGGAGCAGTTACTTGCCAGTTACACTCTATCAGTCACGTCTTGTTGATAATGGAAGAGCTGATGCATTGTGTCAAGGTTGCATAGGTCCTTTGCTCTGTTGCTGCCTTTGGATGTAGTGCTCAATCTTTCTCTGCATGCGTGATTTGCTGTTTCACATACAGTACACTGAGTATTACAGGGAAATTAAACTCTGTCTGACCTGTACAAGTGTTCATGCTAAAGCTTAACAGAAGATGCTGTGCCAGTTTGATGTATTTGTACACTAATGAAAGTTTAGTTGACGATTAATTGTTGTAAGCATAAGACATTAACCCATAAAACCTAAACAGGCACCTGTGACCAAAAGCATCAGCTGATCTAAACTGTTTAATACCTGTTGATCCACTAATCCTATCAATCCATGTACGTAATTGGTGTAAAATACAGTTATTCATCTTTTCATTGTCATCAGATATGACCCATTTTGATGTTCAGAGGCTCCGTAGTTACCATGGAAACACTGTCCGTCATCTTCTACAACATTGATTCACCATAAAACCCTTGGAGGTGGATTAATGACAGTGGATGGACACTGGATTTATGTTCAGTTAATAAGAGACTGGACTGAAAACATCACTTTTTCTTCAGTTTTTTTTATATAATAACCCTTAACTTTAATCTGAGCTTTTATGAATATCTACATGATCAGTGAATTGAATGTAGGAAAATACCTGATTTTCACTAAAAAACCTCCACAAAATATAGAAGATAATATTACAATAAACGGTGATAAAGAACTTTAGAAAGGTTAAATATAGAGGAAAATCATTTGGGAAGTTCCACTAAAGTAACACTGGGTTTTTATAGATTAAAATGATATAATCCACCTTTACTTGACTTGTCATAAACCTAAAATAGAGTAATTTTTTTTTTTGGTTCCTCATAAAGCTTAACCTCCATACAGGGACACACTATTTAATTTTTATCACAGCCATGTAAACTGGTTTTTCACTAAATATTGGGTCTACTCCTTTCTTTTTATACTAAGTCTTTCTTTATAACTTTGCACTTCTGCATTAATTAGTAATTGCACAGGAAATTAGTTTTTTCTAAACCTGTCTCATACACATTATGAAATAATTATAATTTTTTTTTCCCTAAAACTATTTTTCTCGGCATGTTTTGTATATTTTTGTAAGGTCAATCACATGATGTAACTGTATATTTAACCTCTAACCTGGTAATGCTGTATCAACTCGACGACCAGTGGAGACACATAAACAGATACACACGTCAGATACTTTTTGGCTAAAATTTACTTAGGCGGTCAAATGAGTGGCCATTTTTGTCAAAAAAAAATAGTTGTAAGAAATGCATAGAACTGTGTTGAAATAATGCTAATACATTTGTGCACAGACTACTGATATTGTTTGACAGTGGAAGCTATATTTTCTGAAATATTGGATTTTGAATAGCACGTGTATGTGAAAACTTTTGCTGGTGGATGGACGTGACAGTGAACGGACGTGACATTACCCATGATGATCTGGTCAGTACCAGTACTTTATTAGTAATAAACTTACATAATTACTATTGCTAATTATCCTCTTATTCATAAATGTTTGTATTGTGGATCTAAAACAATAACAGCTGACACAAAAACACAAAATGTGGCAGTGGACGGATGTGACATGGTTGTTATGGATCCCATCATACTGATGCTCGGCAGCCATGTCACCGTTTCCAGAAATGATCCCTGTGCAAAAACTAGTATCATGATTATTTATTGTATAGTTTATCATCATACTAAAGAGTAAATAACAATATAGAATTGTTATTTCTTTATAAAAATGCTTATTATTAGAAAACTGTTGATTTAAAAAGTGCCCTGTGACATTCTTAATGTATGTATTGGCGTAACATAAGCAGGATGGATCAGCACCATACTCCATATTGAACCTGTAAAAATAAAACATGTGATATGTAGTATGTAATCTTGTAAGAAAAACTGGGGAATCTAAAAGAATAGAATATTTGTTTTTCAGGTAAATTCAGTTAAAATATAACTTGGCCATTTGTGACATGAAAATATAGCATTAATTGTGATGAGATTGGACATTTTTGACCTGAAAACATAGTTCATATGACCATCAACATGTTGCAACAGAACTGAAATCCTGTAAATTTGCATAACTTGCATTTACCAACTCAAAGTTCCTTTGGGGATTCACTTATATTGATTTCTTATGCACAAAGACATAAATAAGACCTCTAAGCAAATTTTAGCCGTTTTAAATCCACCATGGTGTCCTGCTAGAAGAGCGATCCAAACCCTGCATTCTTCTTTGGTTTTAGTGTATCCTGCAGCTCTGTTTGTGGTTGTGTACAGCGCCACATATAGGTGTGGCATATGTATTACACTGTTTTAACCCAGTTTTCCTGTTTCCATCTGGACACTGACATATCTTGAAACGATACGTGTATGGATGCGAAATTTTTAGAATCCCCAAAAGAAAAATACTAAGCGTTGTCGTCTGGATGTAGCCTAAGATGCCCTTTCTCTATATGTTTTCTCTAGAAGTCTTAAGCAGAGCCATGCTGCTCAAAATGTACAGCTGGAATAAACCTTTGCATGGGAGCTACACCGGTGTACGTATTTTACTTGTTCTACATTGTTATAAAAATAATTCATTGATTGATTCAGCCTTTTTTGATTCATTTTGTGCCTCTAGTGCAATGTAAGTCTGCCAGCAGTTTATTTACACACATATAGTACACCTAATGAAGAAAAGGAGACGCTTATTGGCAATGAGCACTGGAGCACATGAATAAGAAATATATTTCTGTTTGCCTTGTGGGCTCTGTTGCTGGAGTGTACAAAGAAACTACTGATAATGACAAGTATTAATAGAAACTACATGCAGATTACCAGCAGAAAGAGCTGAATGCTGGAAGATTATTTGGAAATAGAGATGACATTTGACATTCTTGGTAGTTTCATCCATTTGTTTTTATACAAATAACAATAGTAAAAAAAAAAAAAACAAATACAAATCTGCTCAAATTATTGCGATTAGTTGATTATGTTATTGTGACAGGCTTATGTGATCAAGCAGCTCTCTGTATATTTATGCAACTGTTGTATCAGGATGCTGAGGCTACTAAATGTGGTAGCAGTGCGTATTTGGATTTGCCTCACCAAATGGTCCTCTCATATTCCCCTGTGTCTCTTTGTGCATCTCTTTGTGTGTGTGGGTTGGTTAGAAAGCAGGCAGGCAGTCTGTCAGTGTGTCGGTGGCAGTCTGCTGGACCCTCCATTGTGCTGTCTGGGATGTATTGTGTGACAAAGAGAAACAGAGAGGTGTCTGAGGTTATGCTCCACCTGGAGGCATGAATATTAAACCACCAGCCGGAGCCATACATCTGTGTTGTAACTGGTCCGCTAATGAGGGAAGTGAGCGAGACCCTACCAGCATTCATGATCTTATGCCCCAATGAGGCCATCGTTCAGTGTAAAAAGCAATAGCCTACAGCCATTATAGAACAATCAGATTGCATAGCTTGTTGATGTTTATTATATATACCTCATTAGCCTCACAAATGAGTAAAACAAAAGTGCAATGCTAGGCAGAGAGGCCTGTTTAGCTTTACTGTTTTAGACTGAGAAAAAACAGTACAGAGGGAAGCTTTGATCAGTTCCAGATAATGAAGGGTGTTTGTGACCGGCAGTCATGATGCACAGGAGTGATGAACCACCTTAAACCAGACACTTAATCAGATAAAAGCTGTCTTCAAACACTGACCTCAAAAAGTTTGTGACCACAGTTTGGTATTTAACAGAATTTTAATTACAGAGTTATGTCAGAGTCAGCGTTTTACAGTAGTAGGGCAAGATTACAGCCTTGGTTAATATCGGGTTATGTTTTATAATGAGGCACATTTTCTGCACAGCCATTTTTTTTTGTTGTGTAACTGTGCTCATGTTGTTGTTCTGGGACCACAGCATGCTCGACTGCAGCTTTGCAGACGGTGTCTAATGGAAGGCTGAAAGTCAGGGCTAAAACTGTGATTTCATTTTCATTGACGCATGAGTTTACGTAATATCCCATCAAATGAACATTTTTTTCTAAAACATTTTACACATACAGTGTTTAATTGTAAAATGGTCAATAGCGCTGTAAAGTAAAAGTGAAAGTATTTCAGCCAATTAGGCTACTTACTATGTAGTGTTTATTTTCATAATGTCCTGGTTGTTCCTTACAGACAAAGGTCCAAGTGCTCCTACCCAGAGTTAAACTTTACTTTTTGTCCTCTACTTCCTCTTTTTACGTCATCACTGGTTCAGTTTGTCTTTAGGCCTCAGGCTCTCTGCTGTATGAGAGAATCCTGCCTTTGTCTTGCCCTGTTCTTTAAGGCCTTGTGCCTCTGCAGACTAATGAGGAAACACAGGGATGTGCTCGTACTACTGCAGCAACTGTGAAATTCAGGAGAGCTGCACTTTTTACGTAAGATTTTAAAACATTGTAAGGAAATTGTAGTGCTTTGAACAGTATCGATATGAATTTGGGATTCTGATAGTATAATAAGCTATGTGAGTTTTGTTTTTAACCCATAAAGACCCAAACATCCACTGGTGACCAAAACCATCTACTGATCTAGAATGTTTCATACCTGTTGATCCACTAATCCTATCAATACATGTAAATAATTGGTGCAAAATACAATTTGTCATTTTTTCATGGTCATCAGATATGACCCATTTGGACATTCAGAGGCTCCATTGTGAACATGGAAACACCGTCATCTTCTACAACATTGATTCACCAATAAAATCCATGGAGTTGGATCAATGACAGTGGATGGACACACTGGATTTATGTTCAGTTAATAAGAGACCGGACTGAAAATGTCACTTTTTCTTCAGTTTTTTCTGTTTTTTTATATAATAACCCTTAACTTTAATTGAGCTTTTATGAAAATCTACATGATCAGTGAATTAAATGTAGGAAAATACCAGATTTTCACTAAAACCCCTTCCACAAAATATAGAAGATAATATTACAATAAATGGTGATAAAGAACTTAAGGAAGGTTAAATGTAGAGGAAAATCATTTGGGAAGTTCCACTAAAGTAACACTGGGTCCTTATGGGTTAAAATGACATAATCCACCTTTACTAGACTTAGCATAAACCTAAAATAGAGTAATTTTTTTTTTTCGGTCCCTCATAAAACTTAACCTCCATACAGGGACACAGTATTTAATTTTTATCACGGCCATTTTGGTGAAAGTCACTTTTTCTTCAGTTTTCTCTGTTTTAATATAATAACCTTTGAATGTACTCTGAGTTTACATGAACATCTAAATTAAGCAGGCCTATAGGAAATTAAATATAGGAAAATATATGATTTACAGTGAAAAGTGCAAATACAGACAATAATACAATAAATGGTGGTAAATCACTTAAGACTTAATTAATTAAATAGAGATTTAAAAAAAAAAAAAAACTTGGGGAACTGCCACAAAATTAGCACTGGGTCTTTATGGGTTAACATGGAGAATATTTAGTGGCTTTCATTGACACTGAATAATCCATTGTTTGGCTTCACAATAGAGAAGTTGTTTTGTGATGGAGATTAATACTAATATGGGCGTCACTAGCATATAGGCCAGGTGATGTGATCTGACAGCCGTGACACTACTCAGGCGATCCAACCAACAGAGCAGAGCAGAGAACGCCCACAACAACCTGATGGAGAACTAGGAACAGATTATTTCAGTTGTCATCTCAACTCTCACTTCAGTCTTTATTGGGTCACTCAGGTTTAATGTCACACAAGGGTCAATTTTTCAACACTGAAGCATTTTATTTATAAGATACTTCTCCCTCTCTCCCTTTGTCCTCTGTTACTGTATGTCTTTCTTTCATCCTGCCCTCATCTGCTCCACGGGTCACTTCTCTTCTTCAATATCTCTGTCATCAGGCTTGTGGTTCTGCAGGCACAGGAGCCTCACTGCGGGGTTTTTGAGCTAATGATTACTGTTCCTCCCCTGCTTCTTCCATCTCCCTTTTCTTCCATCTATGCCTCTGTGTCTCATCATGTCTTTGTCTCCTCAGCAGATTCACCTACTCAGCGTGCTCTATGTGAGCCTGGCTTTATTTTATGTATTGTGTGGCCACAGATGTTCCTAGAAACAGATGATTTGCTGTTATAATATGTGTGCAGGGGTTTTACAATGCTGTGGTTTATTGTACCCATTAAATCAATTAAATATATTTTACACATACAGAAAAATAAACATTATTTAACTGGTATTGATTTTCCTGAAATAGCATTCTTGCTCTGTTGCCGTGGGGCAAATACCACAGTTTATCACAGCTTTGGGAATGTGTGATAGTGCGAAGGCTGAGGCTTATTCCATTGCCTTAAGTGCTGAAATAGACTGGATTTTTTCAGTGGATTTTCAAGGTTCCTGTCCATGATTTAACTTTTAGAGAGATTAGTCTATTATTGGGACTTGGATCATGACCTTGTGTTCGTAATTTCAAGAATTTTATGCTCAAAGAATGGTGAAAAGATCATGTTCCTTCTGTAAAATTAAAAATTGTTAACTCTAAGTTTGACATTGCATACAAACAGGCTTGAGAAGTTTGTTGCTGAGCCAAACAGGATGCAGCAACTCTGAGACACTTAAAACGAGAAGTGTTCTGATATTTAGTTGACTAAGAGCACTGTGACAGAAGCATTATGTCAGCAAAAGCCCTTCATTGGTGAGTAAGGTTAGAGCTTGCTGCTGTAGTGATTTGCATTAAGGTGTCTCAGAAAGCACACCCTGCTTACTGCAGATGGGGAGGAAACGTTTCTGCACCTGCAGCAAAAAACACTTTTTTGGATTACACATCTCTGAACATTCTGATACATGGACACACTAAGTGGTCACATTGATCCAAACACTCTGAACTGACAAGTAGGATTTTGACTTAAGAAGAGCTGGAATCTGAAATGCATGATTTATTTTTAAACATTAGGCTATTTAGTGCCAATTATCATAATATGAAGACCTGGATACGCATAAACACTCATAACAATAGTAATACCACTGATAATGATTCATAACACTGGTCAACAACAAATTTATTGTTTAAGGTTTTTGAGCTGGTTTAGGATAATTTTGGTGTGCTGAATCCAAAAATCACATAAATTTTACTCAATCAGGTCAACTTTCTGAACTATGCTACATTTTGGCTTTTTAACATTTTTGCTTACATTTATGGGCATTTTCACATCATATGATACAAAATTCTTTCATATTTCTTCCAATAGACGAGTTCTGAAGATTTTACTTTTGCCAATTTATGATTAATGTTTTTTTTTTAATATTACAGGTGAATGAAATGGCTTCGACTAGAAGATCTTGCAAAAATAAGCCTGATGTGTTCTGCTACATCTGCGGTGAATACACCATTGTACCTAACAGGAATCCTGTTAGAAAATGATTTTTTTTCTCTTAAAACCTATTTTGGGTGAGAACTATATAAAAAAAATCAACTGATAAAGTCACAAAAATGTAATCAATTTTGTGAGAAGATCAAATTTTTCAAAATCAAATTAGCAAAAAAACCTGACCTGATTGAGAAAAACAGATGTCATTTTTGGATTTAGCGGTGCAAAATGGTCCTAATTCAGTTGAAAAAACCTAGACAACTTGCAAAAAACATTTTTTTGTAACCCAGTGTAATTATCAATGGGAATGTTATGAAAGATGAATGGATCCATGCCATTCCTCTTCAGTGTATTTTGCTTGATGTTGAGATCTATGCTTGTAAATAAGAAAAGCTGTCAGGTTACCCAGCAAGAAGACAGCTGATCTTGAACATCAAGTGGTCACTAAGGGAAAGCTGTGTGCATCTAACTCTTCAGAAAAACACAAAATACCGCCATCTTCATACAGATGCAGGAACATATGTGGAAGGGTACTTGAGCTACATGTGAGCACAACGTCTGCTTATTTTCAGTCTCTCCTTGTATTATGCTGCTTTTCAAAAGACTGACAGTACACGCTTTCTTTCAGGTGTGCTGTAGCTCACAGATGAACAAATCCGCTTATGAAAATGGAGAAGGGCAGAGAGTGGAGGACGTTAAAGAGAGCCCTGCTGGTATGAAATGACGTTGAGACGAGGCAGGCTGGTTGTTTTTTGTATTTAGAGTTAAAAACTCCTATTTGGTGTGTAATTCATCCAAGTCTAATTAGCCACCCACTCTAGATAATTTTCCTGTAGAGAGGGAATTATGCTTTCTCTAGTTAGATGACAGACAATTGCTTTACGAAAATCATTATGTGTGTGTTGGTAGTGTCTGCTTGTGCTTATATACGTATATTCTATATATGTAGAAACATTGCTTTCTGTATTATCCATCACTGTGTTTTATTCCATCTTATGATCAAATAAAGACCTGGGATGGCTCCCGTTGTCCTGTGTGTGTCTGGGTCTGCAGATTACACTAACAGCTATTCATGCATGCAATCAGTCTCCTTTTCTTTTGTGTGTGTGTCAGCGCTGCAGTCAGAAGAGATGAGTGTCTCTGGAGAGGAGATAGATGAACACACAGAGGAGACAAAGAGGCTGGCCAGTGAAAATACACAAAGCCAGCTGTCTAATGAAGGTTTTGGATAGATTCTGAACATGTTTTCCTTTAAGTAAAAACATTGAGTCGGTAATAACAGTACTGCTGGAATATAACAATTGTGACTTAATATTCTGTTGTTGTTTACCTCGGTTTAATTTAATTTCTGTTTGTGCTTACCTATTGTTGCAAACAACTTTCTTCATTTTTTTTAAAACAATATATTTATTAACACCTTTTTTATATATACACACATACACTTGTAAATATAAACACATGTAGACGTGTACCTCACTAACAAAGGCACTTGCAACATTACAAGTGTTACAAGTAAAAACAAAAAAACAAGAAACAAAGAAAAAGAAAAAAAATTACAACTAAACAATACACATATACATCACAAACTTCTCAGCCATAAACATTTGTGCATAATTTAATGCCCTGTTACAATTACGGGTATTTGAACTCATTAACCCCGTTGTAAGGTTTACACAACTGAATATTTATTCCTCCTCATTGTCATTTGCTAAGTCAACATTTTTAACAAATATCTTAAAAGGTTCCCATATCTTTTCAAACATATCCTGCCTTCCTTTTCGTATGTATGTCAGTCTCTCCAAAGGAAAAGTTGTGAACATTTGCTTCACCCAGTACGTAATACTCGGCCTGCTGGTCTTTTTCCAAAACATTGCAATGGATCTTTTGGCATGTAAAAGACACCTATCTATTAATATTTGTTCACTTTTGTTGTATTTATGACCTATTGGATGAAGTCCTAAAACAAAAAGTGTAGGATCCATTGGAATGATTTTCGAAGTCATTTTCTCTATTGCCATTTTAACCTCCTCCCAAAAAGATTTGATCTTGCTGCATTGCCACACACAATGGAATAATGTTCCCTTCACCTCCATGCATTTTGTACATATATCCAGGATGTTCCAATTATATTTATTTAATTTAACTGGTGTGATATAAGTTCTCATTAGCCATTTATACGGCGATAATCTAAATCGGGTATTGATTGATTGGGTGTGGACCTTAGTACATACTGAATGCCAATCTTCTAATGAGATATCTGTACCTAGATTTTCCTTCCATGCCTCACGCTTATGATCTGCATTTTCAATTGAATTAGATAGTAAATAATTATATAACTCTGATATAGCGCCTTTACTTAAACTATCCTTAGACACTATTTTTTCCAAGTCAGTTATTAATGGTCTGGTTAAAAAAATTATTTTGGCTTGTCCTAATGTAATTTCTAAGCTGGAGGAATTTAAAGAAATATTTTTTATCTATGTTATATTTACGTCTAATTTCTTCAAATGACAATATTAGTTGAATTAGGGAGATATAAATCCTGAATTTTCTCTAATCCATTCAATGCCCACTTTCTAGCATCTGTTCTTCCTGGTATAAAGTGCTGATTTCCCCATATAGGACTGTACTGTGATAAAGGGCACATCTCTGTAGTAAACTTTTGTACTTCAAACCACACTCTTATCATATTTTTAACAATTGGGTTGGTGGTTTGTTTTATCAAGTTTGGCAATTTATCTGAACAGAGATACATGGGTAAAGGCAAGCGCAAATATTCAGATTCCATTTCTTTCCATTGTGGAACGTCCTTTGTTGCAAAATAAAATCTTATTGTCCTTAATTGCACTGCCCAATAATACCAAGTTATATTTGGACTCTTTAAGCCTCCATTACTATGTGGCAGGTGCAACATGGATAGTCAAATTCTAGCTTTGTTATTTTGCCATATGAAAACAGTAAATAACTTTTTAATTTTCTTAAAAAAATCATCAGGGGGAGGCAGTGGTATATTCTGAGATAAATACAGTATCTTAGGAAGCGTGTTCATTTTTAAAATATTGATTCTACCAATCAAAGATAAGGGCAGGGATGTCCATCTATTAATCGACTGTTATTTCCTCTGTCAATGGTTCATAATTAGATTTTACAATTAGAGATAATTTGGACACAATTTCTATTCCCAAATATGTAAATTGATCTACTACTTTAAATCGGGAAACTCCTCTGGGTGGATTTTCCCTCCCTTTCTCCTCAAGCAGTAGAATTGAAGACTTGGTGTTGTTGATTGTGTACCCTGAGATGCCACCAAATGCTTTTATTAACTCCAGCAACACAGGTATAGTTATACTAAGATTTGAGATGAACAGAATAACATCATCCGCATATAACGCTAATTTATGTTCTGTATGATTAATTGTTATTTCAGCTATTTCCACATGCATTCGTACAGCTAACGGTTCAATCGCTAGAGTGAATAATAGCGTTGATAGTGGGCATCCTTGACAGCATCCTCTTTTAATTGTGATTGGTTCTGATATATTTTTGTTTGTTAATATTTCTGCTGTAGGATTTACTTTCTTCATTTTTAGGTAGGTCTACAAAACTTAAAAACATAAAACATCTACATTTAAAATATAAATATATTTTGAGAAGCAGTGATTTTTAGGGTCAGAAGCCACCTGTCTCACTGTCCTGCCCATACCTAAAGGCTTCACAAAGAAAAATATTTGACCATTTATACCTTCATTACATGTCATTACCTCTGTTGAATGTCTGTCTTTGGCATCTATTCAGACTCTGATTAGCAGGTTGACCTGAAAACCACCCAGACTCTAGGTCTCACCAGCCTGGACAGGCGCTGTCTGTCACAACATATTTCCCAGGTGCGCTTGGCTGCAGCAGCTACAAGGAATCAGTTTAAGGAAAAATATCCTCATTATTCCAGCTTCGTTAGGTTGTATGTCTGGATATAAGACAACAAGCTGGGATGGAAGCCTATTATTTTGGTGCTTTCCTCTCCTCTCCTGAGTGCCCTTCACCTCTACTCACCTTCATGCCTCACCGGCTGTAGTTTTCATTTAGGTCTGAAGATTACATCCTGAGCCTTGTAATGTTTGTAATTGTAAGGGGAGTCTATTTCCACATCTAACTCATGAAAATCACATTAGGAAGAGCCTAAGCAAATGAGCTGCAGTACTGTTTTGAGGAAATGGGTTTTCAGGCCAAGTAGTGGCAGGAATTTAGGGTGTAACAGTTGTGCATATGATTGTCAGTGTTCTTGTCTCTCTAGGGGTGTTTGTGTCATCCTGACTGTCTGAATAAAGCATCTGATATCTTCTGAGCCATCAGATGCACTTTGCTGCCCTCTGTTATGTAAAAGCTAAGTTGCATTGCTGTTGTTATTTCTAAACTCTCTGTTACTACAGATTTAACTGAGCAAAAATGGCAACTACTTTCAGATTCTGGTGCTTCAGATGTGAGTATTTGCTGCCCTTTCATGTTTATAATCAATGTTTGGCAAAAATAAAAGATATTTGAAGACATCACTAAAATATCTATGAAAGGATAAACAGACTAACTGTGATAATATAATCAGTTATTAGTGGCAGTCATGAATGAGGCTTTATGTTATAGTTGTGATATTTTCAGCTGTATTTCTGAAAGTGATGAAAAATGTGTAACTGACATATGTACTATGGTAAATCACAACCTTTAACAAGATAAATCAGTGTTTTCCTTTGTTTTTGTATGGTTGCGCAGGCATGGGTTTTGGGGAGGTGCTCTAGTAGTATTAATATTTTACATAGTTTCACATAATTTTGGACCATAAATATTACCAAAAACAAACACACACAATGCACAAACAAACATTCATTCATTCATTCATTTTCTGAACCCGCCTTATCCTCACTAGGGTCACAGGGGTCGCTTGGAGCCTATCCCAGCTACTTACAGCCGAAGGTGGGGTACACCCTGGACATTTCGCCAGTTCATTGCAGGGCTGACATATAGAGACAAACAATCACTCTTACATTCACACCTATGGGCAATTTAGATTAACCAATTAACCTATCAGTGCATGTCTTTAGATGGTGGGAGGAAGCTGCAGTACCTGAAGAGAATTCACACAGACATGGGGAGAACATGCAAACTCCACACAGAAAGGTCCCACCCCCATCGACTGGTGTTGGAATTGAACCTAGGACCTTCTTGCTGTGAGGCACGAGCGCTATCCACTGCACCACCGTATAAACAAACACAAACAACAAAATCTGTCAAAAGTCACTGAGTTAGTTTTGTTGTTCTCTGCATTGACATGATGTATTTTTGGCCTGATTGCTGCTCTTAAACCTCATAATTATAGGGAAAACATTGAATAAACAACAAAAGATGGGAAATGGGGCTGGATTTTGGATATAGAATAAAAATATTTTATGAAGTAACTTACTGACAACTGGAGTGCCACTAATATGAGTTGTAAATGTACAAAATAATTCTGTCCTTTGGTGGCAGGTTTGTGTCTTTGTCTTTTGTTTGCATACACACTGGCAGAGGTGTGCCATATGGCAGCAGAATGGAAGTCTAGGGGGATCATTTCAACAGTGGTGCTTCCCTTTCAATAAATGGTGTTCATGGAGCTCCCTACTGTCCCTAGGGAAGGAGACAGGTGCTGCTAAGGGCGAATAAAGGGCTGTTTGCACAGCTACCCAGCACGTCAGTTTCCCATCTCATTTGGGAGCGAAGAATGATTGTTTGCCCCAGGCCTCTTTGGCTGCATATACAGTGCAAGAGACATTTCAACGGTTCATATAGTAGTATGAAATAGGTAGAAACAGTACAGAATCCTTCAGATATTTTCTATAATATTTTATCTATTGTGACATCATATCTCTTCTAATCTTGTTTTGCTAAGGGTGAGTTGTTGCATAATTTTCGCTGCTGCCCAAAGGTTATGTGGTTGTTAGAAGATGAAGCTGTGCATCTAAATTGCAACTAGACCCTGTGTCCTATATCATCCCAGTATAACAATGTCTGTCTAAATTGTAATGCAATTAAGTGCGGATAAGTCTAATCAATAAAGAGATCAATAGGTATCCTGTGGGCTGTGGGGTTGCTGATGATGCTGACGATGCTTTGGTCCGGTTTGTGGTGAGTGTAGCTATTTTTAGTTGTAGTCATTCCTCAGTGCAGGTACAGAGAATAAACTCTACAAAGGAGTTGGCCTAACCTCCTCCGCCTACATGTTGCCTCAAGCGCAATGCAAAGCTAATGAATCATGAACACACTGTGACTATCGTTATCGGATCTCTCTCTCTCTAGGAACATTCACAATGATATCTCTTGGATTCTTTTTACTGCAGATACTGTGCTATGCTTATGATGTTTTTCAACCCAAAAACAGCTTAGATTTTTGCATAATGTGTCCTCTGAATAAAAGCAAACGATGCTGAAAGTAGATGCTTTATGTGCAATTTTCAGGTAGATCCAAATCGACATTGACAATGATCTTAACATGCGTATTAAACACATTGCAATGGGTTACCCGAAACACAATGATTACCATCACTTTATTTACACATGCCACCAATGGGCTACTCAGATGAGGACTGAGCTGGTCGTTAGCTTACATAAGAGCATTTGTAGTTCACTTGGTGGTGGCTGCAATGTGAGTTTTAATTTATTGAAAAGTCATAGTGTCATCAGAAGGTGTGGTGATGTTATTGCACAGTTCAGATTTCCCTCATTGAGAGGTAGCAACCATTATGAGGTAACAAGCATTTAGGAAGTTGCAACACGACAAACATGCTTAAAAAACATCTATAGAGACAAGTCATTAGTTGGGCTGTTTGGTTAAGCAATAATGTTAATTACTGCAATATAGATTTATATTATGATCATATTTTTCAGATTATCAGCCATAGTACTTATCTTACTAAGTTTTCAGTGCATTTACTTAATTTTACACATCCTCATTTAAATATTGAAAAAAAGGTTTTGTCATTTATTCTGAATGTTCTAAATTCTTGACATCCATTTCCATTTTTTAAAAGTTAAGTTTTGTTAAGATGATAAAAAATATTTTAAAACCACAACATTTCACTTTTATTATAACAATTATGGATAGCAACTGATATGAATTATGCTTTTTTTTAAATTTATTTTTGAAAATCATTTTAACATTTTTGTCCATTGCACCCATTTGCACATTTAAGAAACACATTTCCTGTTTAACATAAAACAATGTTTTTGGTGTTTTGTTGCATTATTTTTCCTAGTTTTACACTGAACAAAAACATAAATGCAACACTTTTGTTTTTGCTCGAATATTTCATAAGCCGAACTCAAAGATCTAAGACTTTTTCTATGTACACAAAAGGCCTGTTTCTCTGAAATATTGTTCACACATCTGTCTAAATCTGTGTTAATGAACTCTTCTCCTTTGCTGAGATAATCCATCTACCTCACAGGTGTGGCATATCAAGATGCTGATTAGACAGCATGGTTACAACACAGGTGTGCCTTAGGCCACTCTAAAATGTGCAGTTTTACTGAGTTGGGGGGTTCTGGGGGGTCAGAAAACCAGTCAGTATCTGGTGTGACCACCATTTGCCTCACACAGTGCAACACATCTCCTTCGCATAGAGTTGAGCAGGTTGTTGATTGTGGCATGTGGAATGTTGGTCCACTCCTCTTCAGTGGCTGTGATAAGTTGCTGAATATTAGCATGAACTGGAACACGGTATTGTATTCGCTGATCCAGAGCATCCCAAACACGCTCAGTGGGTGACATGTCCGCTGAGTATGCTGGCCATACAAGAACTGGGATGTTTTCAGCTTCCAGGAATTGTGTACAGACCCTTGCAACATGGGGCAGTGCATTATCATGCTGCAACATGAGGTGATGGTCATAGATTAATGGCAAAGCATTGGGCCTCAGGATCAATAAATCAATAAAATGCACCTGTGTTCATTGTCCATACCATACGCCTGCCCATACCATAACCTTACTGCCAGAGCATGGGCCAATTGATTCACAATGTTGACATCAGCAAACCGCTCACCCACACGACGCCATACGCACTTGTCTGCCATCTGCCCTGTACAGTGAAAACCAGGATTCATCTGTGAAGAGAACACCTCTCCTCTCCAAAGTGCCAGACGCCATCGAATGTGAGCATTTGCCCACTCAAGTTGGTTACGACGACGAACTGCAGTCAGGTCGAGACCATGATGAGGATGACGAGCATGCAGATGAGCTTCCCTGAGACGGTTTCTGACAGTTTGTACAGAAATTCTTTGGTTATGCAAACCGATTGTTGCAGCAGCTGTCCAGATGGCTGGTCTCAGACGATCTCGGAAGCAAATATGCTGGATGTGGAGGTCTTGGACTGGTTTAGTTACATGTGGTCTGCAGTTGTGAGGTCAGTTGGATGTACTGACAAATTCTCTGAAACACCTTTGGAGATGACTTATGGTAGAAAAATGAAGATTCAGTTCACAGGCAACAGCTCTGGTGGACATTCTTGCAGTCAGCATGCCAATTGCACACTCCCTCAAAACTTGCGACATCTGTGGCATTGTGCTGTCTGATAAAACGTCACGTTTTAGAGTGGCCTTTTATTGTGGCCAGCCTAAGACACACCTGTGCTGTAATCATGCTGTCTAATCAGCATCTTGATATGCCACACCTGTGAGGTGGATGGATTATCTCAGCGAAGGAGAAATGCTCACTAACACAGATTTAGAAGAGATTTGTGAATAATATTTTAAAGAAATAGGCCTTTTGTGTACATAGACAAAGTGAAAATGGGAGCAAAAACAGAAGTCATGCATTTATATTTTTGTCCAGTGTATTTCTGTGCAGCTTTTCCTCTTAAATGCTTAAATGTTTTGGTCGTTTGACTTTTAACACATTACCATGCTGTTTATAGGGACATATACATGATGTTTACCTGGGGAGTTGATGCCTCAGTGTACAATATGAAATTGTGATAAGCACTGTAGAGAGCTCAGATCACATTTCTTTTATCTGTCAAAAAATGCAGCCATTGATTCAGATTTATTTCCAGTGATGAGTTTGAGCATTTTGAGGTGATGAAACTGCTGTGGAAATAGATATGGTTTGTGTGTCTGTTGCAGTACAGTCAGTCTGTCCTGGCCTGCTAAGATGTGTTATTAATGCTTGTTCAAACCAATAAAGTATGGTATTCAGACAGAACAAGTTATTTATCTAAATAAATAGGTGAGTTTTGCTGTAACATCCTTATTGACCGATGGTCTCAGTTTTGCTTCTCTTGGGCTTTCCTGAGATGCTTCTTATACAGTAGGCATTAACAATCTTCTATTATTAATGAGGGTAGCTAACTGTGGAGTGGCAGCAGAGCTTTATAGAAAGCCCCAGGAGTGCCCTTCAGGACATCTCTTTACCCCATTCCTCTGGTGGGGGCACATTCAGACTCCTACTGCTGACTTGGTAATGATGTAGTGAGTGTTGGTATTGGCTGAGCAGTGCCGTGGTCTATAGGAGGAACAGGCTGATCAGGCTGAGATAATCTTCAGTTGCCATGACCACTCTGGTATAATTGCGGTCATTACTGAGAGTTTTTTTTTCTTCTTTAAAAAAAATGGAGGAATTCATCATCTGAGCCACTGGAGAAGTTGTGTCCTTGAATGTTGTATTTTACAGTCTGTGAAGTTGCTAGCTGCTAAACTAATACAAATACAATATGTTAAATAATGGATTATATGTTTAATAGTAATCACTGAGGATGTTTACAATATTTAGATATTAGTATACTTTACAGGGCAATTTTAGTTATTTTTATTAAAGTAAGTATGGGTCTCCTCTCCTTTGGCAAAGGGTTAGTATTGATTTATTCTCATAAATCAGCAGTTTGCTTCCTTCCAAAACTTCACTCAGTTTTGAACTTCCATCACGAACTGGATTGTGGGTAGAATGGGAGTGTCTGAGGCTTTGCCAAGGCTGTGCCCTTCTGCGAATGGTGCAGTAATTACCACCCGGCTGTCAGGCCCTGTTTGCTCAGTGACAGTTGGCCAGACTTTGCAGTCAATACTTCACTGCCCACTTCATTCACCACAAGCATCACCTTGATTTGATTTATCGCTAAGACTCTTGTCTCTAAATTCGACTCCACAAAACCAAGAAGGTGGGTCAGCGAAAAGTTCTGTGATGGTCTATTTGGCCGTTGCAAGCAAAAAAGTAAAAAGGCCTATCATGGTTAACTTTTGACTTGTCAGTCACCAAGCAGCTTAATGCATAAACAATAGCTGCATACTATGCAATTTAATTCCCCTGTTGGTGAGGAATAATGCATGTACATTTTGATTTATCAGTGAGGTTTTGCAGCTTTGTACGGCAGTAGGTACAGTATATGATGTACAGAATAATAAAGAGTGAGCTATTCGACAATAAGAGGTGTCTAAACAGACCAGTATTTTATCCTGTAAAGCTCTGAGACCAGCATAAAGCCTTTGTATTTATCAATATCTCCATCTATACAACAGCTGGATGATCACTCTAAACACATTCACAATTCCAATATCTGCCATGTGCAGTTACATAACCACAGAAGGGTGCAGTTTGATTAAATAAAAATGGGCATGTGTATACAAGACAGCCTTTTATCTAGTTTTTTTTACAGTCTCAACTATGCTACAGAAATGACCAATCGGTCTCTGTTTAGGAAGTGAAGCTTGTGCAGTGGATGGCCACGTGACCATGTGGTGTGTGAGCATGGTCTCTGGTGTACGGTGATATATTGGAGTCAGTGACATTGACCTTAATAATAAAAGTCACAATGCCATCTCGAATAACAATTTTGACCACACAAATCAAAATATGATTTTTTTTTTTACCAAACTGTCCAGCCCTATCACATCGTCAAAGACACTGGTGTTTTAAAAAACAAGAGGTCTTCAGACAGTTTAGTATGTGTTCCAGTGGCTGCTGCTACACCAGCATAAAGCCTTTGTATAGATTGCTCACCACATCCGTACCCATATTATGCATTAGTGTCTCTCCCTGCCTGACTGCCTGCCTTCTTACTCTTAATGGCTTTTAGTTGAGGGACGTAGCTTTTCACATATTATACTGATTCAAGGAGTCACTGATGGTTATATGCCATTTCCAGTCATTTCTAGGTAAATTAATCTTTCTGGGCATAAGACTGTAATTTGAACTATAGTATAGACCCTAAACTAAAATGCCTACACATTCAGTAGTACATTGTCTTTTGAGGCTTCTGTTGCATTAGACATTGTGCAGTGGAGGAAGCTGCTCTCTCTCACTGATAGTTATTAGTCAGTAATGAACACTAGATCCAGTGCATATTTAGCATACATTTTCTGCTAACGTGAAATTTAAGCTAAGCATGCTAAAAAGTATATCCAAGTATTGCTCCTTTTTAATAATATATTTTCAGTAAATAAACTATTTCCAGTTCAGTTCAATGTAAAATATTGGTTTTGGTAGTGTAGCTGATTGTTTCCTTAATAGAAGTGTAAGAAAATATCGGTTCTGCAATATATCGTGATATTTCATTTCACAATACTGTATCGATATTAAAAAGTACTGTATCGATATTTTTAGGTATTTATTCAAATGCAGAAATGGCGGAGGTTCATTTTTGTTTTTTTGCTTTTTTTCATATTTTATTTATTATTATTTAACCCTCTTTTATTAAATAATGTTAGTTTCTTTGTTGGGATTGAACTAAAATAATGTTCTGATGTTAATTGTGAACTAATAGAATATGAACATTTGAATAGGATCTTAAACTGTAATGTCTGTAAAACAGAATTTCAATTTGAACACAGGAACATTTTGTGATATAGCATTAGATCCTGTTGGGATCAAATAAAAATGTGTTTAGTATTTGTGCAGATTTCTGCTGTAATTCAGTTCTTCAAGGAAATAATCATTTAAAGAAAAAAAACAAAACCAATAAAAATTGCCTTTTTAACAGTATCATGACATATCGTGATATATTGTATCGTGATCCTAGTATTGTGATTTGTATTGTACCATCAGATTTTTGCCAATACACAGCCCTACTCCTTAATTCATTTTTCTCTAGACTACACAAGGTGTACAACATAAGCAGGAATCTTTGGCCCAATTCAAACAGGCACAGGCACATTTCTGGCAGTAATATACAAGCTGCACACTGCATTTGTCCCTCAGGACAGTGCTTGGCATATTGCACTGCTCCACTTTTTCTCCTTGCGTACTCATGGCATATATGACTGGTTACTTTGTTTTCCCTCATGACTGACACTAATCCACATACATTAATATGTTGTGCAAGAATGTCTTAGCTTTCCACTCAGAACCCAAATGCAAAATGTTGACATGTTGATCAACAAGGCCGCACAAGGCAGGTGCAGCATGAAATTGCCTAATACTGTATTGAATCAGGCAGTATTACATCTCTGTAGAGCATCAACCCACAGGTTTCATCAGAATCCTCCAGATTTTCAGAAGGTGAATTATGACTGTATAAATGTTTGGAGACCTACATAATTGAGCAGATGACTGATGGAAGGAAACAAAGGCCGATTGTAAAGTGCTTTGTAAATCTTGTCAGCGTTGCTATGCTGAGTGTGGGTGCTGAAGGTCATTTGTCAAGGTTATTTGCTGATGAGTCAGTGTGCGAGGGCAACGAGAAAAAAGGGAGAGGGGGCACGGCAGACCGTCAAACAGACAGTGTAATATTATTTAAGCACAGTCACAAATCCTTCAGTATGTCAACACCAGAGCAAGACAGATGGACGCATCATTCTAAGAGTAAGGGCACAGGAAAGTAGAGGAGATGCAATTTGTGAGATTTAAAAGCTTACATTAAACTGTCAGTTCTCTATACTACTTCACCGTGTCCGAGGTGAAAGTAGATAAGCTTTTGACAAATCAACCCCCGTAGAAGAACAAAATCTGTCTAGAACATAAATAACCATAGAACTCATTCACTTCTGAGACTCCAAAAAATGTAATAATGATATTGATATGAGTCTTGTACTGTATTTTAGCAGAAAAAGCCATGTTTGCAATTCATTTTGACTGTTTATAAAAATTGTGCTCACTTTAGCTCGACACATTCCCTTATATCTCAAGAATATAATTGGAAGGGCATCTCTGTAGCATCACTGACATGGATATTGCTCTTGGCCATATTACGACTTTAATAATATTTCGATTAATTGTTCAGCCCTAGGTGATCTTTGTAGCTGTTCTTTTATGTCTCCAATCGCCTTCTCTGCAGTCTGTTATGTTTAGATCACAACCCACTCTGCAGGTTTATTTCTCTGTGACCCTGTTCTGATATCCCATAGTGGATTATTTCTCTCAATCAAGACGTTTTATGTAACTGTTAGCCTGAGAGGATTATAGAAAAACACTCCGCTTTTAGAATGTAGTCCAATGGAACGTGAAGATGTAGGCCTACTTTATCATGTTTGCAAATAATTGTCCATCTGGCTGTGAAATGTAATGTGTTTGGAAGGTATTAGTGGATCTGAGCATCCGTACTTTAAACACTACGGTGCATGTGAGTTGATCTTCTCTGTGTTCTCATAAGGTCAGCATTCAGAATGATGTATAGCGTCTTGAACATGCACTTGTATCACCATCTATATTCTTGTTGATATTCCTGAGAGGCGACCAAGGAAAAATGACATCTCCCTGTCCTTGGAGTTCTGGGATGCTGTTTCACACCATCGCCATGGCAACTGCTCATTTCGTCACTGTTCCCCAGGTGTGCTGTGTAATGTGTTCCCAAACTCTCTTTGCTCACAGCTATGTCTCACCTCATGTTGCACTTCAGCCAACACTAGTTATACGTCTATCATCACAAAATGACACAATTTTCCTTTGTTTCGGCTTTGTTTTTCTTTTTGTTTTCTCACCATATAACCCAATCTGTGAGTCATCAACAGAGTCGACATGCAAACTGGGTATCAGATCTGTAAAGACTTTAAGATTAGGCTCCCTAAACAAGCTGCTGGACTGAAAATAAGTGCAAGTGGTGGCACCTTACTGTGAGCAATACTGCTTGCAGATGAAAACGTTCATGTTCTGGTACAGTAATTAGTGCCTGAGGGGTGCAGTATTAGCACATACTGCTAATCCAGCGCTGGTGCTCCAGTGGGCTCAGGACTATGAGAGTAGGACTGAATCCCAGTGGAGCAGATGGATGATGTGATCCAACAGAGGCTGAAAGAGGCCCTGATCATTAAAAGGCTGATTACATGGTGGTAATGAGATCAGCATTTTGGGCTCAAGGCTGGTGGTTTTGCAGGAAACTCAGTTCTCACTTGGCTTGCATGTCAGTGTTTAGAGGACTTTTGTTCTGAAGGACTTTTTCTGATACATTTGATTAAAGGTCATTGTTTGTCAAGAGGAAATTTGTTTCTGCTTATTCATTATGAAAGAACATTGGACAACCTCTATGCAATCACCAGCGGAAAATCCATGAGTTATATCTCTCTGTAATACTGTCATTTTTAAAATATTCTGTAATTCAGGGCTTCAAAATATAGAATTTCTACATAAAAAATATCTAAAAACATGAAGAGTTATGTCCTATAATTAGTTGGTTATTCATATGTGCAATATTACATTTCTGAGAAATCCGTATGCACATAGCCCATAAGATGAAAGATCTTATGGGCTATTTGATCGGCTGTAAATAGCTGTGCCTTTAGGGGGAAGCCTGTTAAACACCAGATAAAATGTCAGACGGAGCCTACTGTGACATGTGACCAGCAGTTTAGCACTCAAGCTAAGTTAACATTTAACATTACATTAGCCAACATTACTTGCAGCTGTTTCATTAGAAGACATTAATACATCACTAACTGTAATGTGAATAAATTATGATTCTCTGGGTCTGACTTACATCAAGTTACTAAAGCACTCCCATGATCCTATGGTACTGTATGATGTCATAAAACTACATCTTCTCTTATTGTTTCAACTGATGACGCCTAGAAGTAGAAATTACATACTGAGTGTTTAGAAACACCGCAATAAACTGCACGAACAGTACTGGGAGTAAAAACACCACCCATTTGATTAGTGCTCTGTGTTTTGTCATTGCATTGAAATAACAAATGGATTGTTTTATGCTCCTTTGATCGTCCCAGTACAGGGATTACAATATGATTACAAGTATTTATTAATTAGGGAAAGTCAAAAAGAAGCAAGAGGCTTGTTTGGCAGGATTAAAACAGATTTAGTGGGTATTTCTTAAGGGTGGAAACAACTTGGCTCTTTTAAAACTCTGCATGAGACCACTGTTCTGTGACTGAATGTTTGTGGGCAATTTAAATAATGCCTTGTGCAATGCTTCTTTTACATTGGCTGTAACTGAACTGTGTTAAAATGCGATATGCAAAACACTTTCCATTATTTTTGTACAGGTTGCAAATTTCACAAACATCCATCAAATGTAGTTGCAAAATGGTTTCAAGTCATTCCAGTCTTCATGTTAATGAATGTTTGGTTCTCTGCCGTGAATCCTTTTTTCCGTCATTATATCTGCCATTTTAATGGTGTGCAGTCAAGAACACCAGAGCCATAAATTTTGGTATGCTGACGAATCTATTCGAAATACTTCCTAGTTGCAGTTTCCCTCTGCTGACTTGGGTTTTCTTTCATCTTATGGCCTATAGGTTTGTCTTGCAGCAGCTCATCCATCTAAGGTACAGCAGTGTCAGTACAGTGGGTGAGGAGGGTGATGATGGTGTTGAGACACCTCTTACCCCTGGGACCACCCTGTATACCTTCGTCTGATATGATTTATGTGCCTTTCCAGACCCACCACCAGCAATGTCATTATCGGCCTAGTAGTGCAATTCATTTAAAATTAAAGAGTAGATGTAACCAGTATTGATGTGTAGTCCTAGTGTGAACAGATGGAATGATAAATAACTTTCACATGTTATGACAGTGCCTTTCCCACCAAACCAAGAATAGCATTAGTTCTGAAACAGTTTTATCAGGGGCCACTTCACACATACAGTAAGTCTTAAATGTAGGAATATCTAAGCCACTTTACACAGGCTTCCTTTAGCAAAACTCACCGGGGAGGCAGCTCACTGCCTGCAGAGCAGAATGACATCATTTTCCCAGAGCTGCATGACTGAGTGAAGGGCTGGAAAGACAGGGAAAAGGCCTGCAGCAAAAACTGCAGCCTCCCACACCACCCCATTCCCAGTTACACCAGACCACATGCCACCCTATGCAGCCAAGCCATGCCATTCTAGCTTCCCCCTGGGCAAACAAAGACCCCTTTCAGGCCAGTCCCTACTGTGATCACGCAGAGCAGAAGCAATCTGTTCCCCTTGGCTGCTCTCTGTGAAGTGACCCAGCCTTTTTCTTGCTACAACTTTGCTGGTTTGTGCAGTGCTCAACCAGTCAGGCTGATTCTGATTTTTGATTCGGTCCATCTTGGAAAAGGGCAGTGAGGTTGAAGTGACCTGCCCTCACATCTCTCTGTGGCCATGCATCAGTCTGTTCAGTGTAGATTTTCATTTGAGAGGGTCAGACAAATGGTCTGTGGCCAGTAAAACAAAACCACTGTCATCTTAACATTCCAGCATTTACTGTACACTGTATAGCCTGCCCCTTTTTCCAGATCAGTTCATCCATCACTTTGATCTATAGAAGTCTATTATTCTATATTTTGTTATTTCACTGAAAAGCTCTGAAAAGAGATTTCTAACACACATAAACAAGTGGTCTGTCATACAGGTTGACACCAAGTCCACATTTTAACCATGATAAGCCCTATTTGCACAGTACTTGCAGAACCAGGAGACTTGGGGTGATTACCTCAGCCAGGAGGTATTGTGATCGCTTTGCTTTGTGTGTTTGTGTTTGTTTGTTTGTTTGTTTGCGTGTTTGTTTGTTAGCAGGATAAGTCAAAAAGTTATGGACGGATTTTCATGAAATTTTCAGGAAATGTTGATACTGGCACAAGGAAGAAATGATTAAATTTTGGTGGTGATGGGGGGGGGGGGATCTGTCTTGGAGGAGGTCTGCGCTCACCAAGTGCTTTTCTTTTTTATAATGGATTGCCTTAGAACTTTTACTTAACAGATTACTAATATGGAAATTTTGCATGGGACTAAGATCACAGACAGCCTCTGCAATTATTACAAATGACGTGAAGTCTCCACGTAACAATAGTCTTGTGTGAATAGAACTTGAGTGTGTTTCATTTAAAAATACAACTGAAAATGAGGGTAAGATTAATGTGGCTATTGTCACATTGAAGGGGGTATTATATCATTTTTCTCCTTCAAAAGATTGAAAAAAAAAACAAAAAAAAATTTAGATTATCATTAGAATGTTCAGAATAAAGAGCACTGAAATGACACAAATGTATTGGATTGTACAGATGTGCGCTAAATATATTCATACCAACAATCTGAAAGAAATATGTGACCATAGAGGAAGTAGTGAGTCACTTCGCTGGTCTTCTATGGTGAGGAAAACTAAAGCCACAGGGTCTTTGACCAAAGAAAGTGATGAGATGAGATAAGAACCATCAAAACAACTTTTAGAGTCATCAAAGGTGATACAAGCTAGAAACATGGTTGTTTTCACCACTGGACTCAGCTCTAATTGAAAGGAATGGAGTTAAAGTTATTATGTGATGTTATTATCTTTATTAAGTTCACCATTTGTTGATCCAAGGTTCAGACCAAACAGATCTTTAGTGCAGCTATTGGCAATGCAAACCATATGGAAAATATAGCTGATTTGTGATTTTACTGTGGCAGAGGTAAGCTCATAGAGCTATAATATAAACTATGAACTATGAAAATGATAAGACATACCGTTATTTAATTTCACAAAAAAAAACAAAAACAAATGTTTGTGCACTCCTGTAGCCAGTGTACTTATCCATACTTAGTATATTATCTACAGTAGATGGTAGTGGTCAGCACACCCCAGTTTGGAGAAGCAAAATACACAAGAAAAGCAATATACTTCTACAGACAGAGCCTGCAGCAGAATGTATTTTAACTCGGTGAGGAAAGTCCCACTTAAAAAAAAAATATTTGGTAATAAAGCCATTATATGACTCTTCACAGCCACCAAACTTACATATTAAAACAGCATACAGAAACTAACTGGGACTTACTGGATACTAACTGGATATACGCTATTATGAAAGACATTTTATGCTGTAGCTTTGTTCTCTCTTTCAACCAAGTTTGAGTAAACAAGGAGGTTGTTTTCTAGGCCATCAAGGTTAGCTGAAACATGTGCACATTACAGCCTTGTAGCTGTTTTAATGTAAAAGCTTTCCAGGTGCTTGAAGCATAGGGTTGGATGAGGCACAAATGGAAGGCTTTTACTGTGAACCAGCTGTTGTAAAGCATTACTTGAGAAAGCCTGTGTGATTTTTTTTTCTATGATAATGTCAAGATCTTTACAGGCAGAATGCATTATGTGACACAAAGTATAGGGTGGTATCTTTACCGTGTCCGTACATTATCTACATGTCTGTATCCTCCACCCTGAGATAGTGATGTAAGTGAAAATGTACCTATAGGTATTTTTGTAGTACAAAGTGGCTTACTGCAGCCTACCTTCCTGTGATGCTTTCGGATGCTTCAGGGCCAGAATGCTATTTGTTTGAATGAGGGGGCCTGACCCAGCATGCACCTGCACTCCCATTAGCCCCGTGGGATGACGCTACATCCTCACTGTCAGTCAGTGGTCTCTGATTTCCCTCGATCTGCAGCTTCAATCTATCGGCCTCATTCAGTCACACTCAAGACCTAAATGAAAAAGTCCTTGAGTCATGAAGACATGCTTGAAGGTTTTTGGTTTACAAATTAGGGGAAAAAAAGCATCTATCTTTATCAAAATACAGCAAACAACAGAAAACCTGGCTTATGTAACCCTGTGGTGATTTATTTTGAATAGTGCTGAAGGTTAGTGCATCCATCACACCATTTAAAGGCATATAGAAGGCCTGATCGAGCAATAAATGTATAAAGACTATTTTGCATTTTGCTTGTGAGGAGTTTTATTGCTGAGATAACACTATCACTTATCATCTGTAGATCTGGGAACCTCAAAACACAGGATGAGCACAGCAAAATTTAGCATTTTTTGTTTAAGCAGATTTTGTTCATTCAGCTGTCTGTCTTGGCCTGTGACTACAACATATCGCAGCAGAAGGAAATGAGGACTTTTAAGGGGAATACAAGGAGCGCTCTATTTTTGGTCACACTGGCAGTCAAGTGTTTCCATTGTGGTTTTACAGTACTGTAGGAGAGCATGTATTTTTCCCTATTTTCTTGTGAATTATGAGGAATCTTTTCTTTATAATGTCTCTATGATTCCACCTATTAGCATTTTGAAGTTTTTAAATTTTATTAAGACATGTGGGGTTCGTGCAAAAATGATTCTCTTTCAGTGCACTTCCTCAGTCAGGTTTCTGTCTGTTTACAGTGACGCTGAGTGCAATAGTTTTGCGTCAAACAGATTTTCTTTGATAAAATTTTAATATTTTATTTGCTAACCTATTTAGAGTTGTGTCTTCCTCACTCTGTTTTCCATTTGAAGTCTGGCACACTCAAATCAATACCTTATGTAAGCTGTGTGGGAGACAGCTGAAGATGAATTTGAGCCTCTGTTTCTTAAGAAGACTGGGTGCTATCTTTACAATGTGTATGTTCTGCAAGAACTGAAGTCGCCTACCTTCATTCAAAGGGCATGCATTGAGGAGTAAGGCTTGTAAGAAGTGCTGCTCGTGGATACTTGCTGTTGCTATGAGACTGTTGAATATGTGTTGGAAGCACAGCTCTGTTTTGATAAAAGTTCAAATATTTTTAACACCTAGCGCTTACACTGAAAATTATGCTAAGCCCTGTGCAACGGCATACAGTAGTGTCCCTGTTTTCATTCCAAACAGCAAAAAGAAAAGGAGGCAGGAGCTACAGAGGTACATAAAATGTTGTAGGTTTTCAGTTCAGTTCCCAACCTGTCTGTCTGCTGTCTGATCAGCTTATGGGAGACAGTAGTTCCAGACAGCATGAATAACCGAGAGAGAAAAGGCCGTATTTGTCCCTGCGGGTGTGCATTTGTGTTGGGGTGTTTAGGGTGGAGGAATTCACTCAGATTGTCAGTGATGGCTTTGGAAAAGGCCACACTTCAGAGGTCAGATGACAAATTGCGTTTGATATGGCTGTCTGCTAAAAACTAAATGGCACCAGTAATAACCAGTGTTACAGCGTGTCAGTATTTTTAACATCCTCTTTACTCTTTAACCGCTCAGCATCATTAATTTGTCATACTCAGGAAAACTGCTTGAACGCTAAAACACGCATTGCTGCCTCATTTTACAGCATGATGATACTGGATCCGACAAGTTTGCACGGGAGGTTTTTAACCTTTAGTCCCTGTGGGGCCATAAGACAATCAGCATTATATCTCCCCTGAGGAGAACAAGCTAAGCTGGTCTTGAAATGGGAGCGAAAGTGGAAAAGAGTTCTCACAGCTGCCTTTGAAAGTTCTATTTTTTGCTCCACTTCTGGAGATTCATCCTAAGAGGCTTAATTTATATTAGCCGTACCATCAGATTGCTCTCAAAATACCAGCTTTTAATTAAGCATGCAAACCAATTAAGCTACGCTCGTCTTCATTTTCCTCGCGGTTAACCTCAGACAAGGTTAGTTGCAGAGGCGTTCACTGTCACAAGGTTCTGCTCAGATTTGTAAACCTCTGTTGTGTTGTTTAAAGTGAGCAAGACAAGAGTTGGCTCTTAATATCATACAAACTCACCAGGCGGATAACATGTTTAGGTTTCTGTCAGCCGGTTATCATCTTTTGATCAGGTTAAGGCTTTGATTAGCATTGTAGTACATGACAGGAGATAAGATGATAGTTTCATTCATCAGCCAATTAGTGCAAGTGTACAACTGAAAATAAATACAGTTCATAGTCATAGTTGCAAGAAAATGCATGCAATGACATTAGTTACCAATTAAAATTTTTGTGTTTACAAAGTGATGGAGGAGTTGTAGAAACATCCATGGGAGAGGATGCAGGAGGAGGAGGGGCTTAACTGGCCTGATCACTGTACATTATGCCTTATTACATGTCTAGAAAAAGCAATTTGACATAAAATACTGATATATTTTATTTGAAAATAATTGTAATGCTTCTGCTAAATGAAACAGTCCATTAAATTCTACTGATTGAACTGTCAATACCACAGGTGTCAAACATGTGGCCCATGGGCCAAAACCGGCCCGCCAAAAGGTCCATTACGGCCTGTGGGATGAATTTGTGAAATGCAAAAATGACATGTTAACAATCAAGGATGATCATTATAGTTCAGGTTCCACATTCAGACAATATGAGCTAAAGTGAGTCAGACCAGTAAAATACTGTCATAATAACCTTTAAATAATGACAAGGGAAAATTTATCTCTATATATTTCACAGAGGTAAATCAATGAGTGAGGCCAAGGCCAAGGCCGATTTTTAAAAAAATGTGGTCAGCCCATAGCCGATATCTGCAGCCAATTTTTTGAAGCCAATATTTAAGGCCAGTTTTTTTTTTTTTTTTTTTTTAAAGCACATTGACCATAAAATACAATTGAAATACTCAGATAATCAAGATTTTTATGCAGCAATATGAATGAAATTTTTAATACACGTACACATAATACTCTTTTAACATTTACTGAACTTCAAGTGCTGCCCACACAGGTGCCTGATCAAATATCTTGTAACATTTTTACTACTGATTAAATATCAGCTTTCAAAAAAAAATTAAGGCAGATGGCCGATATTGAAAAAAAAATCTATATATTGGCTTGATATATCGGCCGGCCAATATATTGGTCTACCTCTAATATTTCTCTATCTTTCACAAAAAATACGAATAACCTAAACAAATGTGAACAACTTGACATGTATTAAGAGAAGTAAGTATAATTTGACCAATTTTCTTTCTGTTACTAAATGTTTTGTGTATTTATAGCTCCTCTGTGGTCTGTAATGCATACATGTAAATGATAAACTGAGACAGAATACTTTTAAAATTGCAGTTATTTTTCTTAAGACATTTCAGGTTGTTCATGTTATTCACCTTTTTTTTTAAACTTTATTGAAATTAGAATAATGATGACAATATTAAAAAAGCATATACAGTATCCAATATATGTGATGTCAGAACAAGAGCACTACACCTGCACCCACGTTATTCACATTTTTAAGAAAACTTTGTAGATGTAAACATTTTCATTTTGTAATTTTACTTTTTTCACTGTTATTATTTCACTCGTCTAGCCCAGTGAAATAATCCTGAACTAGAATGAGTTTGACACCCCTGGTCTATAACAACCCATAGCAATGGGTTGTTATTGAAAGCCGTTTAGTAGAATATTTCAGTCTGTTTTTTTTTTTGTTTTTTTTTTCTTTTCATTGTGCAGGAATGCCACCTATTCATATATTTCTGGACAATGTGGGTCAGTAAAGATGTTGATATGTTGGCTCGGATGGTTTCCAAGGAGGTGCTGCTACCTCAAAACAGAATGTGCTCCATTTATTAGGCAAAGCTGGCACAAACTTTAACATTGTTTTTGATTAGTTCTCTTTGCATCTCTTCTCAGTGGCCAGTCAAAGCTATGTGGAAGATATACTGAAGAACTTTGATATTACTCAGTACAGGTTACCACTGTGAGGTTTACACTGTCTGGTTTTAAAGTATGTCTTATGGTGCTTTTCAACTTTATCACCTCATCTGAAATATATATTATGTAGAAAAGTAATTTATAAGTAATCAAATGTCTTTACTTTCTTACATCACTTATTATGTTTCTGACAAAGTAACTAATCTACTCAAGAACAACCTTCCAAATCACTGACAATGTTGACATATTTGATTCGGTCACAGATCATCAGCTATTTTCCTCATTGATGCTTAGATTCCTTATAACCTATTAAGCCCTTTCTACTTATATTCTTTGAAAATGCATTTCAAAGTGTCCTTGCTTAAACGGTAAACCGAAGCGAAGAGAATATTATTACATTTTCTTTTGGATGTCTTTTACAATTAAACGGGAACACACTGTACATGCTTTAGTTCAACGTTAGACCTTCAAACACATCATCAGTCATTCATTTAGATCAGGGGTGTCAAACTCACTTTAGTTCAGGGGCCACATTAAGCCAAATTTGATCTGAAGTGGGCTGGACCAGTGAAATAATAACATAATAATATATAAATAATGTCAACTTCAAACTTTCTTCTATGTTTTAGAGCAGGGGTGTCAAACTCATTTTGGTTCAGGGGCCATATTTAGCCCAATTTGATCTCAAGTGGGCCAGACCAGTAAAACAATGACTTAATAACCTATAAATAATGACAAATCCAAGTTTTTCTTTTTGTTTTGGTACAAAAAAAACCTAATTAAATTATGAAAATATTAAAATTTACAAAAAAGATGTGAATAACCTAAAAAAAGAGAAATTTCATTCAAAAAATTAGTGCAATTTTAACAATATTATGCCTCGACTTATTATTTATACATACACTACACACAATGTTACATAAACATTTGGAAACAGGAAAATATTGTTAAAATTTTGGAGTTTGGAACTAAAATTGGAACAATTTCTTCAATATTCCATCTCTTATTATTAACACAACTACAGATCACAGTGGATCCATAAAGGCACAAAACATTTAGTAACAGGCAGAATATTGTTAAAATTGCACATTTCAGGTTGTTCATCTTTGTTTTTATTTATGTATTTATTTGTTTATTGTGAAAGAATAGTTTTGTAAATGTAAATATTTTCACAGTGTAATGTTATTTTTTTTTTCGCTTCAATTTTTTCCTCATAATTTTTCACAAAGAAAATTTGTCGTTGTCATTATTTATGGGTTATTGTGTTGTTATTTTTATTGTAGATCGCACTGGTCTGTATGTGGAACCTGAACCAAAATGATTTGGACAACCTGGACTGTTCAGGTTCATTTTTGCACTTTCATCCCGCGGGCCGGAATGGAACCTTTGGTGGGCCAGATTTGGCCCCCGGGCCGCATGTTTGACACCTGTGTTTTAGAGCAAAAAAAAAGTAAAATTATGTGATGAAAATGTTTATATCTACCAATTATCCTTTAAAACAATGTGAATAACATGAACAAACTGAAATGTCTTAAGAAAACTAAGTGCAGTTTTAACAATATTATGTCTCAGTTTATCATTTAAACATGTAAATTACAATTTACAGATCACAGTGGATCAACAAATACACAAAACATTTAATAACAGGCAGAATATTGTTAAAATTACACGTCAGACATTTTAAAATGTTTATATTTGTTGAGGTTATTCATGTTTTTGTGAAATGTTAGTTTGTTTTAGTGTAAATACAGTAAAATGACGTGAAAATTTTTATATTTACGGAGAGAAAAATTTGGAGTTGTGAGTATTTATGGGTTTTTATGATAGTATTTGACTGAGCCGACCCACTTGAGATTAAATTGGTCTGTATGTGGAACCTGAACTAAAATGATGAATATCTTCAGTGTAATTTTTGCATTTCACAAATTCATCCCAAGGGCCGGACTGGACCCTTTGGTGGGCCGGATTTGGCCCCCGGGCCGCATGTTTGACATCTGTGATTTAGAGGGTTTTTTGAGAAGAGATAGAACAGGTTTCTCATTGAATCAGTTTGATTCTCATTTTGTTCTTTAGATCACCCCGTTATTTACTTCTGTCCTCGTTAAAAGTTGGATTGGCATAATCTAATGTTTCCATTTTAGGTTCTGCAGTGTCAAGGATGAGGCAACAGGGAGACTCTTCCTTGAAACTTCATAAGTGACACCACAGTAAATCTCTCAAATAAGCTGTCACTCCAAATCTCCAGCCAACGTCTCACTTGCACTTTTAGCTTGTCCTGGCTCACTGTTCGCTTGCCAAGTACAGCACAGTGGACCGCAGACAGCAGCCGCCTTCGCCTTCACACATAAACTCTTCATGCCTATCAAGCTAAATAATCAAGGAAAATAACACAATTAAAAAAAAAAAAAAAAAGATCTTGCAATTGTGTTCAGAAAAAAGTGCCGAGCTGCGGTGCCCTCAACCTCCAAATTTAACAGAGGTTACATATTTATTTTGCCCTTTTAAAGACATCTGCCTACACTGAAATCCACTTGTTTAAGATGCTAAATAGTGGTAAATTATTTAACACATATGCTACCAGTCTTCACAGTGGGAAGGCCTAGTGGTCCTAACATTTAGAGGATAAGGAGTCACCCCTGTGTCCTCTGGCAGTTCTTCAAAGACAGCCCGGTTTTATAGGACGCTGGAGAGCTCAGTAGCATTGAAATGGCCTTTTGTTTCCCAGTAAGTGATCCAATTGTGTGTGACCAATAAGATAATTTTCTAATTTTCCTCTTTATAGTGACGCCTGGCATTAGTTTGCTTTAATTAGAGCATTTAACTTCTGAAGGTTAAGTCATTTCGGTGCAACGCTGTAAATTTTACCATAATTTAGACGTCGTACTGCAAATCATCTGCACTCTAGGACTGTTCATTACTAGTGCACTGTAGTGTTATAAAAATATAATACAGACAATTATTCATCCAAACATTTTTCATACATTTTTTTCATACAAACAAAAGATGAACAAATTAAAAATACATGATAGATATGGACAGCTTTTTTATTTAACCTCCTAAGACCCACCTATGGGTTTTCTGTCCACATTTGTGGACATGAGTTTCACAACTTTATACAAAAAAAAAAAAAGAATAAAAAAAGAAAACTGTCCACCACAAAGGACATTCCATAAAAAGTTTAAAAACTGCATCTGAGAAAACTGTTGCATCATGATGTTTCCAATATAGGCACTTATTTAAAAAAGCTTGTACTTTGCTGACGTTTCCTGGGTCTCAGGAGGTTAATCGTGGTATTTAATTTTATATCACAGTAACTTTGACTACATTTGAATTATTTTTATTTGTTTTTTTATTTTTTGTCACTCATCTTCTTTTTCTTCTTCTCCTTTTTTTTTAGACCTTTTATGCAAACAATTCCTTTTCATTTTTACTGTGTTCAGTGTTATATTCACTCACCACTGTTTATTTCTGCTGCATTTATGTTAATTTCCCACCTGCATCTACATGAATCAAAGCAAAATGCCCAAAATGGCAATAGATTTCCTTTTAAGAGTGTAATTTGTAACACAATTATATTTAGAACCTAATCTGTTGCTCATAAAGCTGGAATAATTTTATTTTCAGACACATTCCTCTTTTTATTCCTATTCATACACATCAATAATCACCTTTGACCTGGTGCAATGATTACACACTGAGTCCCTGTTACACTTTATTAAGAATAAATCACATTGTCACAATCATTTCATGAGAAGACATACAAATATTTTATTCCAACTTTATGGGCATCAGTGTATTTATGCATTGTGTGACAATAGAGATTGCAATGCTACATTAACTGAATTGTCAAAATTTACAGTGTGTTTTAACAGTGTCTTGCAATATAATATCCTGAGTTGTTTCATTCCACATTATATATCCATCACTGAAAAGCACAAGGCTTCAGGAGCAGGATGTGCCATGACCCTCTTATGGCCAGGTTTATTTTTGCTGAATTCTGTGAAAACCTTCTTTCTCTGTATCATTTATTAAGAAGATTGCTTTTCCCTCGGGCCTCCATTAGAGTGTAGACACGCAGAGTCAGTGGAGGGTCTTCACGCCTTTGTGCACAGGCAGCAAGTCTCCAGGGCCAAACAGCTTTCCATATTTTTATGGCTGGATTCACCACTGGAAAGTGATCTTTCCCTGGGCTCAGGAGACAATGGAAAGGGTGAAGTGGCACCATAGACGGCCCCTCAGCTCAGGATAAGATGTTTAACTGTGCCTCAGGGTGCTAACTGTGAGAAAGAGAGCACAGCATCTCTATCAGTCAATCATTCTGTGTGTCTGCTGCTGCCACTCATATACAGCACATACACATATTCAGAGGCCCACATATCAGCTTTGTAGCAGAAGTGGAGAGCTAAACACCCTCCCATTTACAGTACATGGAGTGCCTCTAGCATGCCAAGGTTTCACACAGCTACAGAACATGAGGGATGTCATTATAAGCATTAAAGGCACACAAATTCAGGCATCAGTGGGACCGAGCATTGTAATACAGTTTCCAAAGAAATGCTAATTCATATTTTGTGTGACATTGAAAAGAATAAGCTCCCCTTGACTGAAAAAACACATTTTCACCCTCTTCATCTTGTTTTCTTCTTTGTGCTTCCCCTTCTTCACAATGTACTTTAACTCTCAAGCCTTTGTTGCATTAATTTGCTGAAGGGAAGTGTCTTCATGCTTGCAAATTTTTTAAAGATTTTAAGGTATGTATCAGTGGGCAGGATTTATGATAAATGTTTTGGAGGCAAATGTGACCTAATATGCAAGTTTTACCAGACTGATGCAGAATTAAGTTTCACATTTGATACTATGCAGCATCTTTAACTGCATATTCAGATGTTTTTGTGTGTGTGTTACATGATATTAAATGCTTAATTAGTATGAGGATATTTTTGGTTGACTGAGAGCGACTGCCTCAGTGGGTCCATAGTGCAAAGCTGCACAGAAAAACAAGCCTGTTGAGTAAACATTATCCCATCTGGAAGTGACTTGTTCAGCCAGAAAAATCAAGCTTCCACCCACTCTCTTTAGATGAGCTTGATTTCACTAAAAAGGATCCCGCTGTCTTTGCCTCTTCCTCCTTACTTTGAAGAGTTGCTTTCACTTGAGAGTGGCAGTTTTATCTGTGTTTTACTGCTGGCAAAGGTGCCGTTTATTGACATTGCCCCTTTGTGCTTTGGGTTTGAGGAAACGGGCAATTCACAATGTCACAGTCTCAGAATAACAATACCATTTTTAGGCTACTTTAGCCCTCTGTCAATATGCTTTACAGCGCTACAGTATCAATACCTGCCTGCGTATATTTCCCAAGATGCAAAAGTTAGACGACCTGTCTGTTACATTAGAAAGTCACGCATTAACTGACACAAAAAACAGTTTAAGTTTCACCACATGATCCCTCATGGCCTTTGCTGAGGTGTTAAATTAGTCAGAGGTGTTCAAAGCTCTTAATTATGCAAAAGGGAAAAAGCCTATGACCGTAGTCTGACCACAGACTGCTGTCATTGTATCCGTGAGCTGCTATACATGAGACACCGAGGACAACAAGGAAACAGAATTGTCTGAGGGTCTCCATCAAGCTTTTGGCTGGTTCAGACCATTCCTCTGCAAGCGAATGGTATGAACACTGAATGAGTTTGCATGCACAATAATATTCCATTATTATTTCAAATATGAGGAGATTCCATTTTTGAAAGGGATAAACAGCATATTTCATCTAGATATTCTGATGTAGGCCTTATTTACAAATGATTACAACTAAGAATCATTTTGTTGATCTGTTGAGAATTTTCTTGACTAGAGGAGTAATAAGTAGTAGCTTATTCATACTCCAAACAATCAACAGCCGGGTGAAGTCGTGTACCTGAACACACGCACAATGACAAAAACCACCAATGAACTAATGCTGTGGATCAACAAACGGCAAACTTAGGAAAAATAATAACATAACAGTAACTTTATACCTCCATAACCCTCACAATCAAACTAACCAGTGAAGAAGAAACATTGAGATTTTAGTATCGAATTTTATTCTTTTACTTTAGAGTTTTGTCCACTGGAGAAAATAATAATAATGTTTCTATTTTTATCACTTTCTCACTTTCCTTGACTCTGAAAGTTGTTTGTTACCTGTTCTTATCCTCAACCGGCTGGCAGTGTGACTCAGTACTTCCTCTAGTGGTCACATACATTCACACTTATGTATTGTTCTTTGGCTGTGAATGAATTCAGTATAATTATCTGCCATCCAATATTTTGATATATCAACGTCAGAGGTATTTCAAACACTCTAATGATACTTGTAGGTAATTAATTTATTTATTATAGTATATAATATTTAATAATATAATATATAACATTATTATAATATATTATTTATGAAATTATTGTTTTACAAACACTACTGTACACATAGGTCCTTAGTTGTTTGGTTAAAAAAAGGGAAAAAAGGGAGAAAATTGTTGATCAGTGTTTACATAAAGTCCAATGTGATGTTTGATCCACAACCCAAACATACTCTTTACTTTCATAGGGCGGTAAAGAAGCCAGAAAACATTCACAATTAATGTGCTGAAATCAGAAACTTTTGCCTTATTTCATAGAAAACAGCTTGAATCAATTAATTGATTGTAAAAATTGTTGATAATTAATTTGAAAGTTTTCAGTGAACTAATTACTCAAGTAATCATTGCAGCTCTATTCTAACTGTATAGTATTTTCAGGCTGATAGCTTTGGATTTTAGAAGTATTGTTTAAACATTCATTCAATGTACACAAACCAGCAGGTCAATAGTTTGCAAGACTGGGCAAGAGAAAACCTTACATTTCTGGTCAGAACAAGAAGCACACCTACTTTTAAACATTATGAAAGACTTGAATAATGAGGTTTTTGGAAATGTGCAAAAATCAATCACCAACATTTTTGAGAAGGTGGTTGTAGGATTGAAAAAGATGCTGATTTTGTAGATTTGGAATAGTGTACTTGAAATTTGGGTATGCATGGCTGCTTGTTAACACTGATTTTAGTTTAATGTTCGCTTTCATTAGCCATGTAAACATTTATATTAGGAATAATCTTAATAATAATGGCAAAAACTGAAATATTTTGTATATATTACCAACACCACCAGAGCTCACCTAAGTACTCACCCATACAAACATTTCCACAGGTGCAAGAAGTAAGACATAAACAAGTGCTACCTAAGTCCCATTTCCAAAGCTACTTATTAAACCCTGCAGACTATGTGATGTGGCTGTCATCACCTCTCTGGTCAAGGCTGCTTCTAGGCTCTAGAGATGACTTGTCTGTTTTGGACAAGGTAGCTTCACATTATCCTAACTCAGTATGACAGAAGAGGGGGCAATCTCTGGGATGAAAATCTACATAGATGGAACCCTGGGGGCTTTTTGTTTCCAGCAACCCAACTGATTCTGAAGTGCAAAACTTTTCTTCACAGGTATCTGAAGACAGACCAAATACAAGGTGACTGTTCTATATTTTAAGGCTAAGTGCTAAGAATAATATTGTTTTCCTCTTCTTATGTAGTATTTGACATGTCTTTTGATTCTTATGATGATGCCACATGTACAGGTAGGACTGCAAAAGGGTGATTCCCAAATGATGTTTTCTCTTGCGACTTCATATTCAATCAGTTCACATGACAAAAATAGGACAGGCTCCACTTCAGTATGATCCCTTTTCAGTAATAATAAAAAAGGACCAGAATTCAGAAGGGAAATTACAGTTTGACAGTGAGAAAGATAGCGTTGTCTGAGCAAATCTCATTTTTCACTGAAAGCCTTTTCCTTGTGCCCTCTGTCTTGTGCATTCTTGAAGATCTGACGGCAGCAATTTAGCGGAGAAGACACAATGCTTAAACTGGCTGCTTTGTTTGTGTTAACAGATTTCTTTGAGAAGTACAGAAAAGGACAATCTAGCAAGCGACCTCTTAAACATGACAAACAGGAGGAGAATTGAAAGTGTCAATCGACATGTAGATAAAATGGTCAGACACGAGAGGGTAAAGAAAGTTCATGACTGTTCAGGAGTCAAGAGGGAACGTGGGAGATATAAAAAGGAGAAGTGTTAGCCCTTTTATACTATCATCAGCGTATCACTGATTATCATGCCAAACAGAAGGTGTCGTGGTACTGCAACAGTTTCTCCCCTTGGGTGTCGATGCATATTTTACAAATGATGAACTGACGAGAAAGAGCCACTGCCTTTTACTGGCAGGGTTTTAGCTTAGGCAAAGAGGATGAGCTCAGAGAACTACTCGCTTCATTGTTTAAGGAAAAAAAATCCAGGGCTGCGACACTGTAGAAGTTATAGCCTGAGACCAATTAGTAGACCGTGTTGTGTCGCTTTTAACACTAACTTCTTGCAATGAGCCCACTTGAGAATAGTCTCTGTTAGGGTGTGATGGTCTTAAATGTCAATTATAAAATGGACACTAAGTAACTTTACAAAAACTACTAAAGGCTTTCATGTACTAACAGCTGCCTTTGCCAAGAAATCCATGAGAAGACTGCTTATGGCTATTGCGCTGACAAACTACACATATTAGTGAATGTGTGAATGGGTCTCTGCCAGTATCTCAAATGTTCATGTCTGGTACAATGTCCTGCCTGTGGGCTAAACCTAGATGTAGTTATGATTATATTGAGTTCTGTAAGAGTGCCTGGTTCTTATTCATGTAGAGGTTAACGGAGCATGAGAATAAATGTCAGGTCTGAGGGGCTGATGTAGTCTGAATTAGCGACTCTGAGTCATCGCTTAACAGCCTTTTACTACACGGGGGGAGACTGAACTGGCTTATCACCACCAGAACTGTGCAAATGCCAAAAAAATGAAGCATTGTTTATATGCTAATCCCAAGCATGACACCAATTGTGCTGTTCTTTCTGTGTTGGGGTATTTGTCACACTTTTTAGTAGAAAACCGAACTGTTGTGCAGAAGTAGAATAATACTAGTTTCACAGAAAAAAATATACGTTAACTTGAGGATCATGGCAATAATTAGGTCAACAACGAAAAGCAAACCCCAGTCAGGGACTCCTTTAAATATTGTTCAATAACAGCACTGGTTAGAGTAAAAAAAAAAACTGTTCTGCATGATGATCTGTGGATTTGCCATTGCTGTATCCACAATCCACTGCTGTATATTCCACTGAGAAATTTGACATAGAAGCTGTCAGATCCACACTGGCAATAAAATCCAGCACTGCTGAGCTTAAGGACTAATGACTCAGAAATGAGAAACTAATTCATTCCCTCATTTCTACAGGACGGAATCAAATTGTTTAGATTATTGTTGCATAAATCTCTCTGTCTAACAGAACCAAAAGCCCTTTTCAGGTGCTGTAAGGAAGTTACGCCCTGTTTTTATCTTAAAGGCCTTTTACTCACAGTCTTCTGAAGTAGTTATTTATGAAGGGTAGAACAGTGCACTGAAGAATGGTGACTAATTGTGCAAAAGGGCATTTCTTTCTCATATAATTTGCAAGCCTTTGTTAAGTATATTTAATTGAATATTGAAGTCTTTCCTGTTACTATCTGTCTTTTTAGGGACACTAAAATGCAACATTTCTTTGTTAAAGCTTAAAAAAAAAGGTTTTAAAAGCCATGCATTGTGCCACAATAACCGTGCTTTAGTTCTTCAAACAAAATTCAAGATGCAAATATGGATGTTTCTATTAAACTTGGTTTATTTTGGTACCTGGCACTTTGCCACTTTTTTAGAACCAATAATAAAAGAGAAATTTATACATATTTCCCCCCAGGATATACCTAATGATGAGCTCAGAAAAATGCAAAAAAAAAAAAAAAAAATCGTACTCTTGCTTTGAGCCATCCCAAAATTAATGAATTTTTAATAAAATATTGGGGCTAAAAATAGGACCAAAATTGGGACAGAAAAAGCTACCTAGGTGTCAGTGCATTTTATCTTGAAAACAACGCTTGAAATGATTTTATATACCACTATAAATAAAGACACTGTGTTAAATTTGACAATCCTAGTGGTTTTCTAATCCAGACATGCAGGTTTTTCATGAATCTCAGTCTCATTCTAGGTTTTGTGCGTAACCGATCGTGTCCACTGGCGTTACATGCGGAACCTGCCCATTTAAACACAATTTAATCGCTAGTGATTTTGCAACAACATTTTAGTGAAACACTCTACCTTTGCATATCTGGTTCGATTCCTAAAATGTACCTGTGAGAGAATAGAAAGATATTTGAAAAAATAGTAGCACATAATTTTCATGTCTTTTTCACCATGTTACATGCGAGTTCTTGTATAAAAATAATATAAAAATGTGTTTTATCTGAAAAATAGTTTCTCTTTTATCTCAGTAAATATTTCTTTTTAAAATAGACCCAAAGTGCTTCCAAACTTGCTTCATAACATTAGTCTACATTGTGTTTGAATTTTTAGCCCCCATGTCCTGTATTATAGACCAGTTTCATAGAAGCACCCATATGCTAAAAATGTTTCTTTCCTAATGAACAAGCCGCTAACCTTTATTAAGTCTTATGAAGCAGGGTTGATACTAGATTAATTACCTCCGCCAAGGAGGTTATGTTTTTGCCAGGGTTTGTTTGTTTGTTTGTCTGTCTGTTTGTCTGTCCGTTAGTGTGCAACATAACTCAAAAAGTTATGGACAGATTTTGATGAAATTTTCAGGGTTTGTTAGAAATGGGATAAGGAAGAAATGATTAAATTTTGGTAGTGATCAGGGGTGGGGGGGCCCAGGGGGGGGCCCATTTCCAACAAACCCTGAAAATTTCATCAAAATCTGTCCATAACTTTTTGAGTTATGTTGCACACTAACGGACAGACAAACAGACAGACAAACAAACAAACAAACCCTGGCAAAAACATAACCTCCTTGGCGTGGGGGGGGCCCACAGGGGGGGCCACTAATCAGCCTTGGCGGAGGTCTGCGCTCTCCGAGTGCTTCTAGTTAGTTATAAAACTAACACTTGTTTAATGATGTGTATTTAGTTTTTTTAATCTGTAAATTGTTGTAACTGTTAAAGTTCACCATGCTTTGTAAACATTTCCCCACTGGTTTGACTTGTGAACTAAATGTTTCAATGATGAATACATTTTTAGCGCTGGTGGTCTTTCAATGAAATATTCATCTCATGAATTCCTAGTTTAATCATAAAGACCAGTTCGCATTTCATCCATTCACACTATTTGCTATTCAGAAGTTTCACAAGCAATTATCCACAGTGTTTCCATAGCTCTGCTCCTTTATATATTCTCTCTCTCCCTCACGTTTCTGCAGCAAATGCTCATTCATTTGTGTTTTGATGGCCCACTTTCCGCTAAAGACACTGTTAAGATAACTGTTTCTATATGGACTCATTACAAATGCATCACATTATACTGTACCTATGTATTCTGTTACACTTGAATTCAATCCTTATGTAAATTAAATACTAATACATTAATACAAATACCATATTATTATATACACGTATTCTCTGTACTTGCCTATAATTGTTACTGTTATGAATCCTTCAGCTTGTGCAAATGCCCACTGTCAGTTTAGTTATATGTGCACTGTTTAGTTTTTCTATCTACTATATGTATTATTCATAATGGCATCAGTCCTGACATTGTGACGACTTTATCAGAGTCATTCTGTCCCTCTAATGTCCAGTTTCAATGATTGATGATTTAAAACAATCTAAGTGAAGCATGGTATTGACTTGTGAGATATCCTGTCACTACTCATTGCATCCACTGTCTTTGCTCATCTGCCTGGGGCTGCATATAAGTTAATAGCCCCTTTCCGAGCACTGCCATTGAGCCATTATAATGACAGCAAATGTCTGACCACATGCTGATCAAATTGGTTGCACACCTTGGGGAGATAAGCCACTTTGTTCGGCATATTTTAAGTATATCTACCAGTGGGTACAGTAAAAACCATATCAAAAAACTATAACTCAGATGAATCCTGCATTTTTATTTGCATGCATTTATAGATTCCATTGAGACTTATGCTGTTAATGAAGTTGTTTCCCCTCTGAAACTGTATCGTGATCTCATCTGCTTTTGTCCTCTTCAGCTAATAAGTGTGATAATTACTGAGCGGCAATGGGAGAGGAAGTATGTGGAGTTTTTAATAAGATTTAGACAAGACATTAACATCATTTAATGTACTCAAAGACAGATGTATGGCTGTAGTGCTTAAAAAAGTTAAAGTCATATAAACTTGTTTTGCCTTTCTTTTCTGTGTGCATTAACTTAGTATTTTTATGTAGTACCTTAAAGCATATTAACACTAACAATCTCAGTTTCCTTTTATGGCATAAAAGAAGAAGCACTGATCTTTCAATGCTCCATTAAGAGATCTCCATATTAGCTTTGAGTGGTTGTCGGTTGCCTTTTCGTGCACCCAGTTCCAACCGAAGCGGCGGGGTCATGACTTGAACTCGATGCAGCTCGGTCAGGAGAAAGAATCGGTCTGATGTATTAACCAGTGGAATCGCTCATCCTCCCGGGACACAAGAAAGTAATCTGCTTATGAAACCAAATAAATCACCTCAGATCTTCAGGCACCTCCATCCTGTCACTGCTCACACACAGACATAAACACGCCTGCACAGTCAATGGCATCATGTTTCCACTCCTCTCACTATAAAGTGATACAATCTTTTATTAATGGTCTGTGCTCCTGCGTTGACATGGAGACCGTTTTAATGATTAATCCGAAAGGAAAGTGCCCATTGTACACTTGGGGCTCTTTAGGAAGTAAGGGAAGCACTGTGTTGTTTTCAGATGCGTATTGATTTTTGTAGATTTTGATCAGCTTGTTTAAAATGAAAAAACCTTTGAGAAATACAAGTATATTCTATATCTTGCCATATCTGTTATACCTCATAAAATGCTGCTACACAATTAATTCATGGACGGATCCAGTGTCAGCCACTCTTTATTTTTAGTTATTCTGCAGATTTTATTTGATATTAGGCACTCTGGGTATTGTTTTTGCTTATTTTTTAATAATCAGCTTGTATTTAAAATATATGCAGTGTCAGTGTATAAGCTCCTAAATTGTGCAGATAAATGTTGCATTCTTGATTAATCCTGCACTTTCAGCAGATTTGTAGGCTTAAGCTTTTTTTGGTTTTATTATTGTACACATTTGTTCTCCAAATAACTGAACCTTTTGAAATTTTCCCTGCAGAGACGCTTTGCAGCTGTGTAGTTTAAGATTTATTCCTCCAATACTTTCTGTATAACGGGGAGATTTGGCCACAGGTAATTTTCTTGAAAACAAATCCATCTGTGTTAGAGGATTTTTATTGCATTCTTACACATCATTGCAAACTCTTTTCACTGTTTATTCTAAGGTTTTTTTTCCAAAGGAGGTGACAAAAGGGTCGCGACTATTTATTCGGTGAATACAGCTCTGCAGAATTGGATGTTGCAAATAGGGTCACACCTGGTTATGAGGCTGTTTTCAGACTCTTTCAAGACCAGACCAGAGCAGTGAAAATCTGTTGGGGCTCCTGCAGTGCTTTATTGAGATGCCGATCAAGGCGAGGAAGTGGTTTATTAGTATTAATTAGAAAATTCAGAGCATCTTTTCTCTGATGCAATCACCTCGATTTTGTAATTGGAGAGAGCAGGGGGGGAATAAGGCAGCTGTGCTCACGGTGTGAAGTAGAAATGGGGCGGTAGTGAGGGTGGTTGGGGGGGAGGTGGTGAGAGGGGCACGGGGAAGTAAGAAAGACTTAAAGAGGGGGCGGTTCGTGGGAGTGCCTCAGAATACTAACAAACTTGCTGTTATCTTGCAACAAAAGAGCAGATGTCCTTTCTAACTCAGTGTGTTCCCTTTTATGCATATCTGCTTTTTAATTGTTCTGGGCTTTTCTTGGCTCCTGCTGCCCTCTTATAACCCCAGTGACAAACACAGGAGAAATCACGCAATACAAATGAATGTATAATCATTTAAAAATTTGTAGTCTTCTTTGTATCCTATTGCAAAAAAAAAATTGCTGTAATGTGAGAGTAGATGTTGTTACAAAGATTTACCACCCAAGTCTGCATTGTATCTCTGCATAGCTTTTCTCATCTTTCAGAACTATTATTTTGATTTAGATCCAGTTTTCCTATTACATTTCTGTCCTTTTTGTCCTTGCTGCTCACTAAATTAGAATATGGGAACTAAATCCCACAAGAATCATTGTCTCATTGTTAAATCTAAGTTTTCAACCTCTTCAAGGTGGTTAATAATGTTACGTCAAGGAGACAATGTTGAAGTGACAGTAGTGTAGTGAGCATCCATGAAGCCCCTGTTTTTCTTTACACAAAGGTCATTTACATCCAGTGGAACTCCTATTGGCGTTTGGTCAGAGGGAGGTGGTTAAACGACAAGTTCGACATCGACAGCCCATTGTCCTAATGAAGTGCCTGTTATCTGCAGCCTGAGTAATGACATGGAGTAGAGAGCTGCCAGTGACACTTCCACTGCCATCACAGGCCAAAAGAGCAGTGAGCGCTGGAGGAAGGAGGGGCGCAACGCCAGACTGTGGCTGCTAAACCTTGACCTTAGCTATCTTCCTCAAGAGTCATTACAAGGGTGGAGACCCCGGTGCCAACAGCAAATGTCGACAAAGACTTGAACATGACTGGAGCTGAGATTCAGTTCACACTTGTCTGAGTAATACAAACACTGTTTACCATTGGCCGTGTATGCCAAGCAGGTATGATCCACAGTGGATTTAACAGAGGTTTAGATTAAACCTTCTGCCTGCTGTGTCTGAAATGATGCTAATGACAGTAAAGTGAAATCAGAAAAAAATTAGCTGAAAGACTCGATAAAGTCCTTCAGAGCTAAGACACACTGCACGGTAGGCTGAAAATTATGCAAATGTTTGTGATTGATGCGACTGGTGGAGATGTCTGCTTAATGAACCATTAAAACAGCCCCCCCTAAAAAATTTCAGGGCAAGAAAGATCCAGAATGTGTCATTTGGGAGCATAATGTCTTCTTTTCATTGGAGGACCAGTAGATGCATCTCAATTAAGGGTTGCAACAAAATGTTGACATATCTTATTGCTTATTCTTGCAGTAGTCACTGCACTTGTTTTGTTTCATGTCAGTTATCCTGTTCTGTGAAAATCATACCACAAAGGAGTGAATAAATACGTCATTCCTGCTTTTTGCTGTTTCAGGGGTATGTTTTCTCCTTCAGTTACACAAACATTGTGATGTAACGTCGTCAATTGTCTTGCAGTGTCTTGAATATCACAGGATTGCAGTATCGGGATACCATCATTATTGTGGGCAGTGTATCATGATAGTATCATACTGTGCTTCCCACCCCTATTACTGATCATACCTACCTATTTATATGACCATATTTTCATGAAAGCATGGAATAAAATACTGACCATCAGCTTCTCACGGTGTACAGTATGTATCCTCTCCAAATGCGTATGTCGATATATTCCTTTTACCATTCCGTCCAACAGATAATTCACTAACAGATAAAGTTAAAATATCAGAAAACACTTTTAAAAAATGCATGGGACAGAGCCGATAAATAAGTATAGTAAATAAAAGCAATAAAAACAACAAATACAACAATATATAAATCAGTGAATGAACAATATATATTATGAATACTCTAAAAATCATTTAAAATGGGTAATGTATGTTCAGCTGCATAATAGCAGAAAGAATGAAGGACGTTTAATTAATTTACTCTGATCATTGTTTAGCATATTCCACAGGAGTTGACACTGATTAGCAACGTGTGACACATCTGCAGTGTATGTTTTCTTATTACTCCACCTGACTTGCTACGGCGAGGTGCCAAGTTGTAATCAATCCTTAACAAATTATATCTGCACCCCTCATAAATGTGCAAAGCTCTTCCAGTGGGATAGCAGCAAATTATTTTGAAGAGCAGCATTTAATTTGCTTCTATCCTGTCACCCTCAGTGAGACATTTCCAAACAGTGAACGCTGTGGGACATCTCAAACAGTATTACATGGTCTTGTTGGAGCCGCGCACACCAAAATAATCTGTTCAAGGCTGAGCCAAATTTTCTGGTTTGAACCTGGGTGGGCACTTGGAGGCTGTTCAGTCGTGTTAAGCAGACTACTGTGCTGTAAACAGGTATCAGATTTGTATTGGATGCAGTGTGGGACACCTTTCTGTGCGGTGAAATACAGGGATTCTCTAAGGGTAGGTTCCGTGTGAGTTTCAGAATACAGAGCATTAGCAAAACCCCAGTGAGATCTCAGCATATTTAATCCATTCTCTCTTTAAGCTCTTCTTTTAGCTGTGGACGGGGTTTATTCCAGACACTTCAGATGGCTCTGGCTGTGTATTAATATTGGATGAATCCTAGATATCTCTGGCAGGGTTTAAAAAATCAGAAACACATTCTGCTTGCTGGAATATTATCTCAGAGTGAAGCTCAGGAAAGTTCTTTGTTGAATCTGTTCTTGGCCTGATATTCACATGTTTGGTGTTTGTTGTCCTAGAGCGCTTGCTGAAAAACTGCTTTTCTCCTCCTCTATTACAGCGAGATGCAAAGGGACAGTATCTGTTTGACCTCATCTGCCATCACCTCAACTTGCTGGAGAAAGACTATTTTGGAATCAGATATGTGGATCCAGACAAGCAGCGGGTAAGTGTTTGTAAACATATCAAGGATCCTTATACTTTTACTGTATTTACTGTTTCCGTAATTTTCATGTTAGGTGTTGAAAACAACTTTAGAACTGTGTCTGTATGTGTTAACTTGTCAAACCATTTGGTGCCATTACTGCTTATTTAAAGAAACAGATCATTTGAAGAGATCTGCTTGTTAAGATCCACACTGCTCTCATATGAATTGCATTTGGAATTTGAGTTAATCTAGTTTGGCATAAAGACTGGAAGAATTAATTGCATCACATAAATCCCATTAAAAGCTTGTACATTTTTGCTTGTGTACGAATAAACAAATAAGACACAATGCGCATATAAGTAGGATCATCAGCTAGAGCCCAGCTGACTGATTAAAGATTTTGCAAGTTTTTACATAAAGCTAATCAATTTTTCTCTCCAGCCCAAAGTATCAACCTTCTCATTTGATATTTTTGGTAAAAATGACAGCCAGTAACAGGGTAAACAAGTGTGCTATTCCTGCAAAGACAACCACCTCCCAGATCTTGATTGGTTTCTTCATGTCAAACACTGTTTTTACCCCTCGGCTGACTGGCCAAAGGGGTATTGTAATTGTTTTGTTGCCTATCTGTCCGTCCATCTGTCTGTCTGTCTGTCTGTCTGACCATTCTGGCTGAGGGGTATTATGTATTATGTTTGAATTAGCTCTAAACTTAGTGAATTTCTGTCATTTGTATCTACTGATACCATAAAACACAGATGGGCAGCTACAATAAAAAAAAATAAAAATAAAATAATAATAATAATAATAAATTAATTACTAAATAGAAATGTTACTTTATGAATGCTGAAAAGAGGCTTTTATACTTTCTAGTAGAGTGCCAAAGGGTTTACAAGGTTCCCCAACTGATCAGATATTTTCCTCAAGACCTCCAACAAATGTTGCTGTCTGTCCAAACTATTGGGTGGAGATAAAAAAAAAAAAAAAAAGTAATTCTGAAAACATGGGTATGACATACATGAATTGGATAAAAGTATAGGGGCACGATAAATTCAAGTGTTTAATTGCTAATATCATCACAATAAACATTTCTATTCAGTTTTTGTGATTCATTTTGCTCATATTGTCATCTATCCTTACAAAATACTTGTTTGTATTTACTTAATTCTACTCCATTATTTGTTTTTTTTCTCATCATAGTTGTTTCAAATGTCCTACCTCTAGATTTCTTAAATATTTGTCACATTCTGACTATAAATAATAACTTTAAGTATTCATCAGGTCTATTCAACTCCCACTCAAGTGGAAAAATTATGATTTGACATTTATTGTGATAATTATTAGCAATAAGTGACATGAACATCTAATTCTGGTAATATTTCAAATCAACAGGTATGGGATGATGTGTCCCGATATCTTTTTCCATATAGTGTACAGTCGCAGAAAAAATCATTAGACCACCCTTGTTTTCTTCAATTTCTTGTTCATTTTAGTGCCTGATACAACTAAAGGTACATTTGTGTGGACAAATATAATGATAACAATAAAAATAGCTCATAAGAGTTTAATTTTAGAGCTGATATCTAACCATTTTCCATGTTTTCTTGATAATAACCAAAATCACTTCAGTTCTTACATCAATAGCTATGGCATTGTACTGACAAAAACAGTGGTTTTAGACATTCCATGTTTTTTTCTGTCTGTTTTAGTCACATGATACACACAGGAGTTAGTACTATAACGTTTGATGGTGTAATAATTTTTTTCCACAACTGTATATTTCCTTTTTTGTACATGAAGAAGTATATGTTTCTAGAATAAACAGCAGATCCATTTGTCATACTGTTTTACACTAAAATCTATACACTATAGTGTTGCTTGAAACATGCGTGAACCAGTTAAAGGTCTGGATGGTACCACCTCTGCATTATTTTGAGCAGAAAAACCCTGATTATATTCAGTTAATCCATAATAAAGTGAAACTGGTTCAATTTGAGCTTTGAAAGACTCCCTACACACATGCAGTGCTTGGGTCCATATGAAAATGACTTGCTTGCTTGGCTATACTTTAAAAATAGATTGAATTTCTTTAAATCAAAGTATGAGACTGTGGTCCAGAGTGAAAAGTTGTGTACCTCAAGTTTCCTTATTCATGCCTTTCAAGTTGACGGTTGTTCCATCAGGCATGTAGCCGCGCTGCTTGATTCATGAAGTATTCACATGTTCACACATAGCGTTGTAGATCCAAGCCCTGCTGATGTTGCACTTCCTATGCTGTCACCCTGGACTATTTTGGTGGTTGTTGCTGTGGGTTGGAGAGAAGACAACCTGGTGTAAAGATGGAGAACGAGTATGTTTCCAGAGAGAATGAAGAGTCTGAAGCTGCACGTAGATACAGCACTTTTTGTTACTGTCACCACCAGCAGATGCTCACAATAGTCAGAACCTGTTGTTTAATCAGCTTTACTGCACTAACAGCCTCTCAGGAGACTTCCACAGCTCTCCAGAAATCTTTGATGATTTCACAAAAAAAAAAAACCTTATTCTTTATATTCATTGCAGTTTGACGTATTTGGCTTTTTGAGTACCATAAATCATCGAGGGGAGAACATCAAGAGCTGGTGTTACAATGCAGTGTGTGACAGGAACAGATTTCCCCAGAAAAGCGTCAGTAGTAACAGCTGAACATTATGGCAGCTGACATTGCAAGTGTCAGCTGAATGAATTGATGTGTGGATTACTCAGAGAAGATTTTTTTTTTGTGAGATGTAATTATTTGCATACATCTGTTTTTCTCTCTAATGCAGCACTGGTTGGAGTTCACAAAATCAATCGCTAAACAGATGAAATGTAAGTACTTTACCTTTCTAGGTACGATATTTATGGAAGGTGAACACACTTACCTCGTTTATCTGCATCGTCAAGTCTGTATTGATGCTGATGAAGGATAATGTATCATGGGCTGATTTAGTAAATAAGTTTATTAGTTAAAGTTGCACTGATGATTGATTGGCCACAGCAGTCATTTATCTAATGAAAATGCCAAATACTGGCTGGTTACAACTTGTTTTCTTTTCTCATTATTGGCTCCCAGGTCTTTTGTCATCTATTACAGCTATTTTACTTTACATCTCCTGTAGAAATTTGGAACTGAGTCAAATGTTCAAAGGCAAGGCTCATTTATCTCCAGAAAAAAGTCAGCATACTGTAAAACATCCTTAACAACATGTCTAATAAAAGTAGTAGTGAGTAATAGAATGTGAATCACTACATTTCCAATAATCAATGCCGTGAATGCAACTACAATCTATACTAAATAAGTACAAGAATAAAGAGGGGTGAGAGTATTTATAGTTAGATTTCAGTGTCTCACGCTATGTTGTTTATTGTTTTAGCCCATTCTTGACCTTTATAGGATTCCCGTCTGTTTCTTAAATGTTTTACGTTTGTTGCCTCCAGCTCAACCTCCATTCACCATGTGTCTGAGAGTCAAGTTCTACCCGCCTGAACCTGCTGCTCTCAAAGAGGAAATCACTCGGTACGACCTCCTGTTGTTGCTTTCACCTCTGGTGATTTGTAAAAAGATATTTACAGCTCGCTTGCTCTAACAGGCGAGAAGGGGAGCCACATTTTTTCATGGAGAGACTAGCCATTGTTTGACAAACCTGTGAAGACAAACTGTGCTTTGCCCTTTTTTCAGATATGCTTGTGCTGCAGATTATGCTCTAAAATTTTCAGACAGAGCAAACATGTTTTTTTTCTAAAACATTATTTATGGGCCTTCATAATTAAAAAGCCTGTCTGAAACATTATGATGAATATTACACAGAACACTGTTTGAGAGATAAGTGTAAAAGCCTTCCCTGGTAGCCTCGTCTCTTAATTATAATAGGTTGTACATTTAAAGCAACACAGCACAAGACTTTTGTGCTTATATGCATAAAAATGTCGGTGCAAATTCTCCCTAATTTGGCCCTGTTACATGGTATTTTTCAAGCTATTACAGTGTGTATTTAATACAGTAAAACCATGCAGAGAACAGTTAAGTGATGTTTTCATCAGTGGCTGAAGAAAGGAGTCCACTTTGTCTCTGAAGTGTAATGAGATGAAATGTGCTCCACATGTAGAGTGTACATAATGAACATGGAGCTTAGAGGAGATAGGGGGCAAAGGGTGCTTATTGAGAGGGGAGAGAAGAATGAAAGGCTGGGGAGAGGGGGAAGGAACAGAGCGTGATACATGATGATGAGAGTGGAGAGGGCAGAGTTTTGTGCAGCCCACGGAGGGAGGGAGACAGTAAATAATCAATCACATGCTGGACTCATTCAGTGGGTGGTCCCTCTTGTCATATTTTGCAGGGATTATTTGGACAGCATGTTATTGACAAAAAAGACTTTAGGCATCCAAAATGGCAGCTTCTTCACAAAATATAGACAAATTTGTCATAATCTTGTATCTTTTGTGCTTTCCAGGTGTTGTGAATTACAGGGCTCAATTAGAATATATATGAAAGTGGGCATTCCTCCCTAAAAAGTATAAAAGTAACCATGCATTCAATGTAAAAACATACAATATCCTAGAGAGTTGGGTTTCACATTTCTTATAGACTTTCCTACCACATCAACACTCATCAAAAATGCATGACTGAAATACTTCCTGTTTATTCGTCACACATTCACACAGGTGTGTTAAATTCACGCTAGAGAGAACAAAACAGGATATGTAAGCAGCTTTTTAGCACATTTTCCATACAGGAAACATTATTAGCTTTTGTGGAAATGGCCTAGTTAGAGGGAAGCAGGCCAGGATTTGCAAATATAGTAGTATTTAGTAACCCACCTGAATGTGTTAATGATAAAAACTACAACTAATTACTACCATAGTCATCATCATCTCCATCAGCGTCATTATGATAATGTATCAAAGAGTAAATTTCATACTTCAGGATCTGATTGGTTGCATGGGTCTGAAACTAGGCTGGAGGCTTTAAGAGATGCACAGCGTCAGTAGCAGCTTTTCCCTCAGGGCCCTCCTACCCTCCTTTCCCCAAAACAGAACCCTCATTTCAGCTAAATCAAAAAGAAATATTCAAACCAACCATAGGGAACCTGAACTCGTCATCCTTTGAGGTTTATCAGGTTTGTTGTTCCTACTTTGTCTTTTTCTATTGTCTCATATGATCTGTGTTTTCACTCAGAAACTGTATCAGGAGTGTTTTAAATATCATCAGTATGTGCGTAAGCAGGCCTGTCAGATGTCTGACATGGGTTCCCGTCCTCTCATTTGTAGCTATCTCGTCTTCCTGCAAATCAAGAGGGACCTCTACCACGGTCGGCTCCTGTGTAAAACCTCGGATGCGGCCATGCTGGCTGCTTACATCCTTCAAGGTAATGGAAGGTGACAGATGGAAATGACTCGCACCACTCTGCTTTGTGCTGTGTTTACGACCTCTGTTATACCATGCCTTGTAGCTCACCATGCCGAAAAATACTGCCAGCCACGCAAATAGATTTTTACATGGAAAGGAGCTTAATAAACAGTAGCCAAGTCTCTTGTGTGAATATGCCTGAATACGCCTTTTAATTCACACAAGCACATTTCCCTGGATTACGATGTGTAATGAGCTTTTCATAGCCATCACATGTGCTTCTTCCCCACTGATAAAACTCTCAAACTCAGAGAACAATTTGAAGGTTATCCTGTACTTTTTATGATAATTAGCACAATGGCTCGTGCACGCTTTAATAAACAAGAAGTCACACTCAATTATAATGTCTTTGAAGTGATTATCTGGCATCTTACATCCCCTCAGCACACGCACACGGTCGAATATAGACACAAACAAGCTGCACACATGAAGTATGATGGTACAGCTTACATCACAGAACGCGCAGTGTTTGAGGGGAGGCATGTCCTCTGGAGGAGGGGCTGATGAATTAAAGATGTGCTGCCTGGTCAGCTCCTCCTTGCAGAAAGAAACCAGCATCAGGGTCATCTCAGGGAGTGCAGTGTGGCATGAAGGAGCACAAATAATCCTGGCCATGTTTAGCGTGTCTACGTTGGCAAAAACAGCAGTGTGCTGAAAATCGTAGATATCACTTGAACTTTTATTTGCTCTGCATGCCTGAATATGTTAACATTTAACTTTCTTTTTTCCCTGCCCCCCTCCAGCTGAGATCGGTGATTATGACCCTGGGAAGCACCCTGAAGGTTACAGCTCTAAATTCCAGTTCTTCCCTAAACATTCGGAAAAGCTGGAGCGCCGGATTGCTGATATTCACAAGACAGAACTGATGTAAGCACCAAAATAAAAGACTGCACCTCTATTATTAATCTCTGTTACACACACACACATACACAGTACTGTACTGCACCAGATCCTGCACTGATACAGGCTGAACAAATACTACAGTTCCTTTGACATTTATTTAATTGACTGCAGTAATGAAGTACTATTGGTTCAGATTGCATTGGCCTGACAGATTATTGCAGGTTAGTTGAGTAAATAGCAGAGAAAAGCACTCTCCTGTCCTTTATTCACTCAAATACTGCAGTTGCATTGTCATGATCCTGCAGTTTGCCCTTTATTTGCAGTTATTAATGATCCATGTTCGCCCCAGCCTGAACTGAAAGAGTAGCACAGAGTAATAATGAATATTGTCCAATAGAACAGGTCGCTACAAGAACTGACACACATGCAGGGACACAAACACACCACCTTGACATTTGGGCTGATACTGATTTTGAGTTGAAAAAAGAAAAGGTGGAAAACAATCAGTCACGCTTCTTTAATAATATACAGTGAGACACAATAGAGACAGAATTGCATCAACAAGACTGGTTGGTTCATGCAATTCAGTAAGACTCTGCTGCCCACTAGTGGCTTTTTCTCTCTTCATCACAAAGTAAACAGCAGCATTACAAAAATTTAAAAAAAAATGAACACAGTATTTTTAATAAATTGTCTTCATATTAGTCAGTGTGCTTCATCTGATCTCATTTTATTAGTGCATCTTTTTGGTTGTAACACCACCCTCCATTGGGTTTTTAATTGGAAACAGTTTATGTTCTGTTTTGAATGCTTATGGTGGACTGACAGATGTTTGGTTTGCTCCCTCTCAGTGGACAAACACCTGAAACATCAGAGCGAAATTTCCTGCAGAAAGCCCAGATGCTGGAGACATATGGTGTTGATCCGCATCCGTGCAAGGTTGGTTGGTGTTTTTGAAGCACTGCTGCACTACTTTTAGATTTAAAAAAACAAACCCTTCATACATTCTTAATGTATTTTCATCTAAATGCTAAATTACTGTCGGTTTTACTGATGTTAAGGTGATTTTAAATTGGTCTGTTTCTTTCAGGATGTGTCTGGAAATCCAGCTTTCCTTGCCTTCACACCATTTGGTTTTGTGGTGCTTCAGGGAAACAAGAGGGTCCATTTTCTCAAATGGTGAGCAGCATGTACTACATACTCTGTCAGCGTACAGCACAACACTCTACATGTGTTAGATCATCGTAGAATGAGGATAAACAATAGACACTTTACACAGACCTCGATTTAACCTGATCTCTCATAATGCTCTTTATGCAGGGTAGCATCTGCAGCACCGATTGTACAGTCCCAGTGAAAAAAGCCCATCCATCTGCTTCTACCTGTGACAGGAGCCTGAGGCTAGCATGAACACAGATGGCTAATTACACAAGATATTTTCCATAAAAGATCATAACATTGGCTCGATACCACTTTCAACCTGTAGTAGATGTACACAGATATGAAAACACCACAATACAATGCATTTCTACCAAACATCTCTCTGTTTACAATTAACTCAGAGTGGTATAGTTACAGTAATGAATTTATGATGTATAGGACTTGCACTATTTATAATAGCTTTGTTTGTTTGCCTTCAGCACTGCTCAGGTTTCCCCATTCTCCACTGCCAGCCTGCAGGGAATATTACCTATTATTTGTTTTGTCAACCAAACAGAAAGCTCTGTTGCTGTTAATGTGATCTCAATTGGTTTTCATGAATATTTAAAGATGCTGTGGTTTTCTGTTCTGCTTGCTGTATGAGTAACGGTTGCTGCATTCTCCCGGACAGGAATGAAGTAACAAAGCTGAAGTTTGAGGGCAAGACGTTCCACATATATGCAAATCAGAAGGAGGTGAGAGCATGAATTGTCGGATGTTTAAAAAACATCACCAGTAGTTTTCAATGTGACTGATTTTTTTGCTCTCAGTTTGTTATATTGTCCTGCACGGCCTCCTATTTTTAACGTGCAGGACAAAAAGATCATCCTGACATACTTTGCGCCCACACCGGAGGCATGCAAGCATCTTTGGAAGTGTGGTGTGGAGAACCAAGCTTTCTACAAGTGAGTCTGTGAATGTCTTTTTTCACTCTATCTCAGTGTTTCTTCCTTCCTTATGATCTGAAGGGTTACCGTCACAGTACCTTTGTGTCCTTAAAAGCCCTTACCTCTGGGTTGTTTGTCAGCGGGAAAATGAGGTGTGAGCTGCTGCTGACCTTTAGTGAATGAGTGTTCGCTGGCACGAGACTGGAAGCACTTCAGTGCTCCCTCTGAGATATGACTCCCCTGTCTCAGTCATGAGTTATAGTGCGGGTCCCCTCTGCTCTCGCTAGCAGAAAAAAGGTGATTAAAAAAAACAAGCAGCCTGTGAGCTCAGAGGCCATGAGTGTTGTAGTAATAGGGTGAGCTGATGGTTCAGGTGATTGGGATGTGTGGGGAGGAGTTAGCAGATGGAAAGAGAAAAAGGGAAGGAGCATGAGAAGGGAAAACAAAAGTCATCATATATGTAATTAATATGATATGACCTTTTCATGATCCTCAGGCATCATAATATTTTATGCTCATCTTATTAAGATCTCACTGCCTCGCCTCATTCTGCAGGAGTAAAAGACAAGATATTCCCTATCTTACAGAGATCACATGTATCCCAAGAAAGCAAAAATGAAATATTAAACATTAATGTTTCACTGACTATGGCAATATAAACATATTGAATACTGTATGGAGCTGTGTCGCAGATGCATTTCCTATAGTGCAAGGAGGACATGCATAATTAAATACAAGGCATTTGATCCCAGCTTCTGCTTTGTTCTTGCACTCAACCAGCAGAGATTACATCTAAAATAGGATTCAACTGTGTGATCACATTAGGAGTGTATTAATAAATGAATAAATAAATATTCTGTATGGGAATGCTAATAAAATATACTTGTACTAGTGGTCAACTGATGTGGGTTTTGCTGATGCAGATTATTTTTAGGAGCAAAACAGTCGACAGATGTACAGTGTATACAGCTGATACCATGTTTTGTTTTGTTTTGTTTTGTTTTTTTGCCTGTGATGAAATACATATAATATCAACATATTTCTGAACTTAAGTAAACAGAGACAATGCAGACATGATAGTGTTAAATAGATGTAATATAGATAATTTATAAATGTCATCCCTGATATGAACATGCGAAATGTCCAGGGTGTATGATGCCTTCACCCATTGGTAGCTGGGATAGACTCCAGCATCCCTGAATCCAAGCAGAGGATAAAATGGTTTGGCAACATGAATGAATGCATGTGTCAATGAAATGAATGATCATCACAAATCTAAACATTGCAAGAAAAAATGGTAAATGCTGTAAAAAATGTCGGGCATTCCTTTTGTGTTTGCTAGTCTTGTGAGAAAGTCACTTATCTCTGATCAACCTTCCAGTTTCCTTTCTTGTTTGGATGCACGAGGCCTCATTGTTCTTTTCTTTTTCCCCCCATTAGGCTTGAGAAGTCAAGTCAGGTTCGCACGGTGTCCAGCAGCAATCTGTTCTTCAAGGGCAGCCGTTTCCGCTACAGGTAAAGTACACAGCAAGACAGTATGACTGATGACAGGGAGGGGAGGACACTGCAGAAAACCCCCAGCTGGAAGTGAAAGATGTGTTCCCAGAAGACATGGCCTCTTGGCCTTCTGTGCTGTAACATCAGTGTACTTTTGCCCGGAGGATAGGACTGACACCTTACGAAGGATAAAGGAGACAGAGGGGGAAATAAAGGGGACACATCACATGACTCAATATCACACTATCTGCTGCAAACTTGTCATACACCCAAGGCAATGTCATATATTAAAGGGCAGAACATCAAATATGATTTAAATAGTATTTTTTTACATAACCTTTATAGATATCTAGTGTTGTAGATTAGAGACAGTGTTAATTTTATTAGTCTGTTTTCTTTTATTTTTTTCGTACTTCACCATCTAACCTTCATGTGAAGACTGAAAAGAACTAAATTTAATCATTTTTAACCTTTAAAAAATGAGGAAAATACCTTCCCCTGACTTAAAATTAATTGGGATTAAGTGAGAGCAGTTCACTAAAAAATCTAACAATGTTCATGAATTTCACAAGCATGGTTAGATAAATGTTTAGTTTGCCATTAAATGGCAAATCATGGTCATTCTTTTGATATTTTTACCTCCAGGTCTGTGTGTGCATTTGTCTGACTGGTGGTAATTCAGTTACACAAAGCTGAATTCACCGAGTTAATTCAATCATGATCATGTACTGTACTCATCCACTGCGGTGATAGCTTTCATGGCATTGAGTAACACCAGGGTGCCTGGTTATGTGTCTGCCTGTGTGTGTATGTGGAACTCATCCTGAGCATCGTCTCTGTGCTTTATAACAGTGGACGAGTGGCAAAAGAGGTGATGGAGCAGAGTGCCAAAATCAAACGCGAACCTCCAGAAATACACAGGTAGAGTTGTAAAATTAGGAGAGGTCAGAATGTTCTCATTCAGATTTCTTTAATTTTCCTTTTTTTTTATGAGGCACCAAGCTACTGTAGATGTCTTTATATCAACAGCACCTACTCGCTACAGTTTAAGTTGTTGCCTCTGATTGTAGCTGTTGTTAGTGCGCTGATGTTTGTGCATTTGTGTCTGTGTCTGTCTCTGCAGGGCTGGCCTAGTGCCCAGCAGAAGTTGTCCATCCATCACTCACGGTCCTCGCCTCAGCAGTGTGCCGCGCACACGTCGGAGAGCCGTTCACATATCTATCATGGAGGGTAAGATCTGAGCTTCACCCCACAGTCCACCACACTGCACCAGGGCAATCAGGATTAACCGTCGGGTAATATGTGTGTCCACGTTAAGTTATGGGTACTTTACAGTGTGTTTGTTCCACTGAAACTCCTCATTTGAGGCTATTCATGAAGTAATAACAATGTTGGAGTATACACTGTTGCCCATAAAGTTGGAATAAAAATATTTTTACCTCTTACATGAAATGATTGTGACAATTGTGATTTATTCTTGATAGACAAAGTGTAACTGGGACTCAGTGTAATTAATCAGTCACTTGGTTAAAGGTGATTACTCATGTGTATAAATAGAAATAAAGAGGAATGTGTGTTATTTACAACTTTGTGGGCAACAGTGTGTATAAATATCACCAGAATGTAACTAAGTACATTTACTCAAGGGCTGTGCTTGAATACTTGCACTTGACTTGAGTATTTTAGTCCATTTTAAGCAATTTTATACTTACATACATACTTACTCACATCTCAGTTGAATATTGCACTTTTTACTTAAGTACGTTTTCTAGTTATTGTCACTTTTCAGCTTACATTTTATTTTTCATACCGATACTTCAAAAGCAGTAAGTGATCCATAAACACCAATAAACTATATAAAATCACTCTTGGAATACCAAAAGAATGCATTGTCAGAAAGCTGAACACAGAAGTGTTTTGTTTTTTTCTCTGAGGTTATGAATAATTGACTTTTTAGAGATATGTGGTTCTCACAAGAAAGTGATGCTACAATCTTTGATAATCTCACAGAATATGAGGCATTGCTTAAACGTCTACAGCAGTATAATACATATACATGAATGCCTCAGTGACATTACTCCAAAAACATCATATATAGTAATAAATACTGACCAGACCATTGTACTGCACAGTGACTACTACTACTTTTCATACGTTCATACTACTTTTATATACATTTATATTTTGCTGGTAATGCTTGCATACTGTCACTTGAACAAGGTTTCAAATGCACAGTGGAGTATTTTCACTGTTTCCCTTCAGTAGATGTGTTAATATAAAGGCGAATGCTTTTGCCAGTGTGTATTTACAACAACAAACTACATGGAGCCAAGATTTTATCTGGACTAAGGAGTCATTAGTCCTATTTGTGCAAGCTCCTCCCTCTCTTTAGAATACGCAATTGTACGTTCACGCACATACACACTGACACATGCCGTAACTAGAGCCATTTGGCCCAGTTCATGCTTACAGCGCTGGTGGGGTATGCTGCTACTGCTGCTGCTGCTGCATTTGTGTGCGTCAGTCATCTAGTTCCACTTCAGTGTTTCAGAGCTGTGTGTGTTTGCTGTGCCATCACAGCAGCACCTAAAGCTACTTATTCAGCCCACCTGCAGCCTCCTGGCCCAGAACAGGTGGCTTCACTGCTTCGGTTGAACAAACAGACCTGCAAAAGTCTGACCAGGACAAAGGAGTGACTGACTTTCAAGTGCAGACTATAACACTCTGTACAAATAGAGGTCAGGGTTTTTGGCTGCAGTAGGGGGTGTACTGTGAACACTGAAGGTGTTTTTGCTGTGGGCTCAAGAGGGCTATAAGAGCGTTTCACCCCCAGTGTGTGCTGACTGCATGTCTTACAGTGGTATTAATACCCTCGCTCAAAATAGCCAGGGTCTTCCTCTCCATGTATGTTCTTGGCCTGGGTGTGGTCAAAGCAGGCCAGGCCAATGCTGGCAATTGTAGCACTGTTGCAGAAACCCACCGTTTCACCTCACACACTGTAGGCAGTACCTTTGTGCTGATACACACTGTGAGACCGTGGCCTGGACTCCGGGACAGGGACCATAAGGGTGGGATAAACACGCTGCAGCCATGGTGAAGTGTCTGATCCGCATCACCACCAGGGTGAATGTCCACCTGCGTATGATCAACCACTGCTACCGGGATGTGAAGGTTCGCGTGCTGAGCCTGGGGCCTCGTATGCTGGGCAAGGCCCTGGGCGTCCTGCCCCTGTACCCTGCCCTGACGGGGCAGCAGGAGTTGTCCAGCGTGTCTCCTCTTCCTAGCACTCCGCTGCCCTGCGTTCAACCCAGCAACCCTCCAGGTAAACAGGTCACAGGCCGAGGCAGGAGTGTGCTTTACATGGAGATGTCAGAGTGTTCTCTATTTAAATCACTTGCTACATCATCAGTGTTGGCAGAGAGTGAGCAACTCTGTTCCTCAGGCCTTTTTTTTGTTTTGTTTTATTGGTGCTTTTATTCGGTGCAATGAATATGTTTTACATTGTATTTTTAGTCAGTTGTTTGTTAGTTGTGGAGCAGCACCAGATAAACGTTGATTGTATTCTTGTTAAAACACTGCATGCTACCTCACAGGTCAGTAGTAGATCAACACTGAGTAAAGATGGCCGCTGACAATCATCCAAGCCCTCACATCTTATTCTTTCTGATATGTCAGCAGTGGTTCAAGCACTGGACAAAATCTGTTTTAGACTTTTTCATGAGTTGCTTCCTCATCAAAAGCTGCATTTTAATCCCTGGTCTTTATAGTGAAGGTTTAACATTGCTGCTTTGACATTCTGGGGAATATGATATCGTCAGCAGTGGCTCAACAGCTCACAGCTCATCTTCAGTGACATGTACACTGTACTGAGCGGCTCTCACATACTGTACTGGAACTTATACACTTGGACAGTAACATTACAGAAATACTCTGCTGTTAATTCACATTGGTGTTTGGCCAGCTATGACAGTACTGACTGATTAATACAAACACTAAACTAGTGGTGCCAGGCACAACAAACCAGGCCCCTAACACATATTGTAGCTTATTTTGGCATCAGTCCAGCTGATGTCATTATGTCTATGCATGTGCTGATGTTTGCATTTCAATTCCCTCTGTATATATGTGCCAAGTTTGAAGTAAATTGAAACAAAATTTATGTTTTTATATACATTTGAAATCTCACCCATTGTAAGTAAATGGGAAAAAAAAAAAGATTTAGAAAATTCCTAAAAAACTGAAACTTTGACCTACTTTTCCCAAAGTGTAATGACATCTATTCTTCGTTACTGGCAATCTATAAACCAAATTTGGTGTGAATTCACCCAATAGTTTTGCTGCTCTAGACATTTGAAATTTCACACATTAAAAGTAAGTGGGGAAAAAAAAGATTTTAAAAATTCATTAAAAATTTGCACTTTGACCTACTGTTCCCAAAATGTAATGAGATCTATTCTTGGCCACTGGCAATCTATAAACCAAATTTGGTGTGAATTCAACCAATAGTTTTGCTGCTAGAGTGTTAACAATCAAACAAACAAAGATACAAACAAACATACAAACCGAACCAAAAACAATACCCCTTGCCTCCCCTTCGGGGGGCGGGGTAATAAAACTTAATGCTGTATTTGTAGGGAATAAAGTTCTGTTCATAACATTGTGGAATGTTAAAAAGAGCTCTTATGTAAGGGGAATAAATGCCCACAGTGGAATCAATAATGTACCTTTTGCTAACATCAACTCTTAAGAGACTGAAAGCTCTGAAACTGCTATAAGACAGGGTGTTGTCTGTTTTCTATGGTTGCATCCACTCAGTGCTTGTGCAATTGGATCTATACTTTCAGTGCAATTGGCTGCACAATGATTTTTTCCATTAGAGATGACAATTAGACAGCCATCAACTCCAAATGTTCTATACCATCACAATACTGCCCCTGTCTGCTCGACTCTGGGGAAAGCATGATCAGATTTCTGCTCTTTAGATGGAGACTGTGTGTCTGCTCTCTGAAAGACCTCTGCTGGTCAAACAGCAGAAGAAGTGTTTCATCACTTTTGGTTTTGTTGTGTCTGGAAAACAGTGTTCACTTCATGTGCACAAAGGATTTTTAATCTCAACCTGCTCTTGTGTGTTTATGTTCAAACAGACTTGGACTTTACTTGAGTGTTTCCATTTTATGTAACTTTATCCTGATAGTCTACTACACCTCAGAGGCAAATATTGGGATTTTTATTCCACTATGTTTGTGTCACAGCTCTAGTACAATTTTTTATTCCCTTCATGTCCATTAAAAAAACATATTTTTAAATGTGTTGATTCTGAATGTTTTGAATAAACTGAGGAATTAGGAGTTTATTCATGAGTTGATAAAATTCTCCTCCTTAAGCAAAATAAACTTTTAGATTAGATGTAAAGTGCTTTGTGAAAAAGACAAAAATAGGGCTTGTTTTCAGAACTCATAAAAACTTGACTGACACTATAAACATATCGTCACCTTCCTAAAATAATTGCCTTGTAAAGTCACTTTTTTCAGATTACTCAGGAAACAAAAAATGTAACCAGAAATTGTGTATTTGATGATTTAGGCAAAAAAAAAAGTCAAATTTTTGTCAAAATTGTAGTATGAAGACAGTATGAATATGATGTATTTGTGTAGTTTCAACACTTTATAAAGTTGTTCACGTTTGTTAAACCTTAAACTTTAGCAGCAAAATGCAGCAACAAAATGATTCCAGAACCTTCACAAATAACTACAAAATGCTGATAATGATAATTTTACAGCACAGTGACCATACTTTAAGTACAGTTTGTGGATAATACACAGGTTTTGAAGTTTTACCAGTAGCATTTTCACTGTGGTATCAGTACTTTAACTTAAAGCAGTGGTGTCAAACTCATTTTCTTCCGGGGACCACATTCAGCTAAATTTAATCTGAAGTGGGCCGGACCAGTAAAATAATACCATGATAGCCAGTAAATAATGACGACTCCAAATTATTTTAGTGCAAAAGATAACATTCAATTATGCCAATATTTACATTTGCAAACTATCTAAACAAAAACGATGTGAATAACCTGAAAAATGAAATTTTTAAAGAAATGTAAGTACAATTTTATCAATATTATGCCTTGAATTATCATTTATATTTATATACATGTGCGTTTCAGATCAGATCTACAAAGGCACAAAACATTTAGTAACAGGCAGAATATTGTTAAAATTGCACTTAATTTTCTTTAGACATTTCAGTTTGTTCATATTTGTTCAGGGTATTCACATTTTATTGTTAAAGGATAGTTTGTTAATGTAAATATTTTCATAATTTAATGTTTTTTGCACTAAATCAAAGAGAAAAAAATGGTGTTGTCATTATTTGTAGGTTATTATGATATTATTTTTGAGATTGATGCCCAAACTTGCACTTTGTAAATTCATCCCGCGGGCCGGATTGGAACCTTTGGCGGGTCAGATTTGGCCCCCAGGCCGCATGTTTGACACCTGTGACTTAAAGGGTAAAGGGTTTGAATACTTCTTAACACCATATTAGTCAAATCTCTTCCAAATTCTAAAACTGCAGGTCTGTTCTAATGCTTTCCGTGCTGTCTGTCTTCTTCTCCCTCCATCTCCTTGAACTTCCTTTAAGGTCTGGAGTCATTGCGTGACAGCGCCCACTCCACACCGGTGCGTTCAGTGTCCCACAGTGAATCCTTCATACCACGCTCCCGGAGCCAGGCCACAGACGCCAGCGAGGGGATGGCGGTGATCTCCGACGAGGCCTACAGCCCCTCTGACAGCGTCCTGCCCACCCCGGTGGCCGAGCACAGCATGGAGCTGGCCGTCTCACGCCAGATTAACGGGGCGCCCTGCAGCATTGAGGAGGAGAAGGAGTCGGAGGCGGGCACCCCCTCGCATGGGGAGGGGGGTGATTTTGGTGTGGACGGTAGATCTGCACAGGAGGGTGCAGGGGGGGACTCTGCCCTCAGCGAGGTGGAACAGGTGAATAAGTTTGTCTTAAGTGTCCTCCGTTTGCTCCTTGTGACCATTGGACTCCTCTTTGTCTTGCTCCTCCTCCTCATCATCCTCACCGAGTCAGACCTTGACATTGCATTTTTACGTGATATCCGCCAGACCCCCGAATTTGAGCAGTTCCATTACGAATACTTTTGTCCCCTCAGGCGGTGGTTTGCCTGCAAGCTCCGCTGGGTGGGCAGTTTGCTCATTAACAAGTGAGGGTGAGGTCGTAGAGTTCGTAAGCCCATTCGGGGGTCTGAGGAGACGGTTAGGACTCCGGAGTGATGGAGGGCAGCCTCGTCCCAACCATGAACCCTGCTTCTCTCATCATCCTCCTGCAGGCATACAGCTTGGACCACTCCTGGTAACACTGGGCCAGGATCTCTGCCCCTCCCCCCTTCCACTTTGAGTTACCCCCCCTCCCTCACACCTCCTCGTTTCGGTTCTTTTCTTCTTTTTTTTCTACAACGTCGGACGACATTTTTTTTTTTTTTTTTTTTTTTTTTGCATTTTTTATTTTAAGTCATTTCAGGTATCTTATTTTTTCAAAATAACACAAAGGAAAAAAAATGAAACTGAAATCAAAGAACTGAAGAATTTTAAACAGTTCCGTGGCAGGAACGGGAGATTTTGTTGCAACGGATGAGCGTTGCCTTCATTTATTATTTATTGCTTTTAAACATATATTTGCGTAAGAAAAGAAGAGGCTCGTCGTCTTTGAACGGTGACAGAAGAAGCTGAAGTGTCATCAGAGCGATGATGGTGGTGCGTTACGTTAGAGTCACTAGGCCTACTGCTGTGAAGTTTGTGTGAGGATAATTAGTGTAATAACTTTGGATATGAATTCATCCCCATCAGAGGTCAACTAGCATTAGATACACCTTATCAGAAAGAAAAAACAACCTGAAGGGAATTGATGAAGGTTTGTGAAACAGAACAGACAGGGTGATTACCAAATGCCTTTTTGAGAAGTTAATAATGACTGTTGGCAGTTTTGAACTTTGTGGATTGTTTTAAGACACAATTAAACTTAGTATACTGCAGTGTACAAAGTAACTGGTGAAGATCCAAGTTCTTTTTTTAACATTTTATAAGAATACAGTAAAATAAACCAGTACCAGTAGTGTTATGTGACCCAGTAGTGTCAGTTGCGGTTAGAGAAATATTCATGACAGCAAAGATTCACTGGCACCAATAGATTATAGTCTAGCTAGGTGTGCAATGCTCATACGGTTTTTAATAATTAAGTACTTTTGAATGTGCCCATTTGTTCAGTTGTTCTGTTATTTCTCAAATTAATTTGATTCGCATTTTTCATCAAGTTGAAATTCGATGAATTTCAATGATTTCTTTGTATGACGGGGTTTTATTTCATTTTTGGTTTCATATCCACCTTGCTCTTAGGTTTATGTATCATACTATATTATTATTATTATTATTAGAATAAGAATAATGATGTACTTTTTGTACAAATTAGTTTGTTTCCTAATATATATTGACAGGTTTTCCATGTATATTTTAACAGAACTGAAATGTTATTTTGTTATTGAAGATTAAATTATACCTTTTTTAGCGCTGTTTTAAGTGAGGTCAGAAGCATTTATGGAAATATGGAAGGGGGGTCTAAAAAAAACAGGGTTTTTATCCAGATCCACTCAACCTCTTATTTCTCTACCAGCAGAAAATCAGCCTCCACATCAAGGCAACTGATAAACACGTATTTGTATAGAATGATGTTTTGTTCTACTGCCATAAATACTTTTTAAAATACATTTTAAACTCTCATCTTTCATTGTTCATTTACTTGAAGAGTTTGAAGAGGGGACTACAAGCATGACTGATATGTTTATTTTATTTTATTTTTTGGGATCTGCAACAAAAAGAAAAAAACTTGACCTATGTTTAGCAAAACCAGTAAGAAGGGAAGGAATCTAAAACTTTTCCCCTCTTTCTACTTATTATGTGCAGATTTGATTTGTGGTTCAGGCTTTTCTGCCTCAAAGCTCAAGGGAGCAATAACCGTCAAGGCCTGGTGGATTCTGGGTAAAATCTGTTTTTTGTTTTGTGTGTCCACCTCCTGTACTTAGTGCAGGTGTAAGTGAGTGTGTTAGCGTGTCTGTACGTAGGAATGGAAACAAGACTCGAGTTGAAGGTAGTCTAGACAGAAGAGAGTGAAGTCCATTTTTTCAACTTTTTTTTTTTCTTTTGCAAAAGGCGAGGGACTTGCAGGAAGAAAAGAAAAGTGAGAGGCGTGAAATGAGCGAAAGGGGAAGGAAAGACTGAGGGATATCTTTAGAGAGAGATTCAAGTGATCGGTCTGCTTCTTGGGAAGTTGAGTTTTTAAGAATAAATTGGAAATGAGAGGCACTTGTTGACTCATCGCTCTAATTATGGCTGTGCAGGGTTGCTTGCTTTCAGTCGGCTTTTTTTTTTTAATTTTTTTATTTTTTAACTAAACTCCCCAAAAATCAGCACCTGTGGCTGCTCCAACAAAAGGCCTGACTGGTGCTACACTCTTTGTAGTGTTTGCTCCTGTATAATGTGAGAGCGTCAGCCCTTAGCTAAGCTGTAGTTCTGACCACGGTGTAGCATGCACTTTGGCGTTGTGGCTGGATCCACTCCTGTAGCTCATTATATTTCACAACCTTTAGTTACCTTTGGTGGAGGGAGCAGCACCGACATTTACCAGCACACTGCTAGTTGGAATATTAAATTATTAGTGTTACACAGGCAAGGAAGTTGTCATATATGTCAATAATTTGAACTCTGAAACGTCCAGTAAAGCAGATGCAACATAAAGCACATATTTCCTTGTGAGAACCTGAAGCAGGAGAGACTTTTTTTTGTGTAGATCCACTTCATATTTATTACTTCTTTAGTGACATAAAGGTCAGCGTGTCTGTGCTGAGTTTTTAGCGGGACACCTTTAAAGGTCAGTCTGCGTAAGTTTCTCATACATCTATCAGCATTATGTAGCTTCAGTGGTCTCTATGAACATGCAACAATTACAAAAAGGCAGCATTATTCAAGGAGCAATAATCAGTGAACGCTGTAAGAGCAAAGATTTACAAACTTGTGTATAAAAACCTGACAAGGAATAATATTTGATAAGTGAAATGTGTTCTTCGTTTCAAGAAAACCACTTACTGAAATTGCTGTTTTGCTTAACCATTATGATGATGTGACGCTGAGACGGTTGCATTGAGTAATAATCTTTTCTAAACATCCATCTTCCTTTAGAGACCTCTCGTGCAGATGTTTTTCTTTGCTGTTTCATTGTTAAGTGACAGATATTTCCCTGTGCCTGGACCCTATAACTCTGCAGTTTACCAAAGTGGCAAAGATGAAGGAATGGAGACAGACACAAAGATTCCTGTCAGCTGTACTTCAGACTACACCATGCGTAAACATTACCCAGGCCAAGAGGAAAACCGGTGCCCCCCCCCCCCCCTGTCTGAACACTGTTTGTACTGTTCACCGGGCAGCCCCACATCCATCTTTAATTTGTCTTTACAGGCTCGATTCCTGGGACAAACCTGACTTGACCTTTATATTTCAGTTGCTGTGTCACCTTTATGTATTTTGCAGGTTATTTGACTTTTGTCATCCATTGTTAATAATATTAGAACTGACACGTCCATCCTTAAACAGCAGCATTGAAGATCCACACTGGAAAAAAATCGAAATCTGACCAAGTGTATTTTTCTCATTTCTAGTCAAAATATCTCATCACACTTAAAATAAGACATAATCGCCTAAAGAGTAACTTTACAGTGAGATGGAAGAACTTATTTTTAAACAATAGATCTTGAAAATCTTATTTCAAGAAATCTTACCATGATGATTTTCACTTGTTCCATTGGCAGATTTTTTGAATTTTTTGAATTAAGCAAACAAACAAAAAAAAATCTTGAATTAATTAAAACAAAATCTTGAATTGAGCAAAAAATCTTGATTAAGCAAAACAAAATTTTGAATTAAGCAAAAAAAATCTTGAATTAAGCAAAAAAAAAAATCTTGGAATTAAATGAAAAAATCTTGAATTAAGTGAAAAAATCTTGAAATAAGCAAAAATAAAAAAACTTAAATCAAGCAAAAAAAAAAAAAAAAAATCTTGAATTAAGCAAAACAAAATCTGGAATGAAGCAAAAAAAAATCTTGAATTAAGAATAAATTTTTGAATTGAGCAAAAAAATCTTGACTTAAGCAATTAAGGAAAAAAAAAAAGAATCTGGAATTAAGCAAAAAAAATCTTGAATTAAGAATAAAATCTTGAATTGAGCAAAACAAAATCTTGAATTACGCAAAAAAAAACTTAAATTAAGCAAAAAAGAAACCTTAAATTAAGCACAAAAAAAAAAAGTCTTGAATGAAGCAAAACTAAATCTTGAATTAAGCAAAAAAAAATATTGAATTAAGCAAAAAAAAATTCTTGAATTAAAAAAAAAAAATCTTGAATTGAGCAAAACAAAATCTTAATTCAGCAAAAAAAATCTTGAATCAAGGAAAAAAAAAAAAAAAAAGTGCCAATAAGTGAAAATTATCTTGGTAAGATTTTTTGAAAATAAGGTTTTCAAGATCTGTTGTCTAAAAATAAGTTCTTATATCTCACTGTAAAGTTACTCTTTAGATGATTATGTCTTATTTTAAGTGTGATGAGATATTTTGACTCAAAATGAGAAAAATACACTTTGGTATGATTTTGATTTTTTCCAGTGCAGACAAATTTACAGTCTGGGGAATGGATTCAGTGACAGAAATACCAGTAGTTTAATGTGATCCCATGAGACAAATACTTTAATAATTTTGACATCCTGGTTTTAGTGCAGCAGTGTGCATAAGGTACCAAATTGGTTCAGATTTTTTTTTTTTTTTTTAAATTAACAGCATCTGTTTTAACATGCACCGGTTTTTTAGTCCATCCCCTGTGTTTTGCTGCATATTTTCAACATAGAATCACTTTATCAAATCTAGACTTTGCAAACTAGAGTGTTTCAGATGGCAATTCTTTAAACATTTTGGAAGATTATGATGGAAAACACCACTAAATTGGCTATCAATGTATTTTCCCCATTCACACCCATATTAACATGGATGACACATGTAGATCCAAGAGGATGAAGACATCTTGATTTGCTCTTGGCCCCTCTGCCAGCTCCCAGTAGACAGACCCTCACAGGACCATGCATACACGTCAGTAAGTGTATATGCATAATATCCATGTCTGGTGGCGTGTTATGTAGTCTGCATCGTTCTGTCCTGGGATTGGAGATTGCTGTTTAATTACGTTATATATAAAAGTATATATATATATATATAAATCCATGTGCCAAATCCAGTTCTTGTTCAGTCTAATCCATTCCGAACCCATGTTTGTACTGTAGGTAACCTTCTGTACAAGTCAGTATAAAATGTTGTTTCTCTCCAATAGTCCCTTGTAACTGGTGCCATTAAATAAAACTATTCAAACTTGAAATAAACATTGAATAAAAACATAAGTCTTTGTGTGTTTGTATCAGATCAGTTTCTGTTCCTCTGTGTATGATGTAAACACTTCCAGCAGTATTTGACATTTTTTTTATTAAATATAAAAAATACACACATCACAGATTTACAGTCAAAAATAATTACAATTTTACACTTATAAAATTAGACCTCATAACAACTATGCACAGCATAAAAATATGCAAATATAGCAGAAATTTAAAGTATCTTAGTGTAAACGTCTCCTTATCCCGGTGCTAATGGTCCTAGTTTAAGTGTGAAAAGGTTGGTTTTAAAAAGGGTCGTGGGTTGGTTTGTGGAGTCGGAGCAGCTAAGAAACCTGGCCTCCTGCCTGCTGATGAGTCTCCCGCTGAGGCCCTGGACCCCCGACCCGCAGACCCGGAATAACCTTTAGATCCACCTCTGGAGCTGGACGATGACCTCCACTGATTGCTGCCGCTGTTGCTGTAGCCACGACTGAATCCAACGACGAAGAACAAGGGGGAAAGAGAAAACAAAGTGAGCCACCAGGTGGGTAAATGTGATCCTGAATTGAATGATGAAATGTCAAACACACTACAGACCCTTTAGAGTAAGAGGTATTGGAGTTTCCATAAGCTTTACGTTTCTTGGAATATTTAAAGAACGGGCCTTTCTTGCGCTTTTGTCCCTGTGCGCCTTGTTTACGGAAGTAGGTGGATGATTCAGAGTCTTCCTCCTCATCAAAAAGGTCTCGGCCTCGTGTCGTGTCTATCCACCCGTCATCAGTGTTGTCTGTCTGTTCCTCTGCTGCAGAAACAGACAGATTTAATACATGTGCAAAAGAAGACGACGACAGTTGAACGTAGCGTCTCACCAGGCAGCTTCCATTCAGAGTACTTCTGCAGGACCTGGATGACTTCAGCCCCATATTTCTCCAGTTTGTCCTCTGTAACACCATCAATCTGAAGGAGCACCTCTGGATCGGACGAAAGCTTTTCTGTTTGTTGAAAAAAACAAATAAATAAATAAAATACAGTTACAAAACACATGTATATCACATGACAAACTGCAACATGTCATGCAGGGTCTTGAATCAAGAGATCTTAAAGGTTAAAAATTACCCGCTCAAGTTCTATGCCACCTGGAGGCCATTTATCAGGTATGTAGAAGGTATGGTAGCTACCAACATGTCTGTATAATTCCAATGTGTTCCTTTTAACTTATTTATTTTAAATTTTCTTTCCCCTTATTTATTTATGTGTATGTGAACTTACAAAATGCACGTGTATATGTATTGTATGTATTGTACATAAGTATGTGTCTGTACATATATTTAAATGGAGTTTATATATTTTTGTATATAAGTATATTATCTCCAGCTGTATATAAACTTAACAAAAGTCCAGTATTTGGGGTGGGTGAACTGGGTGGGGTGGGGGGGCAGTTGGACTGGAACTGGATACAACAGTTTCATGTTCAAGTTGTATGTTTCTTGTTGTACATTTGAAAATTGAAAATAAAAAAAGAGCTTGATATTAAAAAAAAAAAAACAATTACCAGCTATCTTTTTCAGGGTGGCAGTTGAGAAAATGTTGTAATAGTGAATGCCGAATGCTTTTCCTAGCTGCTTGCATAGATCCATCAGCTCCGTCAGACACTTCTGAACCATCTCCTCTCTCTGGGAGACATTTTTAGCCACAGAAGCTTTATGTCTCCTGATGCTGGACGCACTCTCCGTCTCATAGAACTCCACCTATATAGACAAGTTAGGAATGATCACAACCCAAAACCTAATGAACATTGCCTCATTCTCCTAAACCCTGATTTCCACTGGATCTGTCTGTCGCATTATAGCAGCGTCTTGGCAGCTGGAGTTGAGTAGCCAGTCTACACAGTACTCATGTTTCCACCAGAAAAGTCTCAGAACCAGTTTGGCTGCCCACTTCACTAAAAATACACAGCGAGTCTGTTTATGACAAACCTACTTTATGGTCATACCAAGCAACACAGGTTAGATGAGGTAGACAGGAAGTCAGATACAAGGATCTGGTCAAATTTCAAAATAAAACACCCCATGCAGACTCCTGATTACATACAAATAACAATCTCAATGTCAATAATGACACTACTTTGAAATACTGATATGAAACAAATTTGTGGATGAATAGATTTTAACAACTTAATCACAGCTACAAGTATTTGATCCATGTCCTTCAGATTTCTGCTGAACTGTATTAACTTTGCAAACTAGAGCAGGACAGTAAAAGAAATTAAAGCAAACTAAAAGAAAAAAAATGTACTCTGTGGCCCATATTTTGCTTATGGTTGAAGCTGAAAAAACACGGCAGATACAACATGCCACTTTTGAGAGGCTTCCTGGTGGAAATCAGGGGTAACTTTCCACAAACTGCTGATGGTGGACACTTTACCTGCATGTTTCCTGTCTGAATGTTCATTGCTTTTGGTCCAGCTGAGACATAAGCGACGGCCTGACCACCGTTGGTGATGTACAGATCCTCTACTAGAACGTTGTCCAGAACCAGTTTTTTGAAGAGACGGTCAGCGTTGTGTCTGGAGTACGCCGCTCCTATCCCAAACATTCCTGTCTGTATCTTGGCAGACTTTGATCCTGAAAGAAGGAAACATCTTAAAGTGACAAATACCACTCAACCTAGACATAGAACCAGCTACTTTCACTGATACGCTCATTTTTTATTTCATGTGCCGTACCTATGAAGATATCCACCAGCATGTTCAGTGTCAGGCGGGTTTGTTGAGCAGTTTTACCAAACCTTGCTCCAACTTTCTCGCAGTTCTCTTGGACAAACCTCACGATCTTCTTCACATCGTCCGTCACATTTCTCATCTTGTATTGCTGCACATACATGAAAATATGGGAACATTGCAACCACAGTGGAAACAAGCAAAAACGTGAGCAAAAAGAATTGAAAAGAATGATTCCTACGTTGGGTTTCATGCAGTTGTCACAGCTGACATCAGGGTGGTCTTTGCAGAAGCTTTTGTTGAACTTCAGCTCTCCAAAATACGCCAGCAGCTGAATTCTGCGGCACTCCATCGAATTCTCACAGAAGTGCACCATGCTGTGGAGGTTGTTGAAATGAGTCGCCTTGGCGTGTCTGTCACCCTCTCTGTCCACTAGAACAACAAACAACATGTCACTAACAGACAGTCTTTTCTCTTTTAACTCACACCATCTCATGATCTGATGACAGAAAAAACCCAAAACAAACAAAACACACTGGAATCCAAATATCAATACAATCTTTAACGGTTTCCACATACTGCTGATGATCCTCTTGATGCGGTGAACGTCAGAGTAAGAGTAGAACAGAATGCAGTGTGAGATGTCTCCGTCTCTGCCGGCTCTCCCAGACTCCTGATAGTAACCCTCCACTGACTTTGGTAGGCTGGCATGGATCACGTAGCGCACATCAGGCTTGTCAATGCCCATACCAAAGGCGATGGTGGCACAGATGACCTGAAAGGACAAAAAAATATATATTTTCACGGCAGTACTTGTAGTATGTGCAAATACCAACAGTTCAATTTATCAATTTTAAGATGAGCTGCAGTGCGGGATACACTATTATCATTTACATGCAATAAAAGAACTTACAGTTAATTAATGTATCCCAGTGAAAATACCAAGTGTTATAATAATTCTGATGATGACAGTTCGTACAGTCTTGAATTGTGTGGCTTCATATTAATTTTATTTACAATACCATATTTGCCTTAATTTAGTTGTTTGGGTTCATTTACTCTTTAGAATTATTGTGTATCCTTCGTTCACTGGCGTCAAACAACATTTACCAAACTTGTCTTTACCAAAAGGACCCATGTTGTGAAAAGTCATGTTACTGTTGTTTTCTATAGGCCATAAACATCAAGGAACACTGAAATAAAGTTGTTTTGACCTATAATTCTAATTTATTTTTCTACTCAGTTTTTGTACATATTCATTTTTGTTGGAGTTTATTTTTCACTGCAAATTTTAGTCTTTTACTTTATCAGTGAATCCAGATTGGTATATTTCATGCTATCACGCTCCTTTATTATTAGAGCTTCCAGCACCAGGTTTACATGTACAGTATTTCCATGTTTTTAGTATTAAGTGCTGCCTGTAATATTTATTCACTATTTCTGATGGGGCGTAACCTCACCTGGCAGCCGTCCTGATTGATCCACTTGCTCTGCACATATTCTCTGTCACCGTCACTCAGGCCTGCGTGATATGACAATGCGAGTATGCCTGCTCTCTGCAGACTCTCAGCCATAGCATCACAGTCGTTACGAGACAGACAGTACACAATGCCTGAATCTCCTGAAACATGAAGAGATGCAGTTAAAGGACAAAATTAGTCAGATCTAAATCCTCATTTTTTTATTATTATATGAAGACAGCTTGGCATAGTAACCAATAATTGTACAGAGTGGTGATTTTAGATCATTTTGATACTAGATTTGGGATGTAATACGCTTCAAATATGATGAAATCTGTAGTTCCCAAACATCAATGTATTTTTGCACAAGTAGTAAGAAATTGATATGGGGCATTTTCCTTCACCACTGAGAAATTTCTCACTGTAAAAACTCAAAACTGAGACTCAGAATGTCTTCACCTACAAATCTGAGCTGAATATTCAACAAAACATTTATGGGGCGGTGCTAAAAATAGAAAAAGTTGTTCTAAATTATTTACTCGGGTAGTGCTTCTTGATCCAACTGGTGCAGTCCTCATCAACCTTTTTGGGTTTTTTGGGGAGCACAGAGTACTTCAGATTTGTTCGGTTGAAGCTCATAGTAAACCTGGAAATATATCAGATGAAGAATGTGCAATTTATTTTGTAGGTTCAAACTAAGTAATATGAAAGTGGCACAGCAGTTAGAGACACAGGACAAAGGCTGAGATGTACGTACACTTGTGGACGAGTCATATTCAGCTGGTTCAGAATGTCCTTCTGGACACGAGGGGTGGCGGTGGCAGTCAGAGCCATCATGGGCACATTGGGGAACTTCTGGCGTAGTTCATGCAACCTCTTGTAGTCAGGACGGAAATCGTGACCCCACTGATAGAATTAAAGTTACAGGCTCATTCAGTGAGTTGTTTGTAAAATATTAACACACTGCAGATCCTGGAAATGCCACTGAACCCACCTGACTGACACAATGGGCTTCATCTATGACAAACCGGGTCAGAAGGCCTCGTTCGTACAGGTTCTGCATGGCCGAGATCAGCTTGTTACTTGCACTAACCTTGAGGAGAAGAAAACATGCATTTGACCTTACTCATCAGAAAGGTTTACAGATATAAAACCAGCTAGAACAGGAAAAAAACCTTACCTTTTCAGGTGTGACATACAGCAGTTTTACTACGGGGTCTTTTCTGGAAAGCTGCATGTAAATCCTTGAGGCTTCACTGTCACTTTTGTCTCCAGACAGATTTGTCGCTGGGATCTGAAAAGGATCAACAACACATTCACTTAATGATGACAGGAACAAGACAAAAAAAATAAAAATCCTTATAGTCCTGATTCATACTCACATCCAGAGTGGTTAATTTCTGGACCTGGTCCACAATCAGTGATTTGAGTGGGGAGACGACCACAGTCACGCCTGGTAACACACAGGCCGGCAGCTGGTAGCAAAGGCTTTTACCTCCTCCTACAAAACACATCAGTACAGGGCAAAAACAGGCATGTTCACACCACCTGACACTCTAAACTGTGCCACTCTTTTCCACTCCATGTGGGTTTGCTACTGACCTGTTGGCATCAAAACAAATGTATCTTCACCCAGAAGTGTTGCATTAATTGCCTCCAGTTGATTGAACCTGAACTGATGGAGACCAAAACGCTTGTGAAAGATTTTCATCATTTCTTGTGAGTGGGGGAAGTTGAACCCTCGGAAACGGTCATGGGCTGGGTTTCTGTAAGTGGGCTCTGCAATGGAAAGTGTAATAAATGACACAATATTAAAAGTAAATACTAGTCGTCTATGAGAAGAAAAAACATTTTCAAAGTTTTTCAATCATTCTTATAGTCCATTTGTTCAACCATTACAGTCTAATTCATTATTCCCTAGTGTGCAGATATATTAAAAAGACAGACTGATCAACACACAGCACTTCTTTATGTACACATTAAATCATGTATTATCTACATATAGAATACTAAATATTGAATTTCCCTTAGGGGATGAACAAAATATAGAATAATTCCAATAAGGGTTTTATCAGCTTTTTCAGAATTTCTGCAGGTTTACTGAGTTCAATTTGAGACTTTTTAGGGCTGTAATAAATGTAAAAAGATCTATGAACATGCTTTTTTCTTTTGCAATGAGGTATTTCTTAATTTATCTTGGAGCTTTTTGTGATGCCAGAAGAAAGAAAGGACTAACTTTGATATCAACAACAAAAAAATTAAAACTATTTTTTTTTTCAAACAACTTTTAAAAACAAGAATGAAGTTAGGGAAATTTCCTGAATGTAATATTACCTTCTCAATCAAATAAAGTTTCACACATTACAGCAAGTTTTGATATTTGAGGGCCTTGGGTGTTAAATTCTTTTTTTTTCTTTTTTTCACATGCTTGTGACTTACCAGGAGAGGAGATCTGTGCAGGCTTTCGTGCAGGAGCAGGTGTGGCTGGTTTCTTCTCCCATAGAGACTTGCTTGCTCCCCCTTTCACTGTTGTAGCCCCAGGGGTTGTGTTTTGTTGTGATACAGATGAGGTTGTGGGTTCATCAAAATAATCAGGAATATCTGAGTCATTAAAGTCATCAATGTCAAAGTCATCAATGTAAAAGTCATCTGGATCAATCGCCTCTGTCGTTGTTGTAGCTGCTGAGGGGTTAGATTTGTTCCCATTCCCACTGCTCTGCACAACTGGCTCTGGCTTTTTGGGTGAAAAGAAGAGAACTGAGTCCTCAAAATCTGTAAGGGTCTTCTTTGAATAATCCTGGTTTATGAGGCTGTTTGTTGATGGCGAATTGAAGTCACTCTCATTTTCTGTGTAGACTGTCTGATAGTTCTTCTTATTCGAGGGCTTGGCATTTGTTACACTATTAGAGGGATCAGAGTCATAGTTCACAGAGATGACCGAAGACCTCCTGATCTGAGGAGGATCCTGGTAGTTGGCTGCTGTAGATCTGCTGGATGACAGGTCACAGCTAACAGGGGACTTCTCTTTAAAGCTGGATTCAGAAAGGACAGTGCTGTCTGGCTGCTGCATCCTCAGAAAAACATCATTACCCGTTGCAAGAATCCTCTTCCTGGGGAAAAAAGGTTGACAAATGTAATAACACTGCGATACTATTTTTTATATTTAAAGGTAACAGACCTATATTAATCTACATGTACATACCTCTGAGCCCTCTTTAATAAAAGCTCACTGCCACATGACAGAGCTATAAGTTCATGTTCAGGGATGGAATCAACCAGAGAACAAATTGATTCCATGACACTGAAAAGTTGATCCCCTGTGAGGTGTTTAAAAAAAACACACACGCACACATAAAAATAATGCACCAAGGTATGACTAATAAACAGGGACAAATGGCACAGCTGAATTTAATGGGCAAGTACATATTACAGGAAAAAAACTGAAAAAGATGCAATGCATACTTGTGTCTTGTGAATGTTTATCAGAGGTTACTGTTTGGGGGGGTCCTTTTGACTGCACAGGGTTGTCACCGTTTTCAGCACCATTTGATTTACACCTGTTGAAAATAACAATATTATGTCACACTGACTTTGTTTACAAGCAGTTTTTTGTTAAAATCACATAAGTCATTAGGAAGTAATGTGATATTAGAGTAATGCAAAAATATAACATGCTCATGAATTACAATAATACATTTAGGGCATATCTCAATGAGTTATCTAAACAATGGCCTGGTTAAATAAATAAAGTTAATGATAAGACTAATAAAATTAAATAGACATTTAAACTATCACATTTATTAAGACACAAAAACTTTGTGACTCCACTTGGACACAAATTCATATTAACTTACTTTGTCTCCATTGTGAAACTGGGACAAGGGGTTTCATCTGGGATTGGAGATGGAGGAATGTAATCCAAGTCATCTTCTGGCTCTGAGTTGTCAATAATTTCGATGGCTTTTGAATGAGTCTCTTTATTCTTAGAGTCTAAAACAAACAAAAAAATAAACAACACTTATTCTGCATTTTGTGCATCACAGTTATTACATACAAGAAACACAAGTGCACCCTGCAGAAGTAACATTACCTCTCATTTCTTTAAAAGGCTCAAGCACAGTGTCACTGTCCTCTCCGCTATCACTCATGACAGTCTGAGCGGGAACACGTCTTCTGGTCACTTTCAAAGGAAAATCCTCCTCATCACTTTCAAATGGATCCAAACTTAAAAAAGGTCTTGGTGATGCTGCATCTTTATTAGCACCAGAATGCACTTTATTTGTGTTTAAATTTGTTTTTTCGCTGTTGGAAAAAACATTCTTAGTTGGACAACCGTTGGTTAAATCCATCTTGACAAGCGAGGGTCCGGTTTTTTCTTCACTAGGGGATTGTACTGTCCTGCTTTTCCTTTCTGACGTTTCTGAACTGAATGAGTCATTTTTTCCTTTGACAGGTGTTTCAAAGTCATCCAAGTCATCCCAGTCTTCCATGGGGAATCCAAGAGATCCATCCAGATTTGTGGAATTGCTGCCATTGCCACCAGATTTAGTTGGAGCTGTAGATGCAGTAACATCAGTCGGCGCGGAGGTAAGCTGGCCTGAACAATCACCTGCTGAGCTGATTGAGTCCGACTTGCATTTTGAATTTACAGGGAAGAAGTTGTTGATTTTGGACTTTTGAGGTATCTCAAGCTTGTTTGAAAGTGTCAGAGGAGATTTAGTTACCAAAGTGTCCTTGAGAACATTGACATTCCTGTTTGCCAAAACATTTGTGCTGATTACCTTTGTTGGGACTTCCACTTTGGTAGTCCCTGATGAGGATTTTTTCTTGAAAGAAAATGTCCTGTAAATATAAAGACATAAAGTTATGCAGAGAAAACAAGTCCATTAGGAGCAGAGGCATCTTTTTGATTGGATATATTTTTGGATTTCAAGCATTGAGGAAAATTTGCTGATACAAAATTGTAGTCAACAAAAAATGCCTCTTGCACAACAAGCTGATATAACTGCTACAACATGCTGTAGTCAGGATTCTCACATTTCAAAAACAAAACCCTTCTTCACAAAACTACTTTTATCTCTACAATATAATACTTAGCCATTACAACATATGATGTTTTTATCATATTAGCAAGACTTTAAAGTTATTAGACTGTACACACTGCATGCATGCATTTACAGAAGAGAAAATATAAAACTCCACAATGTATTTGAACAAAACAATATGATGATGCATTCTGACAGCTTGCTAACTAACCAGGTGTTGCTTAGTTGCTTCATTCTTTGCTTCCCTTCACTCCATGTACTTATTTAATTCTGACAGGCTTGCTTTCGTGTTTATTTATTCATTTTTATGTCATTAGGCAACAAAGTTTTTCCAAGAGGATTTTGCATCCCATGTATTTAACAGGTTTTTCATTACCATGTGAGCTGAATGTTTTATCCTTCGTCTAACAAGCAGCGCTTATGAAAACAGTAACTTTAACAGCTCACGTGTTTTAGACAATGTTTTAGATATATAAAAGAGTAGTTACATTATTATACGGTAACTTTTCTACCAGAGGAATGGCGTTAATTCATCCTCGTTTTGCAGCACATTAATGCTACAAGCTACATAGAGATGTCAGCTGTAAGCTAGCTGTTAGCGCTAGCTCATATGACCTGACAATGTAACCTTTAAAGTTTAAACTTACCCCGGTTTAGGTTTAGCGAGAGACAGCTTGGTCTGAGCAGCATTGCTGTGCCTAGCTAATTGTTCCTTCAAGTTATTCTGAGGAAGACTCGACATTGTTTTGTGTGCAGCCACTGTTAGCTAGCAGTCCTAGCTTACGTTACAAATCAGAGTCCAGTTTGTCGTAGCACTACGGGATAAAACCGATGACAGAAGGCCCGTGCTCCGTTTGTCCTCGTTAAGTTGCAGCCTTTTCATTAAAATTAATCAAATTCAACCAGTCGTAGTATTAATTAAACCGTAAACCCCAGTCCCTACTGGAGTATAACAAACAAGGAACGGATTTTGCGCCCATTCAACAAACGGACTTCTTATTGGTTAAGCTTATGCACCCAAAAGCATTCTGGGAAATGTAGTTATGTCACAAGCAATTCACATACTTGTACCTTTGGACATTATTACTAGACCAGTTTTAATTTTCTTTTTAACAGTACGTAAACATGACATTTTGATATTCTCCTCTGAATATTTATTGGTGTACATTTGATATTCTGTTATGAATAGTAACTGTTTTACATTACATTACATTACATTTTATGATAAGGTATTCTTCAGCATCAGATGGTCTGAATTACTGCATGTATTTGGATGAAGGTGATGTTGTTCTACATTGCATTTGTATATATAAGTGATTCATTACAAAAAATGTTTGCTATAACTGTGTAACAGCACAACAGGAAAGCAAAAAAAATAGGACCAATGGCCCTGTGGTTTACCGGCCAAATTAAAAGCTTTGGGAAATGTATCCAGATGCCATTTATGATCACCCAGTTCTGTGTATTTACTATACTACAGAAATAGCCCATGTTTTGGTCATATTCCAATCAGATCTGTAAAAAATTCAAATTCCAACTTGATATCATTGATACTTACTGATTTATTGGATCAATCCACTTCCTATGTGTTGTAATGGGAAAATTTTTCAAAGTCCCGCCAAATCCAGAATGAGATCCGGATCGAAATAATTTCAATACCTTGTGTTGACATCATCATAAAGAAGCTGTATACCAAGTTTGAAGTCAATCAGAGCTGTAGTTTGGGAGAAAAAGACGATTGAAATTTTTTCTCCATAAGAGCCCATGTTAAATTTTCCATAAGTTCCCGGATCCAGAAGAAGATCCTGATCAGCATGTGGCCATTATGTTTTGGTTATCTCCCCATCAGGACTGGACTGTAGAAATTTACACTGGATATCATTTATATTTACTGAGTTATTGCATCGATCCACATCCTATCTCTTATAATGGGGAAATTTGGGGGAAAGTCGCACCAAATCCAGAATCAGATCCGGATCAAAATAATTTCACTAACTTTTGTTGACATCATCATAAAGAAGCTGTACTGTATCAGAGCCATAAACATAAATAATTAACAAAAAGATGTAAGGAAAAGCAGAGTCAGGTGACTGTTCTGTATGTCACTACTACAAGTGACACCGTTCCCATTACAAGAATTTAGTCAATTATTAATCACAAACAATTACTTAAACAGTAACATTCATTCAGTCATTTTATGGAAAATGACTGACAACATCTGATCATTTTTCATCATTTTCCAGAGCATTTACAAGCTGAAAAAGTACCTGAACCTGAAATCCTTCTTGGTTTGACGACGATATGATTCAGATTTGATAAAATACAACTACATTCCATTACCGCGTTCACTGATTTATTTAGGGCTGCAGCTTAACCCAGGTTTTATCATTTTATTTGGTTGCTGCTCAGTCTACGAAGCGATAAAAACTGCTAAAAGACAGGATGAATAAAAAAGTACTATCACTGAAATGTGCCGTATTAAATTTCCTGTTGATGAGTAATCGATTAAGCAGATTATTTGTGCAGCCTTTATTTATGACATTGATCTGTATAATTAGTGCTAAACCTGGAGCAGAATCAATGTGATCATTTCCAACGTTTATATGGTTGCACGTGATTACAGGTTAATCGATTAGAGTGATTTACCATCTCTAATTTGTCCGATTTTGTGCCTTGAATCTTGTCAAACAAACAAACAAACAAACAAATAAATAAATAAATAAGCGCAAGTGGACTGAAATGACCCAAAAGTGTGTGTGTGTCAGTCAGGGCCAGATTAACACTTCATTATACCCTGGGCAACAACATTCAAGGGCCCCATCATCACAACCCCAGGATCCCTATGTAGCAAGAATAGGATACCAATTTATTGATTAATTGAGTGTTGATTCATTGATTAATTTAATTATAGATTTATAACTAAGCTTAAACCTAAATCAACCCCAAAACAATAATTTGTAAATCTTGCAAAGGTGATAGTTCGTTGACTGCACAGATGAACCCATGTGTGAATAACAGTACACAAAGCACAACTGACACAGCAGAATTTATATACATACAAACAATTTATTAACTAAACTAAGACACACAACTAACATAAAGACAAGAGACAAATACAACAAAAGGAGCAGGAGATTATGGACAGGAGAATATGTAAATTAAGTTGGCAGATAGCTATATTCAAGAGATTATAATGTTAGTGAGGTTACGTTGAGGTAAGCCTACTTAACTTGGAATAACACCAACTCAGATAAATCAGGAGCAAGTTTTCTTACAAGTTGTTGCGGTGCGGATGCAGCAACTGGCACGGCCTTGACGGCGGATGGATGAAGTCTTCTGACGTAGTTCGAAGCAGGAACAGGCTGTGAAGCGACGTGCTTGCGCTGGAGGCCTGAAGGTCTGGAGTTCTGAAGTTCTGAAGCTCTGAAGTTCTGCTGGCTGGAGGAGGTTCACAGCTGGCTCTGGCGGCTGGTTCTGGAAAGCTCGCCAGGAGAAGTGGAGAACAGCGAAGATGGTAAAGCTCTTTGGAGAGCTTAGAAGATGGAACAGCTCTGAGAGCCAAGGAGATGGTCAAGACTCCTTGGAAAAAGCTCTTTGCGTAGGTGAGAGCTCAGAAGAGGTGGAGAAAGCTCTTCTCTTTGCGTAGGTGAGAGCCCTGGAGAGGTGGAAAAGACTCTTTTTGTAGGTGAGGGCCCAGAAGATGGACAGGACTCTGCTGAAAAGTTCTTTGCGTAGGTGAGAGCAGCGAGGGTGGAAAAAGCTCTCTGTATAGGTGAGAGCTCGGAAGAGGTGGAGATAGCTCTGCTCTGTGAGAGCCTGGGAGAGGTGGAAAAGACTCTGGAGAAAAGTTGGTTTCATTCATTTTTATAGTTCTGTCCAAAAACCAACTTGCCACACCTTCCTCGTGAATATAGATGAGTTATCGATGCCTTGGGGCGTTGCCTTCTTTGTCTGTTTTCGGCGGGAAAACGCCTCCTCATGCATAGTCAAAAGTATCATGTCTCTCTTCCCTCTTGGGAAGACAGAGGGGGAGAGGACTGTGGGCAGCCTTGTAAGAAAACTTTGCATCCTTAGATAAGATCCTTAAATAAGATCACTTAAACTTTATACATCACCTGTAACCTCACTTAAGTGTCAGTAAAATAATAGCATGATTATTCAGACATGCTATAAGCAGTGATACTCTTACTTTCACATAATTCACCGTGAACATGATCAGGACACACATATGTGAAACCACAGGTCAGGCAAATGGCTTAAGTATTACGTGCATAAAAGAGTTAACGTGCTGAGTTAATCAACATTAACACATAATGTAATACATTATTAACATGGCACATATAGTGATTTTTGTCATTCAGTCCTTTGTTCGTTTCTGGGTTCATCTTCACCTCGGGATAAGCAACATGATAAAAACAGATGTTGAGAGGACAAAGTCGACTAGTTGTAAACACCAGTTTATGAGTCCTCAATTTACTATGGCTGAGGAAATGGCTCTTGATGAAGAACAGATGACAATAGCTGAGGAAGTATTTTTTTAAGTCCATTAGGCTCATTCCTTAAGATCATCTGTCTTCGTAAATGTCATTTGCAAAGGATGTCCCAGCATTGACCTGTTAAACAACCAATCAGCATGGTTGTTCAGGAATTTGGTTTGACACGGAGAGGAAGATAATATAATTTATAATTCTGTTTTTGAGTCTGTTCACTCACTCCACCGTCATGAGACTACACCTATAATCTGGCAAAATACAGAATAAATTCCAGGAATATATGTAAATATACCCCATACTTCAATACCTAACTATCATCAAATGCATTTTGATGTACAAATGTGTAAATGCTCGTAGAACTACAAGTGCACCACTATAGTCTCTTGTCAAGGTCGCTCACTTGCATATGATGATATGAAAACAAAACACATTAGCATCAGTATAATCTAAAATTGATCCACTACATTAGAAAGAGAGGGAAGTGTCCCCCATTTTTACAAAAAATAAATAAGAAACCATTTCCAAAGTATCCAGTATTTATTTAAAAACAATTTTTGCCAACACAAATGTATTGAATCGTCAGAAAAAGCCCACAGACAAAACACAAACATAGTCTGATAGAATCAGATATGAATTTTAAACAGAAATCCCCTTGTCACCTCAGAATTCAACAAGAGAGTTAAAGTAAGTGCAATGTAAACATCTTGAAATCTGCTTTCTCTCAACAAGAAACATATCTCAACATTTTCATGGAGCCACCACAAGGAAAAAATAAATATAATGTAGTATAATCTGCTAAAATAAACATTTTGGTCCCAGTTTAACTTTTAAACAGAAAACACATCACAATTCAAAGCATGTCAAGGCAAGGGTTAAACATTTTAATACTAAATATTACATATACTAAATTCTATAAACAAATGGAAAACCGACAATTTCAGTAAAGAAATTACCTATTTTAGGTATGTTCTTTAAATTTTCAGCTTTTTTAATGTCCCTCTCCTTTTTTAATTTTCGTTTGGTGCTCCCACGTAGCTGCTTCTCCATGTTTGCAATGTTTTGATTTGCGTACGCTGCATATGTCACGTAGTTCTTAACGTCTCACATCCCGCTCAGTGCACGCACGTTGATTTGCATCACCGCTGATTCGCTTTTTGGACTGACCAATGAGGAGAGGGTCTCAGCTCACGGTCACAGACAGCAGGAGCAGGGTTTCTGTGCAGTGGAATGGCTCCAGCGGACAGTTTCATTTACAAGCAAAAGATAACCAGATATTTTTGTTATGCCCGAGCTACCCAGGGCGCTTCAGAGGTCGCGGGCCCCTGGGCAGTTGCCCAGTTGCCCATATGGTTAATCCGGGCTTGGTGTCAGTTATGGTCTGTGGTCGTCTTCCCATCCACTAATGACATGATCTCGATGCCCTGATAAACCCCCTCTCCTCGGTGCCCCGGTGAGGTCACTCGCCCGTCGCCTGTCATTGACACATTATGAAGCAGTTCATGTTTTTCTCTTCACTGAGTCGTTCAGTCACATTTCCCTCTCGGGCCCACCCTGCCTCGTCAATGATTAAAGTGATTAAGAAGGTGGAAATAATATGAAAGTTGATTAGCTTTGATTATGCAAAAGAATTAAGCAAAAACATTTATCAGGGCACTCGGCTCAGATAGATGTGGCTCTGCATGGAGACGCTGTGATTAGTGCGATGGCAGACTGGTAGGGAGCACTAAACTGTTTTGTCAATCTGAGGAAAACTTTTAGCTGAGGTCAGTAACAAACACTGGGATTTATTTTTTCTGCTGCATGTGTGTATAGAATAGAATACAATAGAATAGAATAGAATAGAATAGAATAGAATAGATCAGTTTAGCAGCTCTGTTCTATTTAGCAGCAAAAACACACAAAATACTAAAAACAAACAAACTTTAGGTATGTGCCAAAAGCTCCAGCATAACATATTAAATACACATATACCCAGCTTAAGTACTATTAGAACTACTGAAATATACAAAAGCTACCGCTATGATGAGAGATATGTACAACAAATAAGGAAATATATACAGTATATATCCTTATTTGTTGTACATATCTCTCATCATACTCACCATGTGGCCAGTAGAGAGAGGAAGTCTGTCTCCATTGTTCGTGAAAATGTAGTGTATATGGCTGAAAACAGGCTGTCCCTATGGACCGTAACTCATCTTGTTTCAGTGATGACAAAAAAATAGAACAGCTTTGTTTGACATACAGTATACCAAGTTTGAAGTCAATCGGAATTGTAGTTTCGGAGAAGAAGACGATTGAAATTTTTGTAACAGACGACGCAGACGGATCCCGCTTGACGACAATAGCTTACGGTCTGTCAGCCGTAAGCTAATAAAGACTAAGGATCAGGCCCTCAGGTTGGGTGACCCTATGCTCTGATTGGCTGGCGTTCTGTGACGCTGCGCTCTGATTGGCTGGCGTTCTGTGACGCTGTGCTCTGATTGGTTGATGTTCTGTGACACTGCGCTCTCATTGGCTGGCGTTCTGTGACGCTGCACTCTGATTGGCTGGCGTTCTGTGACGCTGTGCTCTCATTGGCTGGCGTTCTGTGACGCTGCACTGTCATTGGCTGGCGTTCTGTGACGCTGTGCTCTGATTGGCTGGCGTTCTGTGATGCTGCGCTCTCATTGGGTGGCGTTCTGTGACTCTGCGCTCTGATTGACTGGCGTTCTGTGACGGTGCGCTCTGATTGGCTGGCGTTCTGTGACACTGCGCTCTGTTACGCTGCGCTCTGATTGGCTGGCATTCTGTGACGCTGCGCTCTGATTGGTTGATGTTCTGTGACGCTACGCTCTCATTGGCTGGCGTTCTGTGACGCTGCGCTCTGATTGGCTGGCGTTCTGTGACGCTACGCTCTGATTGGCTGGCGTTCTGTGACGCTGCGCTGTCATTGGATGACGTTCTGTGACACTGTGCTCTGATTGGCTGGCGTTCTTTGACGCTACCCTCTCATTGGCTGGTGTTTTGTGACGTTGCGCTCTCATTGGCTGGTGTTCTGTGACGCTGCACTCTGATTGGTTGATGTTCTGTGATGCTACGCTCTCATTGGCTGGCGTTCTGTGATGCTGCACTCTGATTGGTTGATGTTCTGTGACGCTACGCTCTCATTGGCTGGCGTTCTGTGACGCTGCACTCTAATTGGTTGATGTTCTGTGATGCTACGCTCTCATTGGCTGATGTTCTGCGACGCTACGCTCTCATTGGCTGGCATTCTGTGACGCTGCACTCTGATTGGTTGACGTTCTGCAACACTGCACTCTCATTGGCTGGCGTTCTGTGACGCTGCGCTCTCATTGGCTGCTCAAAACAAATAAATGAATGAATGAAAAAAAGCCTGTTTTGTTTAAAATTAGTGCTTCCTGGTGCTTTTTAAGGCTAAAAATTAAATAGACTGTTCTCGGTAATTTGCAAATGCCCATTTTCCTGTGACTTTAATAAAAGAAGCCTCAAATCATCATATTGCTTTCACTGCAATTTTTAAGAAAAGCTGCTACAAAATCAGGCATTTTAGGCCGCAACAATAAAAAAAAAAAAGTCCCACGAAATCCTGGAGAAACTGATTAATGTGTTACTTAATGACAAAACATAATTTGTTGTCATTATTTTAAACACATTGGTTGCCACATTTTTGCCTTAACCTAAAAAATCCAGTTAATACATCCTTAAACTTGACTATATTTAATTCACCCAAAAATCACCCACTGTTACAGTAATCATTCACTTCTGCTGTAACTCAGTAAAATATAGATCCTTTCCACTCTCTACATATATCACTTTTTTTTTAGCAGTTATAAATACCATCAGGGTTTTGTCATTAAATCTGACAACAAACCCCAAAGTCTTTTATACATTTAAAACCAGCTCAAAATGAAAGTGTTTGAACACAGACTTTATTGTTCCATTTGGCTGTAATGAACAGAATAAGTATATAAGACACAATAATGTTTTGAATGATTGTTATTGTTTATCACTTTAGGTGCACACACTCATCATTCTTTTGCAAAAATGTAGTACATATGGATTCAGAGAAGGAAATGTCACGTAAAAATCACCCAAATCAACAAAATATTTGGATTATGTTCTCTTTTATGCCCTTTGGTGCAGACGATTAAACCACAGGAAAAGAGGAGCAGGCAGCGAGTCCACATATGTTCTTCCCACGTTCAATGAGGAAGTATCTGTGAAAGACACATAATTATTGTCATTGTTCTCCTATTGGTGTGGCTTCACCAACATTTCTTCTGTGTGATTTAACTGAAATCTTACCCGTTGATGCCCCAGCCATCACCCCAGGAGTTTTTAACTATCCAGTAAGGAGTTCCATTCTCCATTCCATAACCCACAGCTAACACTGCATGGTTCACCTTGTCTGTGGTCTTGTGGCATTTAGTGCTGAAAGCAGGAAGAGAAGTGTGATACATCAGGCTTTATACACACATGACTGTTTTGATAAGAAATGACGAACTAAACATTAACAGCTTCACTAACAAAAAAGGCTTGGTTTCATTGCACAATGCAGAAAGTCTGTAAAGCTGTTTATCATGTCAGTCAGAAATGAGCACAGGATCTGTTTTAAACTTTAGCCCATAACAGCTGTCATAACTAACAACAATATAAAAGCAATATAATAAAATGATAGCAGCAGTTTGTGTGGACATTTTTACAATATAATCACTGTTGCTTGTATTAACTTGCACTTAAAACATGAATTACAATTTAACTAGAAGCACTCGGAGAGCGCAGACCTCCGCCAAGGCTGATCAGTGGCGCCCCCCGTGGGCCCCCCCACCCCCGATCACCACCAAAATTTAATCATTTCTTCCTTATCCCATTTCCAACAAACCCTGAAAATTTCATCCAAATCTGTCCATAACTTTTTGAGTTATGTTGCACACTAACGGACAGACAAACAAACAAACAAACAAACCCTGGCAAAAACATAACCTCCTTGGCGGAGGTAACAAACATAACTAGAAGCACTCGGAGAGCGCAGACCTCCGCCAAGGCTGATCAGTGCCCCCCCCCCACCCCCCACCCCCGATCACCACCAAAATTTAATCATTTCTTCCTTATCCCATTTCCAACAAACCCTGAAAATTGCATCCAAATCTGTCCATAACTTTTTGAGTTATGTTGCACACTAACGGACAGACAAACAAACAAACAGACAAACAAACAAACAAACAAACAAACCCTGGCAAAAACATAACCTCCTTGGCGGAGGTAATAATAAGCATAAACAAGGATCTCTGCAGGACATTATCTTCATGCCCAGTTGATAAGTTCCTATTGGTCAGATCCTACTATATAGGAACCTACAGCTTTCCAGGCTCCGGTTTGACTTCCTGATGAAGACTTGAAGCCAAAACGCGTAGAAGTGTTTTTTAGGTCTAGATATGACCGTGTCATGTTAATAAAGGCATTTTAATGTTTAAAGAGAGTGCCTTGGAGTTTTCTTCCAGTTTGATATCTACTTTACGAATCCCTTTTTCCAAGGAGCACCTAGAACAAACTCTCTTTTTTTTTCTTTTGCCAAAATGTTTTTAATCAAATTTTTATAATTTTAACAAACAGTGCATATATCAGATCCATGCAACCTGTTGACTACAATCACAAACATTATGTTTACAAAAAACCCCAAAACAAAACAAAATTATACAAAACACAGAAATCTGAGCATCCACCTTTAGAAGCCACAGTGGTAACTTTTTTTCCAATTGTTTGCATTGTCCTCCAATAAATTTAGATTCTTAGCATACACAATGAAAGAATTCCAAACATGTTCAAATAACTCCTGTTTGCCCTTAAGAATACAGGAAATTTTTTCTAGTGGAAGAAAGTGAGTGGTAGAAAGCATCTACCGTATCCACTGACTAACAGTTGGTCTATGAGTTCTTTTCCAAAATAATGAAATGCATTTTTTAGCAACAAGTAGACTGAAGTCTATAAAAATCTGTTCATTTGTTGTATATTTACGTTTGTCTGGATATATGCCAAACAGAAATAACTTTGGGTCTAACATGACTTGTTTAGAAATAATTTTTTCAATTATTTCCCTGATTTCCCTCCAGAACAATGCAGTTTGTCAACAATACTGCATACAGTGAACCAGTGTTCCTTTGCATTCTGAACATTTGGAGCATACATCAGGTATATTCCTATTATACCAGTTGAGATCTACTGGCGTAATATAAACTCGCATCAACCATTTAAACTGGATTAGTCGAAGGCACATATTAATGGAACTGGAGTGTACAAAAGCACATGCAGACTGCCAATAACTCTCTTTTTTGGTCCGAGAAGCATTCCTTCCCATGAATTTTTGCATTTAAGGATCATGAGAGGTTGAAATATCTTATATGTCTTAGATTTAATGACTTATCCGATTGATGGCAGAGTCAAATAGTTTTTTAAAAACTGCACCTTTAGTCAGTCAGCAACACATATACAGTATAGAACACCTATCTGCAATAACTGAAACCAAATGATGGAAAACAGACAAGACATAATAACACCCATTAAATGCAAGGGGGATAAAAAGACTAGGATTATTCATAATGTGTCATTTCTACAACCCATTTAGTGCTCCGTTTGCCTACCTATATTCCCCTGTGTTTTGTGTGTTTGTGTGTAACAGATCTATAAATGAAACACCTATTTGGGAGAGCATTCATTACTAATTGTGTGTCTTACCTGGTGTACACACCCTTGTCGTAAAACATGAAATCACTGACCACCTCGAAGGCAAAACTGACCGGATTATGTGTAGCAACTGCATCCACCATGCCCATCTCATCATACTGCAATGTAAAATGAGAAGTCCATCATCATCAGAAGTGAATTTAAAAAATCACTCCTGCAAAAAAAAAAAAAAAAAAAAAAAAAAATAGAAGTATTGACATTTTCTTACTGCTGTTATGTTCACCACCTTCTTCACAAAAGCAGCTGCCTGTTCTGGTTTATACTTGCAAATACCATCCTGATTAAACAGAAGTCAAACAGTGAATGAAATGAATGATTAAATAAGTCATGTTAAAGTTATTGTTGTTCATTGGCTGCAGGTTAACAGATGCTTTAATCACCATTGCTGTGTATGGGTAATCCGTCTCTGTCATCAGTCCCTTGTTGTACATGATGTATTCAAATGCTTGACTGGGAAGGCCGCTGCAACAGTAATTAAGATTATGTTGAAATTTGTCTGCAGGAATGCACACAGTAAACAAAGGGAAACTAGCAAAAAAGGGAAGGAAATATAAATGGGTCTGACCCGTTACAGCCGTGGTTGTTGAAGTCCTGAGCGCAGTCCACCAGCTGCTGTTCTGACTAATACGAGTGAAAAAAAACAAAGAGAAACAAAGAGAAATAGCTTTAAAACTTTTTAAAATTTGTCTTTGACTTAAGTGAGCAGTGACAGAAAAAAGACAAAATTTGATAGAGAAGTAAAAGGAAGTCACCAGTGGTACTAGTTTCCCAGTGGAGATAGCAGTGACAGACTCCAAACATCCAGTTGTAGAAAACGTCCAGCAACTACCACAAGGACCCTTACATAAAAACAATTAAACAGACTGGTTACAACGTCCACACACAAAAAAAGCTTTAACTGAACTGGTGTATGCATGAAAATGTGTGTGCAGGAAACATTTATATTTAACCCTTTATCGAGCAAGTGACTATTTTTGGTAATTTCCATACAATTACAAGACAGTAACAGTTGACAGTTATTGTAATGTTCTTAAAGTGATGTTCTAATGTTCTAAAATACATGTGCCTTTCAAAATACATTAATTGTTCTTGTACTTTTTAAAATATACTTCTTAGATTTTTTTTGCCACTTAGGCTACGGGCATGGAACCAAATATGGTAACTTCACTGACCTGGATTTTGTACATGACAATAAAAAATTTTGAAAAATTTCACAAAAGTAATAAAGTCTTGTCATGTCCTCCAGTAACAAATTATGCCTTTTCTCATTCTTTTCTTAACCTGCATTTTTAACCACAATATTTTTCATTTCATCCTTGACACGAATATATAAAAAATAAATATATTATGTTTTTTACAACTAATTTTGTTTTCTGACGCCCTATTAATTGCATCTGAAATGTACAAAGTAAGAATAGTGTAAAAAAAAAAATAATAGAAACTTGTAAGTCTATAATAAATGGTTGAAATCAATTTAGCAGATGTAAGATTTGTCACATTCATCTTGTGTCTTTATCTTGTTTTTTTTTTTTTTTTAAATTCTGTCATTTATGTTTATTGCCAAGTTATTCTATAACTAATAAATGCAAATGAGCATTAAGATGATAATATGTTATCCACCTGCTCCCCTATAGCTGCGTACAAATACACTGTTGCCCATGAAATTGCCATCATTTGTCATGGGGCACTCCTGCATAACCACGGACCCCTCCCTCAGACTGATTATCATCGTCACCTGCTGGCTCCGCACCTGGAGCAGATCTCAATTAGGAGCCTTTATAAGTGGCTCCTGTGTGGTGTGGTGCTGGATCATTGCTACAACTGTCGTCACTGCTGCTGTTGCTGTCAGCACTTCTCCATAGCCTCTTCTGGACTCTAGCTGTTTCCACCCTCAAGTTTTTTTGTTATTCTTGTTTTTTGTTTATTTTATATTAGTAAACCACGTTACTCCCTTCAGTGCCATGTGTTTGAGTCCATCCTTTTACTCCGTCATGACAGAATTTTATTTTCAGAGATATTCCTCTTTTTAATTCCATTTATACACATCAGTAATCACCTTTAACCTGGTGCAATGATTACATACTGAGTCCTAGTTCCACTTAATCTATCAAGAATAAATAAAAAAAATAAAAGGAAAATAAAAGGATAAAACAAAAGGAGGTACAAAGACACCATTTTCAAGAGGTACAGGGATGAGGGAGGTGTTGGGTATCACTGGGTGTTACAAAGAAGCACAAGTATGTGGTATGTGTATATGTATATGCATGTGTGTGTGTGTGTATATATATATATACATATATATTTGTGTATGTATATGTATGCACATCTATATGTGTTATTGAATTGTGTGTTTATCTAAATTATATTATATTTGTTTGTAAAAATAGAAAGCCATAAAAAAAATTATTTAAGTAGAAGCACTCAGAAAGCGCAGACCTCCGCCAAGGCAGATCAGTGCCCCCTCCCCCCCGATCACCACCAAACTGTAATCATTTGTTCCCTGTGCCAGTATCAACATTTCCTGAAATTTTCATCCAAATCCGTCCGTAACTTTTTGAGTTATCTTGCACACAGACAGACAGACAAACAGACAGACAGACAAACAAACAGACAGACAGACAGACAGACAGACAGACAGACAGACAGACAGACAGACAGACAGACAGACAGACAGACAGACAAACCAACACCGGCAAAAACATAACCTCCTTGATGGAGGTAACAATAAGTATCAGCCATTAGAGGACAGATATGTTTAGAGTGGGAATGTTATTATTGTTCTTAATTATTTAAGGAGAAGGGGTGGGAGTTTATAAGTTCTACTACTATCACTCCTTTTTGAATATGTATTCTATGTCTTATGTCTTATGTTAAATGTTTTGTTTGCTTATTTTTCTTCTTTTTGACATTCATATTTGAAATAAATACATAAATCAATCAATCAATCAATCACTTTGTCACAGTAATTTCTTGTCTTCATAATTATATCGAAGTACAAGTGTTTTGTCAGATGATCAACAATTGTTTTGCTTTTATACAACAAGAAAAGAACAAGTCGGCCTCATAGCTGACATTAAGATTCAGTCATCTACTTTTGTTATAATTATTCATGTTATTACTTTCACTTGTGTTTCAACTGGAGTTTCACTTCACTTAATGTTTCCACTGGATTTTACTTCTTAATTACTAGCAAGTAAAGAAAAGTTTATTTATAAAGTGCTTTTCACAGATAAAAATCACAAAGTGCTGTGCATAAAATTACTGAATCCCATAAGAGATATTTGATACTATTTTGTTATTTTCTTTCTTTCTTTTTTTTTATTATATCTTTGTTTTATTACATTTTTTATGCTATTTTATTTGATATATTTTATTTTATTTTGATTTTGTTTTATGATGATGACGATATCTGGTACTTGCTATCAGTATCTTAAAAAAAAAACATGCGCCACAGTATTAAAATGTCACCTGATTTTTCACATCTGTCACATAATTCCCTTTCTTCCTCCAGTCGATGGAGTCTGGATAAGGTCCATTTCTGCTGATGTAGGTCCCTTTGGTAGCGGAGCAGTTCTGTTACAGAAACACAAAAGCATGTCATGCAGGATCTCATATATGTAGATCATTTACTCCCTTTGTGGATGGCATTACCTGTGGCTCAGTCCAGAGGTAAGACTTCTTAAATTCACTGAACGTCATGTCTGAAAACTGGTTCAGAGCCACTGCAGAAGGAGAAAACATCTAGATAACAAGCTCTAAATAATTTACCACAAAGGTGTAATGAACAGGAAAATAACATCAATGGATCCTACTTGTGAAGGAGTGATTTCCTGCATTGTGTTTGTCGACCTTTCTCTTGTTGGCAGTGAAAATCTGCAGTCTTTCATTGTACTCCTGCATGCTGTACACTTTATTGTACTGTGCAAATAGAAGAAATATCAGTTTTATCATATGAATAACACTGTCAGTCATATTCATACAGTTAGGAGCTACAGTATGTGGTTAGTGATCAGGTTCTTGATTATTTCATGCAGGAAATCCACTTCACTGCCACAGTGAAGTGGATTTTTAACTTCCTTATTAGAACACTATTAACAAGTGTTGGTGCCAGAGTTTTACGCACCTGTGCCATCCATGACTTGAAGTGAAATTCATCTGAAAACAATTTATATTATAAGAGACTTTCATATTGTTTTTGAGCAATACCAATTACACAAACACACACACACACAAAAAAAACCCCGCCACGACAGAATCTGAAAGTGAAAGTTTAAAGGAGCTCCATAAGCGTCTGTTTTATCCAGATGACCGCGACAGACCAAACTTACCATGTTGTTGTGTGAGGTGAAAAGCTGAGGCTGCGGACACTAACGCAAACAACACTAAAGCCTTCATGATGTGCGCGTCTTCAGGTTGGATGGTAAATGTTGGACAGTGAAGTGAACAGATGTAGGAGGAGAAGTCACGAGTTGGAGAGCCGCCCCGTCAAATTCCCCGAATGAAAAGAAATAACCATGAATCACACCGTGTCAGGTTACACACTGCATCACAACACTTGAATAATAAAACGCAACGGAAACAACTGATTAACCCTTCAGGTACTGTTGTTGTGCGCCTTTACACGCTTTTTGATTTTGGTATAATTTTGCCTTTGTGTTCATGCATACCACATGAATTTTGGCAAGATTGTGTATTTTTATTTCATTTCCTTATTTCCAGCTCAGCTCCTACAGTAAATCTAAAATACACAAAAGTTACACTCAAATACGTGCCATTGAAACCCATTCAAATCAATGTATTTTGATCCGTACTGTTCATTGTTATGAGCAGGGGTGTCTCCAGGGATTTGGGGCCCCTACAAAAATATCTCTTTGGGCCCCACCACTTTAACTGCCATAAAAGTCATTGATGTTCATTTATGTAATTTTATGTTTGTTTACATGTTTTATTTATATAATTTATTTTTGTGACTTTGTTTAATGGGTAAGAACTTTGTTCACAGTTGGTGTTGCACAGGGACACTTTTAGTTGTCACAGCATTTTGACCCCCATGAAGACCGTGAGACGTTTTTTGCTACGCTTATCAGATGGTACACTGTAAAAAATGACTTAGAATTAACACCAAAAAGTTGTAAAATTGCAACATAAAAAACTGTAAGTGATAATACAATGCAAAGTTGTTTATTTGAAAATATTTTTGTGTTAACGATTAAATCAAATATAGCTGTAGTTTTTACAGGAAGAGTATTTGAACAAAACCAGATCTGTATGTAGAAATTATGTATTTCTGTTGTTTTTCCAAAATAAAACTGTACATTGAAAAGCAATGTGGTACCGTTTAAATTGCAAGACCATAATGCTGAAATAACAGCGTATTTGCTTTATATACACTGAACAAAATATAAATGCACGACTTTTGTTTTTGCTCCCATTTTTCATGAGCTGAACGCAAAGATCAAAAACTTTTTCTATGTACACAAAAGACCTATTTCTCTCAAATATTGTTCATAAATTTGTCTAAATCTGTGTTAGTGAGCACTTCTCCTTTGTCCTTTGCTGAGATAATCCATCCACCTCACAGGTGTGGCATATCAATATGCTGATTAGACAGCATGATTATTGCACAGGTGTGATTTAGGCTGGCCACAATAAAAGGCCACTCTAAAATGTGCACTTTTACTGTATTGGGTGGTCCAGGGGGGTCAGAAAACCAGTCAGTATTTGGTGTGACCACCATTTTCCTCGCACAGTCTTCTTCATGAATTCTCTGAAACACCTTTGGAGATGGCTTATGGCAGAGAAATGAACATTCAATTCACAGGCAAAAGCTCTGGTGGAGATTCCTGAAGTCAGCATGCCAACTGCATATTCCCTCAAAACTTGTGACATCTGTGGTATTGTGCTGTGTGATAAAACTGCACATTTTAGAGTGGCTTTTTACTGTGGGCAGCCTAAGGCACACCTGTGCAAAAATCATGCTGTCTAATCAGCATCTTGATATGCCACACCTGTGAGGTGGATGGATTATCTCAGCAAAGGAGAAGTGTTCACTAACACACATTTAGACAGATTTCTGAGCAATATTTGAGAGAAATAAACCTTGTGTGTACACAGAAAAAGTTTTAGATCTTTCAGTTCAGCTCATGAAAAATGGGAGCAAAAACAAAAGTCGTGCATTTATATTTTTGTTCAGTATATATATATATATATATATATATATATATATATATATGTATATGAGTTATAAAAAAAGTAAACATTTAACAACGTAACATTTTAAATTGGTAAATTAATAGGTTGGTAGAGTTGGTAGAACGGGTTGTCCAATAACTAAAGGGTTGATGGTTTGAATCCTGGCTCCGACTGTCCATATGTCCAAGTGTCCATGGAAGACACTAAACCCTAAATTGCTCCCAGTTGGACCTGGTGGTTTTGGAAAGTGCTTTCGACACCATGAAGGTGTAAAAATGCACTAAATAAGTGCAGTCCATTTACCATTTAAATCTACATGTTTAAAATGTTAAATCTACATGTTACTCTTTAAATATGTTTACAGTTGGATGTGTTTTTTACAGTATTATTCTGGAAACCACAGCTGCCAGTTTTTTTCTGTAAAAACAACAGGATTTTTTTTACAGTGTATGAATGACTTCTGTCAGATAGTATGACTTCAATAAGACAAACAGTTATTTATCTTTCTATACTTCAAAAAGGATTTTGCATCGTTCATTTCCCTGAAGGAGTTTGTGTTTGCCGTTTTCACCCCCTCTTGGTTTTGTGCAGCCAGCGAGGTACATTTATTTATGTTATATTGTGTCGCACATATTGATTTCAGTCAATGTGTATGTGTTTTTTATTGTGTACTTATATGTGTGTTGCTTAGTTCAACAGTGGATTTACCGGTGTTAAGCTCCGATGAATAAACCTATCAGTAATGAAGAACTTTGGCGTGGTGTATTTCTTGGAGGGAGTGACAACCACTACAATGCCACAAACCACATAAACCTTAGAAGTAATAGTTAATAATATATTTTTAACCCATTAAGATCCAAACAGCCACCAACCATCTGATATAAATGTTTTATACCTGTTGATCCATTAATCCTATCAATACATGTAAATAATTGGTGTAAAATGCAGTTTGTCATTTTTTCATGGTCATCATTTGGATGTTCTGAGGCTCCACAGTGAACGTGGAAACACTGTCATCTTCTATAACATTGATTCACCAGTAAAACCCATGGAGTTGGATCAATGGCAGTGGATGGACACGCTGGGTTTATGTTCAATTAATGATATATTTGCAACAAAAGTCACTTTTTCTTCAGTTTTCTCTGTTTCTGATATATTATCCTTCAACTTTAATCTCAGCTTTTATAAACATTTATATGATCAGTGAATTAAATATAGGAAACTACCTGATTTTCACAGAAAAAACACAAAATACAGAAGTTAATATTATAATAAATGGTAATAAATCACTTAAGAAAAGTCAAATATAGAAAAAAAACTATTTTGGAACTGCCACGAAAGTAGCGGTGATAGATTTTTTTTACATTAATATACACATACAAATGGATGAAAATAAATTTAAATAGACCTTGTCTGCCCTTTTCTCTTCTCTCATATGCTGTCCTCATCATCTATATTGCTGAACCAACTGGATTTTATTATTTTTGCCAAAAATAAAACAAAAATAATGTAAGGAACACATATGTTCATTAGTATCTTGTGAAGCAAACATTATTTTATAGTGATGGATTATAATTTTCATAAAAAGACTGAAAATGTTTTATTTTCTCAGGCCTCTATCAGTCATGGGAAATTAAAATCACCATAACTTTTCTTCCCCTTATCGCACCCCTGCTGGTTGTGTAGATGTTCATAAAAGCTCAGAGTAAATTCAAAGGTTATTACATCAAAATAGAGAAAATTGAAGAAAAAGTGACTATTTCAGCAAAATATCTCATTAACTGAATATAAAAGCAGCTGCAGCCACTGTCATTTTTACTGGCGAATGAGCGATGCAGGAAATGATAGTGTTTCTATGTTTAGGGTGGGCCTCTGAACATCCAGATAAGAACCACATGATGCCCCTGGAGAACTGTTCAGCTGATCAGTAGATGCTTTTGGTCATCAGTTGTTGTTTTGGTCTTTGAGGGTTAATTACAGTCACTCGCATTTAATGTGTGAAATCATGGAATGGTTTGATGTGAAACTCAAGCAAAGTACAAACATTAATCAATCCCTCCAGGATTTCACAGGATTTTTTTTTTTTTGATTGTTGCGGCCTAAAATGCCTGATTTTGCGGCAGCTTTTCCAAAAAATCACGGTGAAAGTTCCGATGATTTGAGGCTTTTTTATTAAAGTCACAGGAACATGGGCATTTGCAAATTACCTAGAACAGTCTTTTTTGAGTTTTTAGCCTTAAAAAGCACCAGGAAGCCATGATTTTAAACAAAACAGGCTTTTTTTCATTCATTCATTTATTTGTTTTGAGCATAAGAAAAATTTTGACATTTTTTGTGTACAAGGAACTAATATCAGAGCAAATTCATTAATAAAGATGATCAAGACAAAATAACAGTTGCCATGTACACTAGTAATAACAAAATAAATTCAGTATGTACTGCTCCAAAAGGAGTGGGAAGAAGAAAACTTATTAAATCCCACCCCCATCTCACATTTATACAACACAACACATGACTTTTGCTTCCTCAATGATATAGTAGTATATTTAGGGTTAGGATTAGATGGGTTACATGCACACAGACACACACACACACACACACACACACACACACACACACACACACACACACACACACACAGGGCAGCCAAACTGGGGTTGCTTTCCATCTAACACATAAGAGTAAACATTAATATTAACACCAAGTTTAATGACTACTTTTGTTTGTGAGCTCGTTTTTTAACTCCACACATAGACTTGCGCTCGCACTCCCTCACGCACACACACACATGCACGCACACACACACACACACACACACACACACACAGTCCACAGAAAGGAAAGCATGCCTCCACAGGTTCTTTCTTCTTCTCTTCTATTGCCTTATAGAGTATATCTGTGCTAACCTTGACCCTTTTAGCTCCTGCTGTTGTTCTGGATCCAACAGCCTCTGTCACTGGGACTTGTCTCGTCTTTCCTCTTCCAATTTCAGTCGTTCTCCTTGCATGTTTTGCGGTTGAAAAGGGGCTTGACTAATCCGAATGACAAATGGCATGGAATAACGAATGACCTCTAGGGTTAGGGGTTAGGGGTTAGGGTTAGGTCATTCGTTATTCCATGCCATTTGTCATTCAGATTAGGAAGGCCCTTGAAAAGTGTCTGTGGAGTGGCCACTTTCGTTTGTGTTCCACCACAATATTGCAGGCAGTGCAGAACAGTATACTTCCGCTTTTGTGTAACACATCTGGAAACTGACTTGCATGAACTTTGGCAGTGATATTTGTCGGTAAATATGAGTGTTTTGAACCGCACATGTCTTCATCTTCTCAACCGTCAACAAGGAAGTGAACGTGATGATGTACGTGTCACGTAGACAGGGGTGGGCGAAAGGGGGCTAAGGTGATGAGTCAAATTTGCGGAAAATTCATGGTGATTGGACAGAATTGTTGCACCGCACAGAATTCGCGGTGATTGGTTGAATTTGCGTTAATAGTTGCGATCGCAACATCGCAGATTCCTGGAGGGACTGATTAATCAGCTTAGGAAGATGTACAAAGACGGTACCCAGATAGCAAATATTTTGGCAGTATTATGGCATACATTTGGCCTTCTTGGCTTTCTTTTGGCATTATGAAAACCTTTAGGCTTAACTGTGGTATGATTAAGGTTATGCATAATAGATATGGAGGCACCAGCAATATATGGCTGAGTTATGGCATATGTGTGTCATATCAGTACTTGGACTCTTGTATGTTTTGTCTGTCTTGTGTGTCATTTCCTGTTTTATTTTGTTAATCCTCCTCTTGTGTCATGTCTGGTGTCTTTGCTTCCTCTCCCTGATTGTTTCACCTGTGTTGATTACCTGTCTCCGCCCTGATTTGTTCCACCTGTGTCTCATTGTCTTCCCTCCCTTCTGTGTATATAAGCCCTGTGTTTTCCCCTGTCCTGTGCCAGTTCGTATTCCTTCCTTGTGTTGTGTATACTTACCAGCGATTCTCTGAACCTGTTCGTCTGCCTGTCTGTTCGTTCCTGACCCGGTTTGTTCCTCGTCTTCTGAGCCTGCCTGATCCCTGTCTGTACCTCTGCCTCACTGGTTTTCGACTTTTGCCTGGACTCACGGTTAGTGCTTTGCTTTATCCCCATGTACCGTTGCCTGTTTTCTGGATCCTCTGTGTATGACCTGGTCTGTCCCCTGACTCTCCTCTGTTTCCTCCTAGTCGGGTTACCCTCGTGTGCTCCCGACCCGGGCAGAGAGTTTCCCTTGTTGGTCTCGGACGCCGTGACGAATTCACACAGTCTGACCTGCGAAGACTCCTTAACGAAACCTTTTTGTGAACTGTTAATTTTGTCCGTGTTTAATAAACACTCTTTAACTTTATTCCTGTCTGTTGGTTGTGCATTTGGGTCCAAGTCTTGTGTCACTGGTTCTAACAATGTGCGGTTAACTAAAAGACTGGGCAAAGAGCAGGAGCAAGTATAGGGATGATATGGCATGTTTTGGGTATTTTTTTTGGCTGGATTATGGGGATTTGGGGCTTTTCTGGCACAATTATGGCTATATTTTGGAAGTCCGCAATTAGTTTTGGGTGAATTCTGGCTTCCTTCTGGTTTGATTTTGGCTTGCCTATTTTGGGCCATTTAGGGCCCATACATTCACCCAGAACTTTGCCAAATGGCATGCCAGTTTTGGGCCAGATTTAAGCCATAATGATTTTGCTATCTGGGTATCTTTAAGAGGTATAGTCAAAAGGAAAAACTGGGCTATGATCATGTAGGTATGAATGTGTTTTTATATATTTTTAATTGTTAAAACTGATGAGTTTATGTCTGTGTGAGTGTGTATGTATTTGCATATGTGCTGACTCGTGTATGGATACAAGATAGATCAAATTAATTAGGGAATTATTTTATGTGTGTAATGTATAAATAAATATCTCTAAATAGAATGAAAACATCTGTGATTTATATATTTTTATTAAACATGATAGTGAGAGGAGGCTGGATTGCATAACTACTTTTCAAGCATGGAGGCTGACTTTGAGAGTATATTTTTTGTATTTGTTGCATAGGTTCTCTGGTCTTTTTGTTTCTGTTTTATTTCCTAGATGTGTTCTAATAAGTTTTGTAACAACTGTGACAGAAACTGTGAATTCATCTGTGATTTGTCCCAAGGAAGTCATTAAAAAACTGCCACCAATTACTAAGAACATACAGAAAGTGCAGTTATGACAGTACACTAGTTGCAAACTTACAATTTAATCCATCAAATTCATATTTACATTTGCTGCACATGAGAATAATCTCACAGGTAGTGTGTTAAAGGAATCACTTTCCCCATATTTTATACATGTATTATTCACTAACTCTTTCTCTTTAAGTTATGGGATTTTGGGGGGTAAGTTTATAATCAATTAATATTGAAAACTGGCAATTTTATTAACAAAAATATTCAAATTAGAAAACATTCAATAACAAAATAATGTCTTGACGTTAGTTCCAGGCTCTATACCTAAAATGAACTGAAACGGCCTTTAAATATTCATGCAGTTTTTCTGACTTTCACCCAAAAGTCAGATGTGGTGTGTGTGAAACAAAGAAAGCATGACCAATAATTAGCCTTTTATTATATGATACTAAAAATTATACATAGAGCATCTCAAACCCTTTTTTAACCACTGTCGGATACATTGTTTGCAGAACGTAGAATACTTTGAGAATAAATGTATTTCTTCATAATATCTGAGCATGATGTCGACTCATAGATGATCTACAAAAACACTTGAGACAAAATGCCCCTGAGATAAAATGGATTTATTAGCAAGAGGTAACTGGGAAACATACTTCTGTTTACTTGTTGTTATTGTCATCATCATGTTTTGCATCTTTTCTTTTTTTTTTTTTCTTACAAAACTGGGAATATTTCTTAAGATGTGGAAACATGAGGGTTGAAAGATAATTTTCATACCACTGGGTATTGCTAACAGCAAAATGTTTATTTATTTATATACCTTATAAGAGTATGTGCATGTATAAGTGTATACAGTATAAGTATATAGTATTATTCTGTCTGTGAAGGTGTTGCATGCCTGCCACATGAGCTTCAAAAGTGTACTGTACATACATAGTAAAAATACATACAAATATTCACAGAATAAGCACTACATTACTATATTCCTGCTAAAAGAAATGGTTATAGACAGGATTACAGTATAAATGCAAAACATTTTGAAGTTGTCTCCTACCTCTAACTCATGGTTTCAAGACCGCACTGTTGTAGCGTTTTGTGTTTAAGCTTGAGATACAATTTTTTTTTAAGGATTACACTGTTCCACATTGAGAAATATGCAGGCTCGCATGTACAAAATGTACAGCACGTCTCAGTGAGGTGAATTAACAACAAAGTACAAAATACTTTCCCATGTTCATATAAAGAGCAGATCACTCTCTTATACTACTACAAAAATAGTGTTTGAATGCTGCAGGCAGAGGTCATTCACATACGTTTTTTTCATTTTCTTAAACAGCAATGCATATAACAGAGTGATATACAGTCACGTTCCACAATCACTGGAACAGCAAAAAGGACAGATTGTCTTTAATTACAGAAGAGCAACAACCTTTTACTCTACAGAAGTATCGCCGAACCTGAAGGTACAACACTTACCACCGCATGTGATATTTTGTCATGAGCTGAACCAAAAACCACGGAACATAATATTATAACAAAGGGAAACCGAATTGTATTGTCCCGTTTAACAGTAAACACAGATGAAGCATCCCTCACCTAAAGATGTAAACCTTCATTAAACTGTGTTTTAAATAAACTGAGGTGTTTATGGTGAAGTTTGGCACCTTTGACAAGACACTTAAAAAAAGACAGTTCATTCCAAAAAACAACAAAAAAATAAAGACACTTCAATATTGTCAGTTTAAGGTGGTGTAAGCTGATGTAAATTAGTGAGAAAATGAAAAACACCCTCCTCTTGTTTTGGTTTTGGAAGCACAGAGACAATTATGCTTCAGATGCCTCACTGCCATCGCCGCCATTCGTGGTTCCTCGTCGTATAATACAGTTAAATTTTCTGTGCTCTTTTACCTGATTTGATGCAGTTACATTTTTACAATGCTACATTGGTTGCAGAAAAAGTCAGTCATCATTAAAACTCAAGCAAAGAGAACAACGGCCGGCAGCACAAGTGCTCAGTAAGTGCAAACTCGACACAGTATGAGATAATGCAAAATAATGTCATTGGTCACTAGGAAGACATTGTTGCGTTCAATCTAAGTGACCTCTGTTATTATGCTTGAGATACCTCAAAAAAATAAAAAATAAAATCCCAAAAGCAGGTGGCATTATGGCATCTGTATCCAACAAAAAACATACACTGAAATGTTTTGTGTCGTCAAACAATCTTAAACATCTACTGTACAGAAGAGCAAATATCTTAAACATGTACAACTATACAAAAGTTGATGTGTATGTTATCTGATGTATAATATTAACAGAGAAAATAAGGTGAAGGACCACCTCCCACTCAGTTGGGCACTTTGGGCTCAATTCTGAGTGAGGCTTCGTACATGCTTTCTTCGTCCAGAACAGAGCTGTTATCCAGCAGATACTGGGTTACCTGTGGCAGGAAACAAAAAGAATACAAGCATTAGAAATAAGAACCTTTAATGAATCTTGACTCTACAAACACTGGCAGTAAATATTATTAATTTTACATTTGGTTAGAAGATGGTAACAGGACAGAAGAGTGGGAAAAGATATTTTTACCTCCGCCAAGGAGGTTATGTTTTTGCCGGTGTTGGTTTGTTTGTCTGTTTGCCTGTCTGTCTGTCTGTGTGCAAGATAACTCAAAAAGTTATGGACAAATTTGGATGAAAATTTCAGGAAATGTTGATACTGGCACAAGGAACAAATGATTAAATTTTGGTGTTGATCGGGGGGGCACTGATCTGCCTTGGTGGAGATCTGTGCTCTCCAAGTGCTTTTCTAGTTGCTATACTTTTTTAATCTAACCTTTAAATGTTCAGTTTTCTTTTTGAGTTACTGGATAATCTCACAGACCTTAGTAAACTAGAAGCACTCGGAGAGCACAGACCTCCACCAAGGCAGATCAGTGCCCCCCTGATCACCACCAAAATTTAATTATTTGTTCCTTGTGCCAGTATCAACATTTCCTGAAATTTTCATCCAAATCTGTCCATAACTTTTTGAATGATCTTGCACACAGACAGACAGAGACAGACAGACAGACAAACCAACGCCGGCAAAAACATAACCTCCTTGGCGGAGGTAAATATGTGAGTATAGTAAAAAATAGAGAAAAATGCAACATATACAACCTGTACATGACATAAGTTGTTTCTTCTTTTACTCCTTACGCCCTGATTAAGATATCAAAGGTGGTCTGTGTTTCAAAACATGACACCTTTTCTATTTTATTTCCCTTGCGCTGCCTAAAACTCCACTGCATAATATATATTATGTATACTTTTCAATAAAACCGTACAAAATTCCCACAAATATTTAAGAATGATTCATTTGGAATATCATTTCTCCCATAAAAAAGTATGAATAACTTGTTCTGAACTGAATTAAATCCTTTTTTTTTTTTTTTTTAAGTTCATAGATGTTCATGTTTAATATCTGGATTGATGGATGTGATGGATTTTGGACCAAAAAATTATCCTGTACATCAGGGGTTACCAACCCTGGTCCTTGAGATCCACTATCCTGCATGTTTTAGATGTATCCCTCTTCCAAAACACCTGATTCAAATGCCTATCAAAAGCCTATCATCAAGCTCTGCAGAAGCCTGATAATGACTGCCAGGTGTGTTGGAAGAGGGAAACATCTAAAACATGCAGGAGAGTAGATTTTGAGGACCAGGGTTGGTGACTCATGCTGTACATCATAAATACACTTTTGATTGGAATGGGGTTTGTTAACCCTGATGCACAACCACTGGCTGATTATTGTGTATTTGTTTTCATCATAGGTTGTTTTTTTTTTTTTTTTTTTTTTAAGGAAACAAAATGTTGAGAACTGCTGGTTTATTCAACATCTTGGTATTCATTTACCTTTGGTTGAAGGTCAATCTTGTATGCTGTTTGCTGAAACTGCCTGATTTCTCTGATGATGTGGGAAATCTACAAATGAGAAGCACAGTGTTACAGTGATTTTAACACATCCAAGGTTTTCATACAACAGGACACCTAACATGATGCAGCCACTGAGATCATCTCACCATCCTCATCTTTGAGAAGTTGACCAAATTGTCTTCGGTGTAGTTTGGCGTTCCCTCCTCAATGAAAGCCAGGTCAGTGAGGTACATCCCCAGATAGGGCACACAGGGAGGATCACAGCTGGTGGGAGAAACAAACGTCATCCACTTGTACTGCATGTTTGCTTTAACAATCCGGTGTAAAAAAAAATGCCTTTGAACTGGACTCACTTCTTTAAAGCCTCTCTCAGGTTTTTGAACCTCCCCTCTGAAGAGACCAGCTTCTGTAGCTTGTCAGTCAATCCTTTCGTCTGAAGGAAAAAATTAAGAGAACAGTTAATAACAGGTAATTTAGAAAAAAAGCAAAACAAAACGAGCAATGCACAAATACAAGGAGACAGTCACCTGCTTGGAAACCTTGAGCCAGGTCTTTTTGAGACGGAAAACAGAGCTGCGGTTCAGAGATGAGGTGATTTCGAGAACGGCGTTGTAGTTATGGAGACAGCGGCAGATGTCGGCCACAGCCACCCATTTCTCGATGACCGCCACCCGGGTCACCACATCCTCACAGCGCAGGATCTCTGTAGCTATAAGGTTGCTTATCTTGAAGGGAGCAGAGTGAAAAGTGGGTTTAAACCTAACATTTACACATTCAAGAGAAGATTTAAGAGAATCATAGCAGAACATACATCATTGAAGTGCTTTGTTGTTTTCATTATATACGGTGTCTTCTCATTTTTGTCATTCTTCATCCAGCCTTGTCCGAAGAATTCCCTGTAAAGCAATCAAATGAATGAATGAATGAATGAATTTGAGATGTAGGTCTTTCATAGTAAAATCTGCAGTTTCAGTGTGATGGTACTCACTCGTAGGGGATGACCTTAAATACCAGGTGGTCCAAGAGGGTGAGCTGTTCTGCAATTTCCAGAGCTGAGTGACTCTCAAAGGGCTCAGCCTTCCCTGTTCCCATCTAAGAGACACACAACACTGATTAAAGCTGCGACTCTTACAAAGTAAAAAGAGTATCAAGTACAAGTCAGTCCATTTTTGTGATTTAGCATAGTTTATCAATACACATAAGAAGTTTCTCTAAAATTATACAAATCTTATCAACTGTGTTAATATATTTCTCCACAATTTTCTGTCATATTACTGCTTCTTCTTGTGTCCCGCTTGCATACAGTGATATGATATTATGTGATGTGATGTTTCAGTCCCAGACAAGTAACATCACTCACCAGCTGTGTCACATCTTCAAGGGTGATCTGATTGTCACCGTGGTCTTCCTGAGTTAAAGTCCTGATGTAAAGGAAAAAACAAAGTCATACTAATGGATAAAACTTCAGCCAATGGTTTGGTTTTGCATATAGTATTCAACAGCACACAGTAGTACCTGATGATGTTGGCGGCTGCTTTCCTCTCTTGGGTCAGCAGCTCAGGGTCATGCATCACTTCCTCCAGGAAGGCAATAACCTTTGTCTTCAGCTCATTGTTGGATTCAAAGTCCTTGAGACATAAAATAGGTAGTTTAATAAAAGCCATACTCACACAGGACTAGCATAACATAGGGACCTCGATCAGATTAGGATTAGAATTAGAAATTAAACCCCAAAATCTGTGTTTTGTGGGGTGGATGAGGATATGCAAAGTCTGTTTTATTTTAATCTTGAGACATTATCCCTTGTATCTGATGTTAAGGCTCACTGTTATTAGGTGACCATTTACAGAAAACTGTTGAAACTCTTGAAAAATAGAAAAATGCTCCCTGCTGTTGCTGCTATCCCTGTCATTCATCTCATCATCTTTTAGGATGTTGTTTCTCTGAACAATTTGCCACCCAAAAAGCTACTTAAACTTTCAGTAACATAGAAGTAACAGAAGTAACAAAAATATTGCACATCGTTCTAAATCCCAGAGAAGTTTATTCGCACAGAGCTAATGTTATTACAGGACCTCTGTGTTCACTGATATAGATAGGCAATTTGCAGTAAAATTTTTACTTTACAAATTACTGACACGGCCAATTCACATGGCATTAAGATCATACAAAACCACTAAAATTAATTAAAAGTACCAAGGATCCACATGTGATACTCGTACCATGCCAATAGGGCTAAAGACTGCACAAACAGGTTTTAAAAAAACTCCTTCATTTTACTAAAGATTTCCCAAAGTGACTTTGAACAGGCCTAATTATGCACACCGTTCGAAATTAACAACATTTTACATATAAAAGGACAAATCAGATGAACGCTATGGTTTAATATTTAATGTTTCATTCATTCTGCTGTCGTCAAAAGCAATTTGGAAAATCACCAAAAGTCATTTTTTCCATAATTACAAAATAATGCATGAACATCACAAATAGATGACATCTAATGTGTTCTTGAAAGATTTCAGGTTTACATTAAGGTTTGGAAATCAGGGTTGAAGCTTGAAAGTTAACTGAAGTATTATTGACTTGTGTATGTCTTTGGTATACACACATTAATCTGCAAAAAAACATGTGTATGTGTACATGCATTCACACTGACAGTGTAAGTACCAAAATCCAAATCTGAGTGGTTTTGTTTACAGTGGAAAGATTATATCTCATGAATATGCCTTGGATATTGAAGGGACATTTTACCGGAGAGTGTTTGGACACCCAGTGCCTCAGGACATTGAGAACTCTGTTGGTCGCTGCTCGTCTGATCACAAACTCTTTGTCTCCATTTCTCTGATCTGTTGGAAAACCTGGAGCAAGTAAAAACACATCATGTCAGTTTTGTCCTACAGCTCTCATTGTTATAATATATATATTTATATATATATATATATTTTTTTATTATTATTATTTATTCATGACACATATACTACTTTAGCTCCAAAGAATAAGGTCATTGTGAAACAGAAAACAGGTGTGTGTACCTGTGCTGGCAAGGGACATCCTTCGATATTTTTCCTTGGTTGGAGTGCCCTCGTTGGCTCCAGCTGTGGCAATAGCAAAGGCGGAGGCAGCAGACAGGGCGCTGCGGTTGTTGTCCAGCTCTCGACATGAGGACATCACCATGCCATTGTTGTAGGAAAACAGAGAGAACTCTACAAGGAAGCACAGGAAACAGTTTAGATTGTTTAGATTGACTCAGGTAGGCTAAAATTTAGAGAGAAATACTATCAAGTAACATCACATATTTCCACAAATACATTTGTCTCAAAATGTTCAAAATGGTTGGTTACATATTTATACTACTGAGCCTACAGTCTGTACTGTATACTGCAAAATGGCCTGATTCTTTTTGCTAAAATGTCCACAAGGAGGCAGTACAGGCCTAAACAACAGCTTCCCCCTAGACTTCTACAAGAGGCTTTGATATTCAAGATGGTTGCAGCTAAATATAGCCACCAAATATCAGCATAACAGAGGAATCAACAGATTCTCTGCAGTCTGCTATGTTTAAATCCTGAGAACATAGAGCGATCATAAGAAGCTAAAACTCCTACACCAAGCGAGACACTCGCTGCTTTACAATATCAGTTAATTCACAAATTCCAGGGATGGATTTGCTTTTAAAATCTCTTGTGTGATTTTGTCATAAGATTTAGAAAGCACACATAATCTTGGCGTCGGTGAAACAGCCTCATTACTGGAGGCGGAAGGGAAAACACGCTCTTGATTTAGTTGTTATGACACAAGTTTCCACACCTACTCAAGCCAAGCATTGGCTTTCCCCACATGTTCATAATTTTACATGGTTAATGGCTGATGTAGTATCATGTCTTCTTCATGATGCACTGGTTTTGAGAAACAATATTAAGCTCAACCTATAGAAAAGGGAAACCTTTGTACGAAAGAACTGATGCAGATATACCCCGTTTCAGATTTAAGTAGATTTTCAGAAAAATACAAGGCCTCAGATTTAATTTTTCAATGTATTGCCAATGTCGGTGTGCATTGTGTGAGCTTAAATATGACAGTACCAAGCTGTGATGATGTCAAAGACTCAATGTACCTGAGGAGTTTTTGCCTTTGACGTTTTTTGGTGTGGTGGGTGACTTGGTTGGAGAGGCCTCGGGGTCACCGTCATCACTCTGGTTTTGATCATTGTCACTTTCCTCTCGCACAGACAGATCTGTATCATCACAACATCACAGACAGGTCACACAAAAACATTAGAGAAAACTCCCATTTGGGGCAACCTGTTTAAGATGGGCTGACCTACCTTGTTTGCACACAGAGGCATCCTCCACCTTGTCCTTCTTATCCTCTCCTTCGTCTGGGATTTTGCTCGTGATGGGGCTGGACACGTACAGCTTGTTGATGTCCAAGGTGGTCTTGCTGAATGGAGACATGGAGGAGTACATGCTTGCATAGCCATTTGAGGAGCAGCTGAGGGCAGCCAGGTCAAGAGCTTTGCCCCCAGTGATGATGGGAATGTTGAGAGAGAGCTTGCGTCGTCGGTTGGGGGATGAATTCTTGGCGATAGCGAGCGGAGGAGGGGAGGAGAACTTACGGCTGGCCCTGGGGGAGCTGGGAGGTTCTCCATACAGGAGTTTACTGTTCTGACTGCTGGCGAAGAATAACTCTAGGGACCTGCATCAAGAGGGGATGTATACATTTGAATTTTAGGACATATTAATGTGTTTCTTTGATATTTAGCAGGCATGCTTTGTGTTTTTACCCGCTCATGAGTGACAAGAGCTTAGTTAAATACACAACACCTCCTAAATAATTTATGCAAACCAAGTCAGCCCAGCAAGCACAAGTCTCTTTGCAGTCGTGTCTCGTTGTTTTAGAGCACGATGCAGGCTGCAGTGTTGCAGAAAACCTCTCCCACTCCCTGTCACCCTCCTGGCGACCTCACGGGTTCCCATAAATAGCACAGCAAGTGATAGTGCGCACGGCCACTGCTGACACAAGCAGCCAAGTGTAGGTGTCTCACAGTGACATGACAAGAGCCACAGGAGAACATGCTGCAGGGCGTGGGCATGGGGAGCTCCCCCTGATCCCAACGCTACAGTGGGGCCCTCGCTCTCTGTGTGGAGAGGTGAGTTAGCCCCACTGCAACACTCTGCCAATATTTCACACTATGGATCTTTTGCAGACAAGGAAAGAGAGGAAGAGAGAGAGAGAGAGAGAGAGAGAGAGAGAGAGGAAGAGGGAGGGTGGGGTCCTGCAGCATCGATGTTGGTTGCCATAGAGCGACAGAGCCCAGTTGAGACACTCCCAGCCATGCAGGAGAGACTGGACCCAATTACTGCCTTCAACCACTGAACACACACATAAATACACACATGAGCAGTCATAGCGAGGAGCTTTTCTTCAACTGCCGCTCCATCTGCTGCTTCTCGTTGCTCAATAACCAATATAACATGATGCATTTACCAACGCATCTGGGCGAGGGCAGTATGGACTAATATTTAAATCTCAATAAATTTTCCATGAATGGCAATATATGATGCAAATGTTGATATTCATTCTGAAGTAGGTACATTTTTAAGTTATAAATACAAGCCAGAGGAGTTGTCAAAAAACATTGGCACATAAGGTACACAGTCCCGCTGGTTAAAGTGGACAAACTGAACACTTTTAGTGCTGACAGGCTCTAAAGAATCTCTATAAATAGAATGAAATGTACTGTAGCAACCACATTAATGCCACTACCCATGATGCAAAGCTTTCTGAAAAGAGTCATATTCACTACCATTTAACGTCAAAGCCATAAGAGAGAAAAGTGAAAAGCAAAAAGCCAATGACTTATTATACTTGACACTTGCAACATAGTTATTTACGATATCCCACTTAGATCAAGTCACGATACACTTAGTAGACCCACTGGCCAGCCCACATCTATCTCTATATCTATCTAACTATTGGTGCCTTTCATTGATTTGAGAGTATCAAAGCTTGTCATCGTGACAGATCAATCTCATCTTCATGCAGTATGTAAAGTGTGGAAGGATGCCAAACTTTTCAAATAAGATTTGTTTCTCTATTGTAAATGCTGTCAACAGTTAAACAATGTTCAAGTATTAATCTGACTCACCGAGCGGGGATGGCACTGATGGGCTTTTTGTAAATGGTGATGAGTTTGTCTAGCACCACATCAGCGGTAGTGAACACACGATAGGAGTGCAGAAAGGTGTTGAGGAAGTCAATGGAGAGGAAACGGAGGTCAGTCAGTCTCTCCAGTAGACGCTCTACGCTGGCGTAGCGGATCTGCAGCACCTTACAGGAGTTCATCATCTTACTGAAGCGGATGTCCACATCATCACAGTACAGGCTTGAGTCTGACCTGTTACCAAAACATACCAAACTCAGATCAAAGCATGAAAAGCTGCACATTGTTACATACAGTAGGTATGCAAAAACGTAGCTTACTTGATCATTTGCGGCACTGTGACTTTGGAATTATCTTCAAAGGCGTTCATCATTAGTCCATTACAGCGGATGTTGTCGATACACTGTAGGACAGATGCAGCAGACATGAACAGAGAGGACAGAGGGAATGTTAGCAAGTTTTGATATGTGCAAGCCTTTAACCGACATCGTCAACATTCTGTCTGACTCTTGAAGACTGTGATATGTGTTGACGTGCCTGACTGATGTCACTGGTCCATGCCGACTTCTCCTGCCTGGAGGAGGCCACCAGGATGACTGTGAATGACTGACTGTCCTTTGGCTCTACCACAATCTTGAAGTCCAGGTGCTCCATGTCCTGGCCACTCTTGTCTGATTTGGCTTTGAGGCAAATACAAAGAGATAACAATTAATTTTTTTATTTCCTGCATATGTACAGTAAAGGCATAAAACATTTTTGCACTATACATAATATGTATTATTATTTCTTGTTTTTTTTTTTTTTGGTATTTTATTTTACTGTTTGGTCTTGTATATTCTCTGTTTGAATCATTGTACTTTCAGCATCCTCTTTCAGGACATGACCTACTCCCAATGCAAATTTTTAGAAACACTTCAAATGACTGTGCACTTATTCACTATTAAGTAACTGCTTATCATCAAACATATTAGCACAATTTTAACCTCTTATTTCTCATTATAATGCACTTTTTAATGCCTTATTTTACCTGAACATATGTTACAAGTACTAACTACTGTACAACTGCCTTACGACCAAATAAGGAATTTATGCATGAATTACAGCAGTTTCCTCACTTATTATTAAACATCTACAGGTTATTGGAGGAAAACTGTTAGTGGTTACAGAAAATACCGAATAAGTGCTGACTAATTAAAAGTGAACATGCTACTGACATGCATGTTAATAAGCAACTAGTCATTGGTGAATATGTGTACCCATGCTGCTTGTAGTTAACAAAATCTGGCAATCTGCATATATTTGTTAACACTTATACTACAAAATGTGAAAACGGGCTTGATCAACACACTCTACATATACACTGCATGCATATGTATTTTACACAACATCACATATGGTACATACAATGCATGTTTCAGTAATCTGCTTTATGAATAAATACTCACACTCATCATCTGTCCCCTCAGGGTCCTCCATAAGAGTGCAGTCTATGAGTGAGACTACTCCATTCTGCAGACACACACATGCACACAAACTACATTTAGTCTCTTCACACCACCGAAAAGGACTTGCACAAGAACATCACATAATTTTCTGAACTGTACATGTGAAAACTAATGAATCATCTGCTCTACAACCCAAGGATATGCAAATTGTATAGGCTTGTATAAGCATGTGAAGCTGTTACTGATGGGAGCCATGACCCTGCTAACCCTACAACTTTCCCCTATAGTTGCTTAATCTGGTAACTTTAGCTCAGAGATTGAGGCTTCATAGGTTTTTTCGATTAAGATTGTGATGTCTGAATAAGGAGAAGTTCCACTGCTAGCTCAGCAGCACAGGCCCACCTTGGTGAGGTGAAGTTTTCCCCCAGACCCTCTGGTACAGATGATTAAATGCTTGGAGAAGAGGAAGCACTGTCTCTCCCCCTCCTTCTTCAGAGACAGAGAGCCCAGTCGCCCACGGGTGATCTTGCCCTTCTCGCTCATTGGCACCTGGATAAGAGACCCTGTACGTGGGAATAAAAGAGAGTGTGCAAATAGAGGAGGAAAGAGGATATATATATATATATATATATATATATATATATATATATATATATATATATATATATATATATATATATATATATATATATATGCAAAAAGAGGCAAAGACAGGGAGAAGAGATTAGAAATAAAAGGAGATAAAGGAATGGACACACTAACGCTAAATGCAACAAAGAATCAAAACTGCTTGTCTCAGTTGTGCTGTCTCCTACATATATAAATACATTTACACATGAAATACATTTCTATTTTCCATTTCCACATCCATAAAAGAGACATGTGACATTTAAAGTCCCACATTCCTCATCAGTTTTCCTCGAAGGAATCTAATTTCACTTGTAAATTAACATCTTTTCTCATAAGGATTATGTGCCCAGAGAGGCTGTGGCCGAATTATGCTTAAATGATGCTTTTCTGTTTAACCCTTTATCAAGTAAGTGACTGTTTTTGGTAATTTCCACAAACATTAAATACGGGGCCAAACCCGTGGACTCAGTGAGGTCCAGATGCATGTTGGTTTTTATAACAGTATACACTGAGTCAGACAGATTTTATAGACATTTTGAAGCTGTAAATAGTGAATATGAGTGATTTTTGTCAGTTTATGACAGTTGTTTTATTGCATGTCTTTACTTTTTAGCAAGTGCTGCTCAGATGTTTTATGGCAAGAGGAGGGATAGGATGATTTCCAATAACATAGAAAGGTTGAAATTTTGAATTTCAGAGTATTTCAGTGAGTGCCCTGTAAAGGGTTAAACTGACTCAGAGTGGATCTGAAGTACAGATAAGGCAGAAGTTACCTTGTCTCACAAATGTCTGACTGGTGTCGAGGAGAATCTCGCAGCCCTCTACGATCATGCGCTCAATTGCCAGGTTCTTCCTGATGTTCTCAGTCTCGCTCACTTCGTCATGCATGATTCTGAGATGCAGGAGATTTCATCATTGTTTTATAAAATAAGAGTTTATCACATATATGTTTGCTTGAGTGAAGCATCATGTAGTATGTTTTGACAGTATTAGGTACCTGGAAAGCTCCTCCAGCTTAGATTTGGCATAGTCCAGACTGTTTCTCTCTATATGTTCATGGGGTGTGTGGGCCAAAAGTTCATGGAGCGTAAGGATGTAGCGGGGAATCTAGAGAAACAGAACAGGACACGACAGGGGAGTCACACTCAAATTTAACAGCATGCACAAATGTAACAACAACACAAACATGCACACACAGGAATATACACGTGCGTCAGTCCATGGGCACTAATGAGAGGTAGATCACTGGAGAGCACAATCTATGCTCATCAGCAAAATTTATTATCAACACAGCACAGCCTGCAGTAGGCCCCAGCAGAGTGGGCTGTCGGGAAACTGCATGGCTTGCCAGAAAGGAGCCATTATTAAAGCCTGAGCTCCAAAAACAACTGCTTTTTATAGACATGAAGAACACTACAGGGATATTCTGAGCAAAAGCAGACAATGCCTGCTGTTACTGTTGCTGATCAGTGATGCCACAATATGGGACGTCGCTCAGAGAGACGATGAATGTCCAAGAGGGAGATGGATCTTTGAAGCCAAGTCCTGACTGAGCTGCTCTGGCCGGAGTACAGACCAGAACACATTCATGACATGTATCTTTTGTCCACCTATAAAGTGCAAATTTCTCACCACTGTGGCTATAAATGTAAAAATTAGGATTTTGGACTGCATACTTGTAAAGCTGACTTTTTCCATTTAAAAAAACAAACAAATTATGATAACCTCCAGGGCTGATCTTTAAAAAAGCATTTTAAAGTTAAAAAGGCACTGAGCTGGTCAACAGGTTGTTGTGAACTCTAACAGAGGGAAGTGGATTACCTTTTATCTTCAAGCTAGCCTCCAGTTATAAAAAAAAAAATCAAACTGTGCCAGCTCAAGGCGTTTGCATATTGTGAACTACTAAAGCATTTGTAATTTCATGTATACTTCAGCATTATATTTAAAAACAACTTTAAAAAAAAAAGGATTTTTCACCCTTGCTAAAGCATTTAAGAGAATAAAATTGAATACACACACAAAACCTAAGGGATCTACATTAATTATTTCTACTTAAAATATTAAGATACAACCTAAAAGTATGATCAGGGTTGGAAATAAAGAGTACTGAAGTTATGCCACAGATACCAAAGTATTGGATTGTAGAGAGATCCACTAAATCTACTTATGCCAACCATCTGACAGGTTCTATAAAGTTATTATGTGATGTTATTATCTTTGCTAAGTTCACTGTTTGTTGATCAGCATTTCAGACTAAACTGTGAAAGTTCTGACCTTCTTAGGACATTTCCAAACAGATCTTTAGTGCAGCTATTGGCAACATAAACCTCACAGAAAATGGAGGTGATTTGTGGTTTTACTGTGGCTGTTTTCTGTTTTTTATTAGAGCTATAATGTAAACTATTGGCTGACATAGTAACATGAAGATAACACAATGCAGAATTAGTTTGAATGACCTGCTGTGAATTTTTTATTTGAAGGAGAAAACTTGATAATACCACAGTACTGTAGTGTTAAATGATGAGGTTTATACTTTATCCAGTGAGTGATACTGTCTGTGGATACATTGCATTGATTTGTAGGTGCTTTTAGTAGTTGTAAGTGTGTTTTGGTATGTGACTTTCCTCTGCTGTTGATAGTTTGGAATATAAATACTACATATAAAATAGTCAAAAGATGAAGATTGATGATATATAAGAAGAAAATTGTGATTTTTTGCTCCCCTATAATCAAATTGTTTCCAGACATTTCTGCCACTAGAATAAAGGCAGTTTTGAAATATCTTAAATACAGGAACATCACATGAAGAATATTTATGAATATTCAATAAAATTAATCTGTAGATTAAAAACATCTGTTGGGGAGTCATAGTAGGCTCTAATTCTGTGTTTCAGTGATGGATATTCCCTTTTGTTAACATTTTGATCAAAAGCTGTGCCTTTCAAAAATATCTAACCTTTAATCTTCTACAAAACAGAGCTGATTTACAGACAGCTACAACTGGGTATCACTGGCATAGCAGTAGCCAGTGGGTTGTAAGTTGGTGAATTATACAGCCCTAGGATAACATTTATATATGGAGAGGAGAACTTGGCCCAAAATGGTTGCGAGAGTACAAAATTAACAACAAAATCTGGCTCCAGGCTCCAGTTCTGCAGCAAAACAAATGGTTGTGCTTTTATTTCTGGTGTATATCAGTGAGACAAATGAGCTAACCTGAAACATGGGGTAGGTAAGGAAGGTCTCCAGAGTTCTCTCCTCACAGTCGGGCTTGGCCTCGTACTGCTTCAGGAGCTTGTCGAAGTCTCGGTTCTGCTTGCAGTGAGCCAGGATCTGCAGGCTGTACTGGTGGTTTCTCACAAACTCCTGGTAGATGTTCAGCATGGGCAACAGGATGTCGAAGAGGTCGGCTGAAGACAGATCAATACAGTGACATGAGGAGAGATCAGACTCTGCAGCGAAGCGAATAATGCCGAGAGCTTCCAGTAATTCATCTTTAATCACTGTTTAGACTATCAAAGAGCTTCACTTAGATGTAAAAACAGATATAAAAGAATTAACGATGATTCTTACCCAGCACTAACGTTGGCCAGCTCGCTATTCTGGCTTTAAGACCTTGGTAAAATATCTGATGCAGGAACATGATAGTTTCACTGAAGGAAAAAAAAAAACAAAACAGATATACTGAGTGATTTTTAATGTGACTTCCAATCTTAGACTAATACAGTGTGGATAATTCTGTCACTTCCTGATGAAGCCACAAACCCTGATGTGAGACAGTGAGTACAGGAGCATGGGTGTGCACATTCAGAGCATGAATGTACTTAGATGAGTGTGTGGGTGGATTCTGAACAGGCCAATGAGGTTGCATGCAGATTACTGTCTTTGTCCTTCTGTATCTCTCTAAGGAAATAGGAAACTCAGACTAAAACCTTGCACTTTGTATTAGGGAATGTTAGTTGTTTTACATCATACTATACGTACTAGAGACTTTAAAGAACTCTTGGAATTTCCTGATTCTTAAACTTGCTTTATACGATTTAGGGCAGGGGTGTCAAACTCATTTTGGTTCAGGGGCCATATTTAGCCCAATTTGATCTCAAGCGGGCCAGACCAGTAAAATAATGACTTAATAACCAATAAATAATGACAAATTCAAGTTTTTCTTTTTATTTTAGTACAAAAAACCCTAATTAAATTACTGAAATATTTACATTTTACAAAAAAAAAAAGATGTCAATAACCTGAAAAAACAGAAATTTCATTTAAAAAAATTAGTGCAGTTTTAACAACATTATGCCTCAACTTATTATTTATACATGTACATTACACACAATGTTACATAAACACTTGGTAACAGGCATAATATTGTTAAAATTTTGGAGTTTGGAACTGAAATTTGAACAATTTCTACAATATTCCATCTCTTATTATTAACACAACTCCAGATCACAGTGGATCCATAAATGCACAAACATTTAGTAACAGGCAGAATACTGTTCAAATTGCAAAAGTCAGGTTGTTCATCTTTGTTTTTACTTATGTATTTATTTGCATTTTATTGTGAAAGACTAGTTTTGTAAATGTAAATATTTTCACAGTGTAATGTGATTTTTTTCACTTAAATTTTTTCCAGATAATTTTTCACAAAGAAAATGTGTGGTTGTCATTATTTATAGGTTATTGTGTTGTTATTTTTCTGGAGATCACATTGGTCTGTATGTGGGACCTGAACCAAAAGTATTTTGACAGCCTTGACTGTTCAGGTTAATTTTTTGCACTTTCATCCCGCGGGCCGGAATAGAACCTTTGGCGGGCCAGATTTGGCCCCCGGGCCGCATGTTTGACACCTGCGATTTAGGGGGATATTCATAAGTGCGTAAATGAATTATAATATTGATACCTGACACTTGAAAATGAGAATTGTTGTGTTTGTTACCCTAGAACAGGGGTCTCAAACATGCGGCCTGGGGGCCAACTGCGGCCCGCCAAAGGTTCGAATCTGGCCCGTGGGATGAATTAGCAAAGTGAAAAAATTCCACAGTCAAGGCTGTCAAATTTACTTTAGTTCAGGTTCCACATACAGACCAATATGATCTCCAGTAAAATAATAACATAATAACCTACAGAGTATAATGACTCCACATTTTCTTCTTGGTTTAATGTGAAAAAAAAAAAAAAAAATCTTACATTATGCCTAAAAAATAATGACAACTTCAAATTTTTGTCTTTTAGTGCAAAAAATAACATGAAATTATTAAAATATTTACATTTACAGCCTATCCTGCAACAATAAAACACAAATAACCTGAACAAATATGAACAACCTGAAATGTCTAAAGAAAATTCAGCACAAACTGAACTATTTTCTGCCTGTTACTCAGTGTTTAGTGTCTTTGTAAATCTGATCCATAATGCACATGTAGAAATGATAAGTTGAGGCGGAATATTGTTAAAATTGCATTAATTTTTCTAAAGAAATTTCATTTTTTTCAGGTTATTTGCATCTTTTTTGTTTGGATAGTTTATAAAAGTAAGTATTTTCATAATTTAATGGGGGTTTTTTGCACTAAAACAAAGACAATAATTTGGAGTTGTCATTATTTATAGGTTATTCTGTTATTATTTTACTGGTCTGGCCCAGTGGAGATCAAATCGGGCTGAATGTGGCCCCTGAAAAAAATGGGTTTGGGAGCCCTGCCCTAGAATAAACCATCTATATCTGTAGAGGGAGCAGTACTTCCCAACAGTCTACTTTTTCCTATTATATAGTGGGTGGAATCCAGTGTTAGTGTCCATTACTGAGAAATATGCAGAGTGTGGACTGGATCTTACATATGCTTAACTAGAAAGTCCAAAACAGACAAACCTAACCCTGGCTTTAATGAATTACGAGCATTTTCAGCAGATGAAATTGAGCTAAATATGACACATTGAATTTTTAAAGAGATTTTATTTGCAGAGAACATGTGCTGAATAATAGTATGTGTTATTCTTAAGATTTAGTTTTCTTACTGCATAAAAAAACAATTTTATTCATTATAATGACAGGTCTAAGGATATACACAGTGATTTAACTAAGATTTAACCCATAAAGACCCAATGTTACTTTTGTGGCAGTTCCCAAATGAATTTTTCTCTGTTTAACCTTTCTTGAGTGACTTGTTATCATTTATTATGCTATTATCCTCTATGTTTTATATTTTTCACTGTAAATCATGCATTTTCCTATATTTAATTCCTATATTCAATTTAGATGTTCATGAAAACTCTAAGTTATTTCAAAGGTTATTACATCAAAACAGAGAAAACTGCAGAAAAAGCGACTTTTTCACCAAAATATATCATTAACTGAACATATAAGAAGTGTCTCCATCCACTGTCATTGATGAAACTCCATGGGTTTTACTGGTGAATCAATGCTGTAGAAGATGACGGTGTTTCCATGATCACTACGAAGCCTCTGAACGTCCAAATGGGTCATATGTGATAACCATTAAAAGGTGACAAACAGCATTTTACACCAATTATTTACATGTATTAATAGGATTAGTGGATCAACAATTATTAAACATTTAGATCAGTCGATGGTTTTGGACGTTTGAGTCTTTATGGGTTAATCAAGAATGAATAAGTGATTGAGTGTTGTCGTGATGAGCCGACCTGTTGAGGAATATGCTGCTGACATCATCATGTGTGATGGGTGGCTTCTTGGAACTGGCTGCCATACGAAGCGGCCTCAGAAAGTTGTTGACCAGGATGTGCAGCTGCTGGACGTACTCCGCTTCAGAGTCCAACATGCTGAACACAACCTGGTTCCTCTTCCTCATGCTCTCTGCGTGTGGTGAGCGAATGTAATCCTGGATGATGGTCTTCCACTTCCTCCTGCAGATCCAGCCTCGCAAGAAGCTCTGGACCTGGTATTTGAATAGGTGTGATCAGTTTCCCATCATCTTTATTTATACAAAACTGCTGCAATAAAGCTTTGAACTCTGTGTTTTACTTTTTTGATCTTCTTGATTTCTGAGTCGTCTTCAGTTGGGGCAGCTGCCGGGCTAGCGTGGATCTTCTCATTGTCTTTGAGCAGCCCAGCAATCTGCCAATGATACAATCACAAAAAAAAAGACCAAACACTTCCACACTTGTCTTCTTCTCACTTACTGTACCAGCATGTAAACAAAGTGACTGAGTCAACAGGACAGGACCTGTCAACACTGCCAACACTGAAACATTAGCCTGACTAAACTAGCTCTGTTCACTTGGCTGGCGTATCTGCATCAATAGTGATATACATTGGTCATTTAAATGAAATATGTACCACACTGTCCTGCATGCTGACAAGAGGTAAACAAGCTGCAGAAAAAAAAAAAAAAACAGAAAAGACTGAAGCTACCTTGAACTGTTTGAAGCTAAGTGTCTCCATTTACTTTGTAGATGGTGAGAGAGTTAATTGTCATTGCATTTCATACAAGAGATGTAATATAAAGGCATGATCATGCATATTCAGCACACAATTTAATTTCAAGCATCACATTTGCACATTAAAGTAAAATGACTATTTGATGTGAAGAGCACAGCCAGTCCTACAATCCTACTGGAGGCATTGTTTTCTGAGAAGATATGCAAAGCGGGGAGTGTTTTTTTTTTTTTTTTTTTCTGAGCATGCCTCCCTGTGTCAAGGTTGTGCTCTCCTTTCTGTCTCCTCAGAAAAACCCAGCAAAATCAGCATAATCCATCAATTTCCACTAGTTTTTGTGTTTGTTTATGTGTGAGGTGATAAACTTTGATAAATGTGAGTGCAGTATAAGAGCAGTGATATAGTACTGTTGTGTCAGTTTGTGTCTGTTTTCATCACGTCTGATTGATAATGTATTAAAATGCCTTAAATGTGTCTAAGGGTGAGAAATTCTCTACTCCTCCCCTATTGTGGTTCAGTTGGAAGAGACAAAATCCTGGATATTTTATCAGTATTCACTTTGTTGTTGAGAATCCTTTCATGTTTAGTTCAACCAAAATAGCCCAAACAGATACTGCTGAGGGTAGGAATCAGTAAACATTACCTCTGACTTAAGCCTTTCAATCTCTATTTCCCCATCTTCTATCTGTTGTCGAAGTTGCTTAGCAACTGTTTTCTCCGTCTCCACAATCTGAAGCAAATGAAGATACTTCTGCATGAGAGTCTCATGCTCGGTGGCCAAGTTTCTATAACTGTAACACAACCAAGCACGCACAAACAAACATAGTTTGCAATGTTGCTTGAGTAATACATTTCATATCAGTATATGTTGTTTCATTTCAGAGCAAAGACATTTTTTCTTATGATCATTCATCAAGTCTGTCATTCCTCGTGCTTTAACCCCACTTATGAAACCATGGCAACATCCCCTACAGACTAAGCACATCAATCAAACATTACTGACCTTCTACCAACTAATTCAACATTTAATTGCCATGTCTGCACATTTCACTGAAGAGTGCTTATACCTGGCGTGTGATATTGCAGCCACCCATTCATCGCAGTCCTTTACATCTTCTGTGCGTAACTCGAGCGCCTTTTGGTTTTCATGGGTGAAGCTGACAGTGAAATAGTACTGAAAAACACAAAAAGGAAACCACAGCAGGACAATGATTAATCTAGCTTGTAACATGTTCTACTTAAATTACTCATTATTGGAAGCCATCTGGATAAATCTATTATATCCAGGCTTGGCGTAAGCTTCTCCACTGTCTTAGTCTTTGTGTTTGTTCCACTGGCTCGCTGCAGACATCAAGCGGGTGATTTAAAACCACACAGGGCCTGGGGAAGCCACATCTTCCTCGCCCACCACTGCAATTGATGGAGCACACTGAGGGAAGCCTCCCCCAGCTCGGTTCCTGGGATGTCTCTGGTTCCCAGGAGGAAATTCCATAAGACATGGAGGCTGGAGCCGTGGCCAATTACATAACTGTGTGATACCTGTTTCCTAGCAACTCCACAGAGTGTGAACAGTTAGGCTGCTTTTGCGTTTTCTTGTGTCACTCGGTTTTAGATCAGCGTGCTTCCTTTGACGCTGGACTCCAGCAGCAACCAATTGTGAGAGGTGCAGCGGCGATGAGGAAACCATTCACTTCTGTTTTTAACTTATTGAAACCATCTTAATTTTGTTTATGAGTTAGTAACACAGACTATATTTTTAGATCATTTCTGTATTTATTATTAAGTATTCCAGCAGAGGATAAATAAAGCCAGTCTTTAACTTCTATAAATGCAGAAATGGCAGAAATGCCTGTTGGGAGCAGAACATCATCTTTAGACATGTTGGTTACATGGACTATAAGTGGACATTACTCTGATTTCACACTTGTATTATACTCAACTACATTTCAGAAGCGTTTAAATCATTTAACAAAGCTTAAAAGAATAAAATAAAGCTGTGATAGGGTCAATGTTTAGATGTTTAGAGCTGAAAGATTTTTTTTGCTGGATATACACCTTTGTAAGGATCCATTTTGCACCTTTTATACCAAAATATAGTTAGCTGACAATAACACCTGTTTAAATGTTTATGTCATGTAAAGCCCTTTTACATTGCGCTCTTGGTATTAGTATTTAGAACACCAAGTATGACACAGTTTGATTAACTGTTCCAGTGCAAGTGTCACATTTGCATTTAATAGTGATACCTTGTGGGTGTAGAACTATATTTATTTCCACCTGGCTGCAAGTAACATCAGGACAATAAATAAAGATCCTCTTGTACCAAGCCGAAAAATTTTGTTTGACCATGTTGTATGGTTCTTTGTTATCTGATTCTATGTGCTCATAATAGAACTACACTAACTAACTAAGTATCTAAGGTAAAATGAACAAATTGTGTGAAAAATGAGGCTTCCATTTTAATGCGATCCTTGTCTTTCAGAAGTTATGCAACTAGTGATGTGACATCACAGTTACATAGATATATTTGATAATAATTATATATATTACATCAATATGATTCAAATATAACACACACATAACCTAAAAATGGAGCCATGGAAAAATGATACCACATATAACACAGGTGACGTGTCGTTTTCTCCTATGAACTATTGTAGGTATGTTGAAGTCGTGCAGCCTCTAATCTTTGGCCTGCAGATGTTCAACAGGCGCCTATCAACCTGAAACTGATCATTATTCATGGCTGACTGCTCTTCCATCTTCACATTCATTAGGTATTCATCCTACCGTCAAAGAAAATCTATTTCTGGCAAGGAGGCATGCATGTTGGTGTAGTTTTCCCTCATGATCTCTCTAAGAGCGCGTTGAGTGTCTGGTGTGAAGCAATGTTAAGCACACTGTCTGCTTCCAGCTTTATGTTTATGGCTGAGTCATGCACCTTTAAAAGCCATTACAGGTATCACCAAATCTAAAATATCTGACATAATAAGACACCGATGGCACCTAGACTATAGATTACACTGTTTGCTCTGAGACTAGTGAAATATACTTTTGTTCTGGGGTCAAAACTCAACAAATTTTTTGAGCTGTGTTTTGATTAATTCTTGCTTCTACGTGAATCACTCATGCATTGTATAATAGGTACTGTCTGATAAACATCTGAGTTTTATTGCGACAATACTGTAAAAAGCACTTACTGGAACCACATAATGAGATCTATATGGTAATGTATTCCCTGGAGAAGTGTTACAGTAATAATCACTTTACTCACATCCACTTTAATTTTAATGAGCATCAACTTCAGTGATACCAAAGCTGAAGGATATCATATTTTATACCACTATGTGATCATCATTTTATGCATAACACATTACAAAAGCGCAAATTGCTGTAAAAAAAAAAATAAATTAAAAAATAAAATGTCCATCACTTGCTGCTGTTGTTTCTTGTGGAAACAGTTGAAGTGCTGTTGTTTCCCAGTGTGAGCGAGGCGTGATTTCTATAAATGGACTCTGACCCCTCCAAGGTACTGCAAGGAACAAATTTAGCCCAGATAGCGCTCGCATTAATAGGAGAGATGCGACACACTACTTCTCTGCTCTGTTAGCCCGCCTCTTCTAACTGCATCATTCTTTAGGATGCAAATAAGTGTTGCCATAGAAACCTTGGGCTGAAATGCATTATCATTTTCACACTAACTGCATTTGAGGATAAATATAATGTAGGGATTATGGTAGATTGCAGAAATGTTGTCACAAAACCACAAATCCAGGTGGGCAGAGGCAATCTGGAGATATTTCCACACTGTTTATGTCCTCATTAAGGATGTTTGTTTGTTTACATCAAGAAGAAACTCTTCAGCACCACTTTGGTCATTAAATTTACTTTTGTACCTCACTGCACATTTATGCTCTGGAAACTGGATTAAGCATTGAGCAAATCCAACACATTTTCATCTATGTATTGTGAAATCAGCATATGATCGCAGAGATTTATGGATTTTTTTGTGTTTTTGTGTTGACATTTAAAACAGCCCAATGCAGAGGAAAGAGCACTGCTGACAAAAACACAAACAATCCAATTTCTTGAAGGGAGATTTTTTCTGGTGCCTTAAAAGCAACTGTGAGAACACAACATTAGCGAGTGTGATGCTTTCTGCTTTGTCAGCACAAGGGCAGCTGTTCACAGGAAGAGCCTGGACTCACTTTGGATTGCAGCCCTATCTACAGAGTCAGGCGCAGAGCCTGAGAGAGGAGGTGGCCTGAGCAGCCAAGCATTATGTTCCTGTATTCATAATAACCATTCTAACAGACCTGTTAACCTTCCTCACTTTATGAAGCCTTCAATGAAATGAAAAACACCTATTTTGCTCTCCTAGACGATTTCAAGATGTGGAAAAATCCTGCCTTGTATAAATAAATGAGGCTTTTACAAAAATGTTGAATGGATCCCAAAACATAAAGCCATTTTTAAGAAGCAATGCAGTTATGATGTGTAAAAGAAGTGAAAACTCAGGTTTCAGGTTAAAAACCATTCCATTTAGGCCACCGAAATAAGAGCGGGCTGCTCATCGGCACCCTGCTGTTTCTTCTTCCCAGTAATTTTATAATTTCACCGCAAGATGGAAACCTTGAGGCCAGAACTTTTTTGCATGTTTTATTGGAAGGAGCATTTGGTATATCACTCTCCGCCCAAAAAACGTCAAAAAGATGATGACTGAAAGTCAAAAGCAAAAGATGTGATCAGCATCCAAATCTATCACCCTGAAGCTAGAAATCCATCCATTACATTTCATGCAGCGCTGAAAACTATCCCACCAGTCGAGGAAAAAAAAAAAAAAAAAAAAAAAGACCAGGCTCGGTTTGCTGCAACGTAAAGCAAAACACTGCATAGCCCATTGCCAGGGCTGCTGTAATATCATTAGGTGTTAATATTGTTACCTCATCATTAATGCCATGCATGGATTACATAACGTGCAATACAGCAATCTGGGACCTCGTGCTATTCTGCTGCGCTGGATTTGAGGTCATCATTTGATGGGATATAAGAAGAGTATACATGCATGAGAAAAGCGCTTTGTTTGGGACTGAAATAGTTCAAAGGCAATTGCGTCGCAGGGGGAAATTTTACATTCACTGTTGCACCTCGTCAATATTTCAACATGAAGCCTGAAAAACAATAAAGCACTGTGAGAGGGGGAGCCAGAGTGTGTGTGTGTGTGTGTGTGTGTGTGTGTGTGTGTGTGTGTGTGTGTGTGTGTGTGTGTGTGTGTGTGTATCTGTGTGCATGCGTGCGTGTGCGTGTGCGCGCTCTCTCCATACCTGCTTTTCCAAACACTCCTTCGCTGACAGTGAAGGTTTCGGCGAAGGCGCCCTGTCGCATATGCATCCTTCCAACAGGTATAATCCCGAGGGTCGAGAGCTGGACTCGTTCTCAAAATAAAACAGCATATTTTGTAACAAAGCAAACCACTTTGTGTGCCATTTCGTGTTGTCTGAGCTCTTTTTGCTCAAGCACCCTCGTCTTGTACCATCCTTTTTTGCCAAAAGCCCCAGGTAGGTGACATGACCATCATTAAGTCGTATTGCCTTCTGCATTTTGATGCGGAGACTTCAGCTGCACAAGGTGGATCGGCCGTTACATCCTTCCCAAGTCGCTCCGGAAAAGCATTAAATAAAGAGATACACAAGCAAAGATGTTGACTTTCTGAATGCGGACCTCTAGCAGCAGGCTTGTCCACTCGGTCCGACGCATTCACGGCGCTGGCATTTAGGTAAAAAGAGAGCAACAAAACGAGCAGCACAAGTGCAGCATCCTAAATCTTTTGCCATACTCCGAGCGCATTGACGGTCCACATTATCCGATGGTGAGAAAAAAGCAGGAAGGAAAAGGGCGAGAGAGAGATAAATTTAAAAAAACAAAACAAAACAAAAAAACAGTCTAAACTAGGAAAGATGAGAGGAAAAAGGGTTCGGGTTTTGTCCTTTTCTCACATCAAATCTCCAGAAACCAGTAGGCTTGGTGCTGAGCTAGGCAGTGCTGGGTGAAGTCACATGACGCATGCTTGGGAAAGCAGATTTCAGGACCTTGGACAGGGACGTATCAACAAGATGCCGCATAAGTTGAGTTTCTTCTCAGTCACTTCCATTCAGCCAGTCAACTCTATGTGACACCAGAGGGGCAAAACAGCCACAAATCAAGAGTTGTAGTAGCTCTTCGCTGGAAATGATCATTTTCTCAGACTGTTGAGTCAATGTATTCGTCATGCTCATCGTGGCACAGAAAAAAGCATGCTCATAGATATTCTTATAAAGTGGCCAGGTGCAGCTCTTATGGTTTTTCTATGACCTTGAGCACAAAAAAAGGCGTTTCTGGTGCAGATTAATCTCTGGAGGACCGATTTGGACCATGTTCTTAAACTGAGCGAACCGCACCGTGGCTGCAAAGTGCGTTATGTGTTTTATTTTTTATTCTAAAGCACAAAACATAACATTATCACGTTACAAAAATACAATAACACAAGAAAAGCACAGATTATACCATCTCCTTCTTTTTTGCAGTCTTGACTATATGAGTTTAACCCTTTCATGCATTGTGGTCACTACAGTGGACAGCTATTCTACAGCTGTTCTCTTGTATATTCATGGGTTTAGTTGTTTTAGTTCCATATCAGCCAATACAGTGGACGCTTATGCATCATCTCATAAACTGCAATTCATACCATTACTGTAACTTTGCTGTTCTTGATTGGCTCTAGAGTGGAAATCAATTGTTAATTGTTATTTTTTGCATATTATCTCCATGAAGTGAGTAATAACTAGTATTAGAATATGTTAAAATGTGAGAAAACATAAGATTAGCTGCATTAAACATGGTTTCATTTCACTGTTTTCATATCACTTTATCATATTGGGTTTTAAATACATGTTTCTTTGCTTAAAGAATAAAATTCATGGTGTTGCTGAGTGGACATTTTTGTAAATCTATGAAAAAAAACTCAATCTCATTGTTTTTTTCATGCCTAAGGAGGAATAAAAACACTAAAAAAACAAACAAACAAACAAACTAAAAAATGCATGAAAGGGTTAAAGCACTAACATTGGGATACGTGAGCTTTTATTGTTGTTACAACATTTTAGAGCTAATAAATTCCCTTAACAATAAACAACAACAATAATAATAACAACATGACATCACTGAAAGTTAATTTTCATGTGTTTACATAAATGGAAACTGCAAACTTTGGATAAGTATAAAGTAATTATGAATATGCTTTTAATAACAATCCTCTGTGATATGACTTGCATGTTGTAGATCACAACATAGACAGAACTAAACCTAGAGAGAGTAGATCACAGTGAATCATCATGAAGTCAGTGGTAGAAAGTAGATAGAAGAAGATAAACAGCTGGAACCCTGTGGCTTTTTAGCCCTAGGAAGACTGATGCAGTTAGTGGGATTTCAGTCAGATCCATTTACATCAGACTGGTTACACCACTTCAAATGAGGAAATATACAGCCTTTATAAGAAATCATGGTTGGTGGTGTCACATCATTAATATGACATGATGAGTTCATGGTTTAAATAGTTTCTTTTTCAGAATTTTCACTTATATCGTCTTGTATATGTTTTTATTTTTTTTAATTTTAAGGTACACTACATTATATTTTCATCCCCTTTTATTGCCTTTTTAATAGTCATTTTTCTTTTCCATCTGTTTGACCAAATATATTAATGTTCTTTATTTTTAATCTAATTTCTCTTATATATTTCTACAAATACTGTTGCTTTGAGCACCTGATTCATCTGTTGATGCAGCACTACAGGTTTAGGCGGCGCATTCACACTGGTTACTTAATTAAAAAGGATAATTGCCAAGAAACATACAAAAAGGACTGAACTTGCATCATGAGCTTGTTTTGAGCTGCATGATGTCATGATGAAACGGACAGACTGTGAATGTGTCTCAGTGGTTACAGTCAGTGCTGAACTATAAAACATGCTTGAGCACACAGCCAATATGCCTCTTTGAGCACCCAATTTGTTTAAAAGGCACAGGCTCTAATCTGCTGCTGTCAGTCCTCCGGCTACTTCTTAGTGAGGAGATTTATTTATTACTCCATCTCCATTGTTATCTGTGCTCTCTCTGATCTATTCTGCCATAAATCCCTTTAGGCTGTGCATCATCTTCCTCAACAAGATCGTGTTTTTTCCTTAAATTTCCTACTTACTAGTTAAACATTAAGCAAATGTAAAAAAAAACAAAAACAAAAAAAACAAATGTAATTGATCATTGGAACCGTGGACATGAAAGTAAATATTTGTTAAGGCCGATCCAGGGTTAACTACATGTGCCACATTAACGCTGCCTTGTTTTGAATAGATTTGCATAGACTCACATGTGAGAGGCTGATAACACTGTGGGTATTGTTGGTCCGCTCTCTATGAGCTGAGAAAATACAACAAGGCTGTTGCTTAACGTGAGGATTTTCATCCCACCCTGCAAGAAACTCTGATCACTGAGTCTTAACAGAGGATCGAGGCTGTCATATATAATAATATGACTTAAATCTCATGTGATTCTTTTGTGAAACTGTATTTTTATGTCAAATGATCTCAGCTTGGAGCTTCTGTTTGAGTTCAACTGAGACTGAGCATATTGGCTAAAGAGAAAACAAACATGTCTTTGAGAGGTGAGGGTGTGTGTGTATGTGGTTTATGGGTGTTTATTCTGATAAGGGTGCATTTATGCTTATATGAAAAGAGAAGACATCTGACAGTAACTCAACTTTTAGCAACTTTAATAAAAACATGCAGCGCTTCACATAATTAAATGAAACCAAGACAAAAAAAAAGCAACAAACAACATAAAAGTCAACAGCACTAACAGCTATAATTTTGGAAAAGGCCAATAAAACAACACAGGCAAAAAATAAAAAAAAATAAAAAAAATAAGAAGGAGTGATTATTAAAATGGAAAATCAAATTTAAAGTGACTGAAATCAAATTTGAATGTTAATACTGAAGGTGTGTCATTAACCAAAGTAAAAACCAGATTGAAAAGACATGAACGAAAATGAAAATATAGTTTTAAATTTCTGATGAAATGGTGCAACTAATGAATATTTTACCGTTGAGTTGCCAATTTGTTCTTTCATCAAATTGTTTATTCTTTTTGTGTTTAACTCAATGTTTTAAGGATATAGACCAGACAAACATTTGTGAATCTATTTATTTAGTTTTAGATAAGGCATGTCATATCTGGTTAACTGATTGTTAAAATTATTATTATTATTATTATTATTTAAAGGCAGTTGAATAATTAATTAATTGAATAAATAATTAATAAATAATTAGGGTAAAACTACTGAAAGGTGTGCCATGCAATGACATTAATTTCTGTTCTAGATGATGTAAATAATATTTATTGAACATAGCATATGCGCATATTTGATGTTTCATTACATGCATATTATGGGAAACATGTTTATAAATGGCAAATAGGGATGTCATGTATGTGTAAATAAAATTACACCTAAAATTGTCAGAATGTTACACTGAAGATGTGATACTGAAATCTGAGAGCTTGTATGATTTAACTCCACAGACTGTTTTTCACACGTGACATCCATGACATCTGGGAAAAAAGGCACACCAGTCATACATCACTGTCAGCTGTGTTTGACATTGTGATCTGTGCCTGCATGCATGTGTGTTTGCAGGAATGTGTTTCTGTCTATGTGGAAAAGTGTGGCTGTTTGTGTGTGTGTGTGTGTGTGTGTGTGTGCATGTGTGTGTCAAATAGTGTTTTCTCTAACATCTCATAGTGCTGTCAGTGTTCAGCAGAAGATGCTGCTGTAGTGTCCTCGTCCTTCCCTGAGCCGCCTATAAGGCTTCAGTCCTAATTACATGATCCACCAGGCTTCTAATTCGCCATACACTTCTCAAATGACATTTACTAATTACTCCTTCCTTTTTTAGAAACAGCTTTCTGGATTTTATCCAGGCCCCCTCATGCTCATTGTCATGTAGGAACAAACAAGTTGGCTGTTGTGGCAGTCACAGCCTATTTGATTGAAAGTGAGTAAGCAAACATACAAACAGACATCTTAAATCCCTTTAAAGCATGATGTTGTGTTAAACAATCTGGATTACCACTAGAGGGAAATTTAATAAAAGGGAGAGATGTGGGGGGAAATCTGCAATGCAGTAGTGTTGGGACAAAAAGCAGAGTTGTCAAAGCCCACACAACCTCTTTTAAAAGGGCAACGCAAACATATTTCCCCTCATGGAAGCGTTGTGATGCAATAATCACATTCATGTTGTATGTAAATCATCTAGTAATTGCTAATTGCTGAAATCTAAATGTACACACTTCAGTGAATGATGCAGCACAGGAAAAAAGCATGGTAATTCCAAAATGTGACAGACTGAGATGGTTTGAAATTTTACCCAATGCATTCTGGGAAAACCTCCAGCCAATAACATGGAGACTTTAAAAGTCCTGTGTGTAAGAATGAAAAAATATTTATAATGATGTCCTGATTGTGTTTTTGTTGCTATAAAATGAACTGTTTACATGTACATCTAGAGTGAATTGTCTTCCACATTGTTTCTACAGTAACTCAAAGTGGATTTTTCTTTTTTTTCATAGTGGGTGCATCCACTGTTAATGTCAGTGGCATCAGCTATTGTGTGTTAGTGAAGACCAAAGTTAATATCCCCTCAACTACAGAGCCAAAAATGAACAAAATACAGAAAGCGCTTATGTTTTTCTCATGTTTTTCCACCATCAGGGAGGGTGGGGGGGTCTTCATTTGGTTGGAATTTGCTTCATTGCAAGATTTGAGTAAATATTTCTCCCTGACCCTTTGAGTATCAGGGATGAAAATGAAAAACGTGCATTTCTTTAACAAGCAGAGTTATCGGGGTTCACCTCTCCCTTGAGGTCACATCAAAGTGATACTTGAACTAACCATAAGGACACTTGGGGTGCTTAAGGGCCCCTGGAGTGGCCCTCTGAATGAATAATGAATGCATAAATGTTAATTTAGTTGAATGGCATGAAGCTTGGAAAAGGACACCTGTGGTTGCATCACAAGCAGCGCCTGTGTCATAACGCCACATTAACATTTTATAGAGGCGTATATGTGTTTATGTTTATTGCTATATTTTTTAGACTGAGAAAAGCTAGAGGTTTGCAGTACAGTACAACCTGGTTTTGGGACTTTAACTGGAATGGAGGCTGACATGTCTCGCTGATGGTCTCCAGTGTGGCAGGCAGGCATTGCTCCCACGGCTGCTTGTCTCAACTCAGGCTGATTCTCCTGTGTCAAGACTGGTTAACCGGCATGCCACTCACAGCTCATGAGTGGGGGAGTGGGAGAAACTGGACCCACTGAATAAACTGGCTGCATTAGGGTCTCACAGTGCTGACATACTGGGCCCATTGTATCTAACCTGCAAATCATGGAGAGTTTCATTTTCAGGGCCGTACATTTGTTATCCGTCTCGTTCCATGCGTTGTGTAATGACACTCCCATCGCTTGTGTAATAGCCCAGAAGATGCTCCAGGACCCCCAGGGGCCGCTGAGTCTTGGTCACATGCAGCAAGTCTGGGCTTGTGCACATGCAGATTTCATGTCTGCCTGGGTGAGCCTTCGGCAACTACTTTTATTTACAGTTTACTCTTGAATAGGAACTGGAGGAGATGGAGTGGTAACAGCGCTGTTTACTGAACAGCACATCATATCCCTGAAACTACAAAAACTATAAACCGCCAGACATTTCCAATTTGTTAGTATAATCCTCTTTTATCTGAAAATATGCAGCTTTTTTACTCCACATGCTCTGTTTCTATTTTTGCAGGCACCAATGAAACAGTGCGTACTGTTCGAGTACTCTATTTTAGGACCAGGACATGAATTATAGAGCAAAGTGGCCAACAATGTGTATTGCATTCCCTTTTTCCTGACCTGAGTGCACTGAGAGAGAGACGCATAGAGAGTGTCTGTGATGAGTGACCATGAGCTGCTCTTGGAGTGTTGGTGGGCTGTGTGATGGCAGAATCCCAGCTCTTGGCAGCGGCCCAGGCCATTGTGATTTGTGCTCGCTGCTGCCTACAGGGTCGCCACCTGGCTGCCGCGTTCTCCAATCTCCCTGGGTTACACAGAGTGCATCCACAGCAGGTCTGTAATTGAATTTCACACGTCACAGTCGCCTTAAATGTGCTTTCTGCAAGCCACATGTACCTTGAAAAAAACGTATCTTCATATGCTTGAAAATTATGATGATGAGGGGGAGTACATGTCAGCTCCTGTGTGCAGGATCAACCGCTGCAGCTTCTCCAGATATACTGGATAAACCATCTTGTGCTCTTGAAAATGTGGTGCAAAAGCTCAGAATTTATGGCGGCTGACCTTGACCTGGCAAAAGTTTAATCATTAGCTGGAATCAATCCCCCCATTGTATCTCTCACAGTATTCTTTCTCTCTGACTTTGAGTCGTTACTGTGGGCTTAACTGACATGATAAAAAGCCTTTTGTCCCATTGTGCAAAGGGGATTTTTGACCTTTACTAAGCCTTTCAGGTAGCACCTCCTCCCAGCCCACAAACTGCTCCTAATCAATACAGTAGATACAAGGATGTACAGTGGAGGGGAGAGCTAAGTTTTTTTCCATGCTTCAAGGTTGTGCAAATGATTTAATTTGTACACAGCCTGAGAGGAAGGTTTGTCTTAACTTTACACAGAATGTCCCTTGTGCTTCAATTACCTTTGCACTGCAAAAACAGCTCCAGTAAGATGAAGCCAAATGTTCATAAGCACAACCAAATTGTATTGTATTAAAACTAAAATCTGCCAATGGGGTAAACATATTTGGTTATGGCTAGATTTCGTCAAACTAGAATAAAAGTCTAGCTTCTTGAAGACCACAATGGGTTATGAAACTAGAGCAAAATGCCAAAATTTCAGAAAATTGTGCTTATAAAGAAAAAAAGGGAGGAAACCTATCTATTCTCCAGTGATACTGTGAAAATCATTGTTTTACTCATTAAAGGAGCATCATATTAAAAAAAAACAACCTACATATATTTCCTTAAAACAAGATATTAGACTTTTAATGAAAATAATGCTTGGTGAGATGATTTCAATTTTTTTTACAAAAAATAGACGCTTTTCTCAGAAGCAAGTCTTTTTTACTTTGTAGAAATTCCTTTTTTTTGTGCAAAGTGCAGGATGTCAAGTGATTTTACATTGTCAAGACATTAAACAGAACGGCACTGTACTGTGTTTCATCAAACAAAGAAATCATTATGCAATATCTAATGGAGTGTGGAGCTTCTCCTCAGGTTCAGCACTTGTTCTTCCCTCACATTTTTAATTTATACATGTGTTTTTGCACTTCCACTGAAGTGGCATGTGAAGGCAGCAGTTTTTATCCTCTTGCTTTTACTGTACATTTGCACATACAAAACAAACACTCGCCTCAAAGTAGGCCAATTATCAGTCACTATGAATAAAGACATTAATGCAATGTGGCAGAGCCCAAGAAGAGCAGCGAAGGCAGGGTGTCTTCCATCCGCTAACATGAACTCAGTGGGGATACGTAAACAAGTCCCTTCGTTACATAATCAGTCCGTTCCTCCTTGAAGCATCTACTCTTATTTTACACACCCATTCCTCATCATGTCTTCTGTCTGCTTATTGGTGAGAGCAGAGATGAAGATCTGTGGATGTTGTCGACTTCTATACTTTCCTCTGGCGTTCACAATGTATAGCTGCCTGACTGCTTCTTTGCCCGTCAGTAGCTCATGGCAAGTCAAGCCATGAATGCATCCAAAGATAATGGTGGAAATCCTCCAACACGATAACAGTTTCTTCTAACATCCTGGAGAGGTTATTATTGCTCCGTATTCTTTTGTTTTTAGTGTTTGAATTGTTGCTTAATATAAGAAGCGAACAGTGCAGCCTGTCTTCACAGTCAAATTTAAAGGAGGGCAGGAGGCAATTGTGGCATAATGTGTGGCAGGCACAGATTTCATGAAGATCAGGGGCAGTGAGACGGTCTGTGGGGTTTATTACCAATATGTTCACTGCAGTACTCAATCACTGTTAAATTCAATCTAAGGATGACAGATGCTGCCAATCAGTGATGGGTTAGTGAGGTCAAATTAAGATCCATACACTGACCTTTTCAGGGCTGCCTCCTTTCAGAGTGCCTATCATCAGGGCTATCAATAGGGATTAATGGGCCTTAATGGTCAGATCCTGGCAGAGCGCCATCACTTACACTACACCCCAGTGCTCACCTGTGCCCAGACAAGGTTATACCTCTGTTGACGAGTGCTCTCAATAAAAACAATATTATCTCAGCAGTTGCAGTGCATCAGCCGCTCCTTTGGTATTCAGCAGAAAACCAGGTGGTTCAAGGTAGATGTCAACTAACCACCAGCAGTCTACTGGATAACTACTGCCGAGATGGATATGTTTGAGCTGCAACAAGTTAGTTAACTCTAAGAGATGCACTGAGTATCACGTAGAGTTAAATAACTCTAATCTAATCTAATCTTTCTGGACTGGACTGTGTTTCAATGGAAAAAGTTCACAAGGTCTGATGAGTCCAGACTGACCCTGTTCCAAAGTGATGGGTGCATCAGGGTGAAAAGAGAGGTGGGTGAAGTGATTACCCATCATGCCTAGTGCCTACAGTACAAGCCTGTGGGGACATCTGATCTAGGGTTGATTGAGTTGGTTAAGTCTAGGTTAAGTCTTTAAAGCCTGACGTGTCATCTCTGATACACCCTTTGCATATGCAGTTTGGATGGCTGAAACTTTTCCACTGTTTGTGCAATTGGAAAAATTTCAACGGTTTCTGAAACCTGAGACATTGCGCTTTATAGGCTTTATTGGGTCATTATGGTAATTTCACTTATGCCTGTACTAGAAGCTGGAGAAGAAGCCGTTTTAGCAGTATTATAACATGTGGTAAGTTGGAAAGGACTGCTAGATTTTGAAGGATCTGGAAAAAAAGTGCTCCGGAAAAATGGACAAATGGAATCACTCACAGCATATTTTCTAACCTTTTTATTGTCAAAATGAGAAAAAACATCTATGCAGACTATTTTAGGCTTAGGGTTTAAAGGGTTAATTAATGTTATGTATCTGGCTGAACCTGAATAAACAGATGGACCAGGTTTTTCAGTCTATGAATTTTTTCTTCCCCAATGACACAGGTATACTCCAAGGTGACAACACCAGGATTATCAGGCTCACACTGCGAAAGAGGTCGTTCAGGGAGCATGAGACACCATCACCTCACACATGGATTGACCACCACAGAGTCCAGACCTGAACCTCCTGCAGAATCTTTGGGATGTGATGGAGGAGACTTTAAACACTGGTCCAAAACTCCCTTCATCAGCACAAGATCTTAGTGGATCTTGATACAACTCTGGGAGAAAATCAATGTTGTGACAATTATTGTAACACTGCATAAGTATTGCATGGCATAAATGATTATACTTTGAAATTGTCCCATATCAAAGCTAAAGGCGACCCAGTGAAATATCATATGTGACTTTTTCTTGGCTGGGCAGTGCACTGTAATTATGTCACTGATAATCATGCAAAATTCCTGTGCACACACACTGTAACTGGTAAAAGATGTTAAGGATTCAGTGTGTAATATAGTGTGGCATCTAACAGAGAGCTTTACATCATTGCAGCCAACAGAATTCTCACACTTCCCTCCCCTATAATGATCCCTGGAAAACAAAACAAAAAACAAAACAGAAAGAGTGGGAAAAATAGGGGGAAATAAATCAAAAGGCCCTCTCTATTAGCAGTGTTTGTTTAGTCTATTTTGAGCTATTTGAGTTTTTTTTAAAGAGATTAAGAGGATATTATCTCTAGTACACATTTCAAAATAGATAACTGTATTGTGCCTTAATGCTAGCTGCTAACCACCATTAAATGGAAAAAAGTGAAGTCCATTCTGAGCTCCTGTAGAAACATGAAAGCGCAACACCTGCTCCCTTTTTAGTACTGTAAAGTTAACAGTAACACATTAATTCTGTTTACACACTAATGAAAACAGAATTATGAATACTGTAGTTCATTAAATCTTATGAAATCTTACAAAAAGAACCTTTTACTACATTTGATATCAGTATACTCAGTCAGGCTGACTTTATATTACAGTCCTCTTCTCTGCTTCAGTGGATAAAGTAATGTCCCCCCAAAAAAACCATATCCTACAGAGAATAGAAAAGATGGGGCCCACACATCAAATACAGCTCAAGGGCCCCATAAAGGCTTGGACCAGCCCTGTTGAGCATCTTTGGCATTTTGTTTCTTTTTCTTTTTTCATTTAATTTCTGGTGTTGAGAGGCGTGATCAGAAGTACATGTGTGGGTGGGCATTTGGCTTGTTTTGGGGGGGCAGAAAAAATACCTGCAAAATGGGTGGAAAACCACCACCACAACTACAATTCAGTTCAGTTCAATTGTATTTTTACAGCACTATTTTGCAATACAAGTGTCTCGTGGTGCTACATCTACTACTCCTACTTCTATTACTACTACTACTACTACTACTACTACTACTAATAATAATAATAATAATAATAATAATAATAATGTTCCAGCAATTTTCTTACAATCCAATCAACAGAGTCTGGATGAAGGGATTACCAGTGATTCTTACAACAGCATATATACTGTATATATATAAAGTCAGAAGTCAGTGACTAGACTGGTGATTTAACTCGCTAGCTCTCCTAGCAGCCAATCCAGTAGCCTAGCAGGCAAGCACAGGCACTACTGTAATTGGCCGATTTAGTGAACAATGAATCCGTCCGTTTACATGACAACTTTTATTCCTGGTTTAATCTGATTAAAGGTTAGATCCTATTTAAGATGCCCATGTAAACACCTTATTCTAGCTGAAACAGAAAAGTTCATTTTAAATTTAAACCCGATTAAAGTCACTGGTTTAATCCCCTTTTAATTCCGATCTAAATTATTCCTCAGACATGTAAACCCTTTATTCCATTTAGACTTTATTCCTGCTATTCTGCGCATGCTCGTTGTCTTGTCCTGTCGCGATGACGCACACATTCTGCGCTGGCGGAAGAATATGCAGTGCAGTCTAGTCAACCCAAACCGTTCCAGTGGGCTATTCTGATGGGATCTACCAGCCTCTAAAACCCTGAAGGAATAGTTCACCACTTGTTTTTTTTATTAATTCATTCGTCATACACTAATGAGTTCGATAAATGGGCAGATCAGTTTGCACTGCAGTGCACTGATTGCCTTATTCTCGCAGCCCTTCTGTTAGCTTAGCTTAGCCTAGTTTAGCATAATCGCTTCATTTCTATGGTCAGACGTAGCCAGGCTTTTATAGGTGATTTGTAGTATTTTATGAGTGATTTTGTGAAATTCAATTCTCCCTAATCATTACTTTAGTCCGGTGGGGTCAGTATGATCACAAATTGAGGCTCAAATCATGGCCATGTGACTTACTGCACTAATAAACTCTGGGCAAATAAAAACTAATGCAAAGCTAAAACGGTAAAGCAAAGCTAATTAAGCGCATGCATCCCTTCCAACAAAAAGATTTTCCAACTTCCGTCAACACAACAGTCCCAAGATTGTATGAGTGCAGTAAGTCACGGATCTAAAGAAATAATTAGGGAGAACTGGATTTCAGCAAATCACTTACAAAAGACAACAAATCACCTTTAAAAAACTGGCTACATGTGACCACGGAAATGCAGTGACTATGCTAAGCTAAGCTAACAGAAGGGCTGCGAGAACAAGGCAACGGGAGCACTGCAGCGCACACCCTTTTACTCACTTATCTACCTCATTAATACCTCATGTAAACCTTTATTCGGGTTTAACATTTCCATGTAAACAGAAGAGAAAATACTTTAGTTCTGAATTAATTTCTTCTGGAAAAATAAATCGGATTTAAAAAACATCATGTAACCATACCCAATGTGGCTATAAATAAAGTAAATGCTCAGATGAAACGTGCAAACTCAACTAATACTATGGGACTATTGGGGTTCATATACAAGAAGTGAATATTGAAATGAGAAAACAACAGGAAAGTTATCAGCTGTTTTAATTGCATTAAATAAAGCTCAGGCCGGTTGAAAACAGGTTCAACACACACTGTATGGGCACGAAGTGAGCTGTAAGCACACAGTGCTTGGAGGAAGCACTGACTGACACGCCCCCTATTCAAATGGACCAATTGGAAAACAGTGAAGTTTTGACAATCGTTCTGTAACCTGATGGAGGATATATGGAGCCCCTGAATGTTACAGTGGGGAAAAAAATGAAAGAAAATAAAAATGCATGGCAAGCCAATTTTTTCCCTCCAGTTTTGATTGGATGGACAAGGCATTTCACAGGGGGGCAGAGCTTGTCTAACCGCTCCCCCATGGCCACGCCCCTGCTTGTTACTATTTTTTTTTTTTTTTTTTTTTTTTACTGTGAATCTTATGTGCTGAATCAGTTTTTTATTTTGAGGTCAGTTACTAATGAAGATGGCTGATTTAGGTGATTTTACATAATTTCAGACTTAGCATATTTTACTGTTCTTCTTCACATTTTCATTCCAAACAATTTGTATCTATTCCAAGTGTCAGCTGTACATTTCTATTTATGTACAGGGTACCCTCTGCATGTGTTATGATGTATGTTAATATTTTACTGTACACTTTTTCCACAGTGCTGTGGTGATGATCTTCTTGCATCAAACTGCATTAAATTCAATGTTTTCTGCATCTGTGACAGTCATTGACACCTCTGATTTATACTTGTTTATCAAACTGCTGCCCTTTCCAGTCAGCACCTATTAAAAACAACACTGGATCAAACATGTTAGATCTCAGCATCTGCACTTTTGTACTGTATATTTAGATGATCAGCAGAAGTCTATTTATGCCACAAAGTGAGTGCATTATTTTTTTCCTGATTGTGGCCTTCAGATTGAAGCTGCAGCCCTGGGATTAATAAGCCTCTCTCAGTCTGCCTTGGTTAGACTCAAAGCTGAGCAGCAGCCGCCTGCAGTGCATAACAACAGCTCCAAATCTGATAGAATTGGACAAGTCAATGTGAGGGGGCAATTCTTGTGGAAGAAAATACAGATTTTATTTAATTTTAATGTTTTTGTGCATCCCTGCTGTAAATTTCCCCAAAAGATTGAGACTGTCTTAAATAATTTGTTGTTTCTAGCTGATGGGTGTTGGAACTCCCAGTAATTATGTGCATGTGTGTGTTATTAAAGCACTGAGGACTGTGATCACAGATGGGAACAATGATCATTCAGAAGAAACAGCATGCATTTGGTGAAAAACACCACTGTCACTGGGCTGGTTTCTGTAAACAGAAGAAGATGAATAGGAATACACACCACAGATATCATTGATTTTCTTTCTGAATTTCTTTGATATATATACATCTGAAAAAAACAAACAAAAAAAAAACCAAAAAACAGTGTGACATTGCTTCATAAACAAGCAGACGTTTGTTTCTGGAAAGAGGCATATTACATCTTGCCAGGTCAGATCTTTTGGCTTTTCAGACTGGATTTCTTCCAATAGTGTTGACGCAAAGCAATGCCATCTCGGTTCACTGGAGATCTCCTAGGAGTATTTGGACATGCATCTATTTATTGCAGCCTACACTATGCACATCCTGCCTGAGGGCTAATTACATTTGCACAGTTCAGAGGTCCTCCATTGCTGCCTTTTTAGAGACTTCTGTTTACAGTAACTCAGAAAAAAATATGTTGACACTTGAAGACAATAAAGCATTTAATTGTGATCTTCTGGTGTCTGTAATATTAAGAGCAGAGACCATGCAAAGTTTGAAAAGCGCACAACACAAATGTATTTGTATGTAGCTCAAGGTTAATATCGGAGGCTGTTTATTAGCATGTCCTCAGCAGAGACACTCACATGTGCTCACGCATGCAGTGAGAACCATGTACGATACAGAGGAGCAGAAAGAGACACAGAGAGGGAAGCACAGTTGACTTCCTCTGTCGTTACTCACACCTGCAGTAGGATGCAATCTCCATAGCAACAAGACTTGGCAACACTGTGCAGAGTTGATATTTGAGGTTGTGATCTTTAATACCCCTTTTCTCTCCCTTTTTACTGCAGCATTTTATGGAAACACATTTCTGTGTATTTTTTCCCCTCGTGTTCACTGTCGACATGTTCGTGTCACAGCGATCAAGAAATTAGCCGTTGTGAAGCTGTTTGCGTTCAGTCTGTCGTCTGGAAATGATGAGATGCCAAATCAAGCTTAGACATGGGAACAAATCTAGTTTTTTTTTTTTCATCTTCTCATCATCTTGGAAATAAGATTAGTGTACATGCTGCTGTCATTTGTGTGCAGGTCAAATGATGCTCTTTAGTTTGAGACTTAAATGCTGTCAGTTCAAAGCTGTGTTCAAGTTAATCAACAAATATTTAGCAAAAATTAGATTAGTAGGACAGCCTTGTTTATCTGAACCTTGACTATTGAGTTGAGAGGGCAGAATTAATAGAAAATGGGATTTACTCTGCATAAATGAATTACATTTCTGTTGATTAAAGACCTGAAAGTGCTAATTCTGCTAAGAGGTTAGATTAATTTTCAGACATGTACATACATTATAACCTGAATAAGCTTTTGTTCAGAACATAAAATATGTGAGGTGCTGTAAACTTGCCCTTGTCTTTATTTGCTTTAAAATTTGCTTTGTGTAAGTTATAAATTTGCATAGCTTATACCATTATTCTTCATGCTGATGGTATATATATATATATATATATATATATATATATATATATATATATATATATATATATATATATATATATATATATGTTTTGTTATCCAGCAGGTTTAATATCTGATGTAACACAAAAACCTTTTGGTGACGTAGACTGTAATGACCTGAAAAATCTTGGAGATAATGCACAATAGAGACACGATGAAAGAGGTCATTTCAAAACAACAGTGACATATTGTAACGGAATGAAATGTACTCGGTTATGATGAATAGACCTTATAAGTTGTGTGCAGCTAAAACCCCCTATGACTTATCCTATGATTATGGAGACACTGCTGAGTCGAACGCTTCAGGGCTGGGATTCTGATTTTCACAATGACCTTGGCCGTCCACTTGTGCTGAATTTGTCGCTCCTCAGTTTGTTTCCTTTATCCCTCTTAAATATTCATATAGTACATGCATTTGCTTCTTTCAAAAAGTGCAGCCTCATCATGTGCTAATAATGAGCCTAGTGGCCACACAGCACCGTCCTGCTGATGGTTGACTTAACTATGCCATCTAGTGGTCATGAGGCAGGAGCTGGTCCAGGTAAGTGCAAATAATAGTGACTGACCATACCCTTAGTCTTTGTTAAATAAATAATTATAACACAGTGATGTAGTTTTAACCTTCTGAGACCATGCAGCTATATATCAGGGTGTTACATTTTACATTTCCTGTATCTTATGCTTTATTTTTCTTAAATTACACGTTTTGTCTTTAGTCGTCAGTTTTTTGCATCTTTTAGTGGAAACCAAACATGGAGATAAACCTAATTCAGCTGAGTCTGAGATAAATGTGGACAAAAAAACTAACATTTTTTGCTTGAAACTTGCTTATCAAGACTGATTTGTAGCTTCGTAAGTGTTGCAGGTTTAACAAACATTTCCACAGCCATGCCCTGGTTGAAATACATAGTCTGATTCTCTGTGACACACTATTATTATACAGTAAAATAAACCTTGTGTCCGTACATTAGGGCAGAAACTATGCTCTTAGATGTTTTATTTTTATACTCGTCAGGTCATACTGATCCCAAGTAAAATATGCATACAAATTCAAAGTTCATTTTTCTACGAATCATCCATAAGTGGAAGATAAACAACTAATAATGCCCATCATTTGCCTTTAAAAAGACTAAACAACAATGTGAAAAAATGAAAGTGTATTGTTATATGTCATGTATTGCATAATATGGTTAGAACTATGCTATGATACAGTCATTCATCACAGCAGGAGTTGTTGTGGTAATGTCATAAATATATTATACAGCACTAACCTTTAACAAAAAAGACCTTGTATCATCATTAGCAATGCCATATTATTTTTTTCTAGGAAAGCAAAATAAATTAAGGTACAATTAAGACAAAAGCTTTAAGATTTGACCGATATTGCTTGGAGTTTCAGGTGTCTTTTTTAGAATATTTCTTTCATATCTTCTGTTGTCGACCAGTCACATTCTCCTTGGTGTCCCTTTACAAACAAACAGAAATGCAAACATGGACTGCCACCAGAGATACCCTACCACCCCCCACCTATTTATGTCTGCATTCATAGTACATTTAGGCTTCATTTAAGTTCAACCTGACACTCACTGTCCAGTAATTCTGAAGAATAACCTGAATCTTTCAGAATTTTTTTTTTTGTGTAAACTAAGTCTTTGGCCTCAGTAGCTCATATAAGTGCAAAACAAAGTCACCTGAGGATATTGTTAAGTAATAAAAATGCTGTTATGTGCAGCTTTTTGGACATTACTTTCAGATGCGTCATATATTCCGGGAAACCTTCAGGTATTTCAATAACACCTCCCCTCGTTCTGGCTCCTTAAAACGCATGCCATTTCCTGTAACAGCCATTTTTGTTGTCATGGACACAGATAGAAAAAAAAAAAAAAAAAGCAGAAAAAAGAAAAAGAAAACATCATCTGTGTCCATAGCAACTGAGTCAAGTTTAGTGCTGCCAAAAATGGTTTAGGCAAAAGTCTTCTTAGAGATGTGAGATGTGTGTGTAAGATGCCAGCACCTTGCATTGGTACATACAGCTATGAGATAAGAAACCTCCCACATTTAATTCTACAGTATTACCAAACACAGCAGTCCAGATATTACATCAACAGGCTAAATGTAGAATACTGGAAACATATGATTATAAATAAAGAAAATGATGCAAAGAGTGTGATAGAAATCGTCCCTGAGCGATGATGTTAAAATATGAAATAACTGGGGCTTAAAGCGAAGACTCCTTCTCAGTGCAGAGGAAATAGACCTTTTTCTCCTGAAAACAGAGCAAGGCATCCTCAGGAAGCCTCTAATCCCCTTTAGAAATCTTAGTCAACTACTATAAATAGAAAGCATCCATGGTGCCCTCTGCTGGAGCTTAATTTGAGTCACTGATGTGCACTGTACTGTATTTTTGGAGCATCAAGCAGTGCTTTAGCTGTGTTCACAGACTGGTAGTGTGCTGGATGTCATGTAGACAAGATTGTTTTGCTTCTTTCTTGCACAATCAATATCCAGGCTTGCACCTCTGACTCCAGTGCTGCATTGATCAGCTGATTTTTGTGTGCTGCAATGCTCAAAGGCAGGTTGTTTCACCATGAAGATATTTCCCACATGCCTGCATCATCCTGCAGGCGGCCAATCCCCAAGCTCACTTACTCTCTCTCAGGACGTCATTAGTGGGAATTACCTGGTCTCCCCAGGAAAAGCCTCATCAAGCCTCTACTAAATTGAGTTTGCAGACAAGTTGCATGGAGGAAATCCCCCTCTGTCGTTGGCTAATCATCTATTGTTATTTAACATGATGACCTGGGAAGACACCGTGGGGGGTCCATGGTCACTCCAGGCGCCGTCTATTGAGATGTGACCTCTGGAGACAAATAGAGAAGATAAATAGCTGTAGGTGGTAATGGTAAGACATGGACATCAAAAAGAAAATACAGGAAAGATTATTTATTTTACCACTTAACAAGGAATTAAAATAAGGAGATATTTTTTTGAAAAATTTCATGACAAATCTGGAAAGACAGCACCAAAAAATACAACATCAGATATGTAGGGTTTAAAAATAAGCAAAACCATATTACTAATATAAAATTAACACAAGGATAAAGTCATACTTTGCAAGTATTAACAGAAGAGACAACAACTAGTTTTAGTGAATGTTGAGGTGAATTAAGTGTATTTAAATCCTTCATTTAAATCGTTTGTTTACGTTTTCTGCACACAATTTTTCTCCTTTTTCTTCTTCTCTCCTTCTTCTTCTTTCTTTAAAATCTTATTCCTTTTCTATTGTACTTTTAGAATGTAAGACCCTTTTTATGTACTTGACTGTAACCATTCAGCCTGAGCAAACTTTCCCATATCTGTTTCCTTCCTGTATATTAGTACTTCGTAATCTATGTGATGTTTAATTGTCTTGATAGTTTGTCCAGGACAACAGACAGAAATGGGCTTTTCTGCTTAATCTGGTGCATGCATCTTGTTCTTTGCAACATAATGCCAATACACACTGTCCTGTAAGTAAATAAATAAATACAGATAAAAAATAAATACAAATAACCTGATTTTATATCATTTTGTATCATTAAAATTGGGAAATTATGTGTTTTACTTGAAGAAAAATCTGTGCCATTTAATACCACCACTACTACTACTACTACTACTACTACTACTACTACTACCACTACTACTACTGCTAATAATAATAATACAGTGAAATTTTGATCAGATTTTGTTGAATAATTATAAATTACAGTTTGATGATGTGAAGGTTTGTAAAAACAATTGTCTAGCCCACGATTTCCATCTATTGAATTAGTTTATTATGACTTACAAACCAATGAATTGATTTAACACTCACTCTGGAGGCTTTCCACTTCCAACATTATACAAAAAAACAGACACATACTGAATACCCACAAGGCATTTCACCAACAGACATTTATCTTTATCACAGAATCATCAGGACCATTACACATTTCACTTGCTTAAAAAACACTTTTAATATAGACAGTTATGTTCCTCTGTTAAATGAAAGCAGCGACTGTAGTGTGTGTGTTTCTGATGCATCTCCAGAGACGGAAGCTTTTGCAAATGCTGATGTGTGTGCTGACCTCTTGTTCATACTGTCTGATCCACAGCCCTGAGGGTGGGTGACAGGAGGGGAGAGGGTCTCTGTCCTGCCGGTGTAGAGGTCGCAGCAAAACCACAACCTTTATAAAAATACAGAATGGACATTGCTATGGACTGTTTCTGTGTATGTGTATGTGTGTGTGTGTGTGTGTGTGTGTGTGTGTGTGTGAGATAAAGCTTGACAGTTATAGACACAGAAAACAGAAAGGTGTGAAACTATAAGAGACAGAAACATAGAGAGAATAAAGAGTTTATGTGTGGTGTGTGTTTGTATAGACAACCAGCCCCTCCCTACGCTGCTGCTGTGTGTATCTGTGTATCTGTGTATGTGTGTGTGTGTGTGTGTGTGTGTATGTGTGTGTGTGAAGGCCTCTGTGCTGCTGACGGTGGGAATGCAGCGCTGCTAATCCCAGAGGAGAGCAGAGCACTGCAGAGGAGATGCTTGGCAGATCTCCCCTCATCCGTGTGACCGCTGTTGGCGGCTGGTGTGGAGAAGAAATCCGGAACTGGATCAGAAAGCGAGCCAGCCGTGTTTAATTTGCGCGGGACTTTTTTACACTGAGGGGAGGAACCAGGCAGAGATAACCAGCAACAAAGCATACAGAGACGTCTGCTGTCCTTCCTCTGCCAACGGCGTGGCCTGGGGTGACCACAGATAATAGTCAGCAGGGGTCAGAGAGTGTCACTTATATGTTTGTTTGTTCATCCCATGATTCAAAAGACTGAAAAGAGAAAAAAAATCAATAAAAAAAAATATGCCATCATGCCTAAATTAAGAATCTGAGTATTTTTTTCCCCACTCATTTATGCTTCATTTTTAATTTAAGGCTTATACATAATCCCAAGCACTGATAGAACTTTTCACTTTTTCACTTTTGTTGCAGGTCCATTGTACAGAAGTGGTGAGACATGTCTGACAAAGCACAGACCACAGAGTGAAAAGATAATCTCAGTATTCATCATCAACCAGTGAGAGACAGGAGAGCATCAGGAATGAGGTGGGGCCAGAGTGGGAGTCACTTAAAACTGCTCATGGGACGTGTCCTCCAAGTTACTTTGCCTGTTGGATGCTGCAGAATGGGTTTTGGATGCTGCGTTTCACCGACACGAGCGGACACACAGAGGCAGAGGCTGGACAGCAGGACGCTTTGGGAGACGTGATCAGCTTCTTTTGAGGACAGATGTGTGAACCGACTGTAAATTATGGACAAAAAAAAAAAAAGCATTAATAATCATATGGACAACTGTTTGAAGATCAAGTGAGACTTTTAATAGGCTTTTGTGTTTCTGTGACCTTTCCTGAGGTCAGGTAACATAAAGAGAGCCTCTTTTTTCTGTTATTTTCTAAGATATAACAAGTCTACTATTATTTTGTTCTTACCAAATGCTGTTCTGGTTATAATGTTGTCAAGCACATCTCCTTATCACTTTTCCAGCCCAGCTATGTATCACATGTTTGTTGGACGGAGAACTGATAAGGGTATGTGTCTGACACTTTCCATCATGTTAGCTGGACACAATATGCTACCACCTGGAAAAGAAATGCTTCATTATATGAGCCGGTGACTCGGCCATTAGGAGACCCAACTGGGTTTTCCAAAAAATATGTTTTAATGACTGATGGTGATCTATCTTTATTTCTATATCTTTGGTTTAGTAGCATTGATAATAAATCAAACATTTGGGAGAAGTGTTGTTTTAATTTCTGGTGAAATATTTCAGGCTCCTCTATGACAATTCAACAATCTTAACATGTAATAAAACCCAAAAAAGTGTGGAATTTGGCCTGTTTATGGATTTTGTTTTGTACAATATGAGTGTATAACGTGTGTAAAACCTTTTGTTAATATAAGAATCTTTTTTTTCTTGAGTAACTGGTGTTTTTCCTTACATTTTGACTGCACTGTTTAATTTCAAGTGAACATTTTCTAATTGTACTACTTAGTTGTCATACACAGTACAGATTGTGTTAATTTTTCAGTTTGTGGTGGCATATTGTCAAACCACTCTGTTTATCAGGCCTGATGCGATCACTAGGTTTATTTTTAATGGATGTTTGCTGAGATTTGATTTGCATTCACGATAAAAATCTGATACCAAATCCATATATTTACTTAGTTGTAGCTGATAAAATGTTCTCAAATAACTTTGGCTGATTGACTAGTAACCAGGACTAAAAATGAGTTGACAAAGGGCCAAGTTATAACACATTGTGCATTGTTTTTTCCACCGAAAAAATAAAGAAAAATCAGAAACCATTGCAGTTAAAAGGCACACTACCTTTAAATCAATCAATAAACCTTGTGCTACTTAAAATGAATCCTAATTTATTCCACACAGTTTATATTTTACGCACTAAATTTATTAAAAAAAAAAAAAAAAAGAAGAATGTGACTGCAAAAAACTTTTTCACTTTTTCAATAGCGTAAAGTCCACGGAAGTTTTCATTGTCATGACTTTTATCAAAACATTATAAATAATAATATTGGTGGCAATATACAGTATATTGGCTCATTTGTTTTTATTATGTAATCACTAAGAATAAAAAAGCTAAATATTTACAGTCTGTTATGATTGTTGTGCTTATAGAAGCTTCCCTGCAACACTGAGTTAAGTTATTCTCATTTCTTTTTAAAAATGAATAAAACATTTCTATCATTTGTATGTTTTTCCACTTGTGCCTCATTTGTATTATTATAAGGAACTACAGAAATATGTCAAGAATTAACCGTTAAAAACATCATTTCAAGTGCAGCTGCATCCGTCGACACAAGAGGGTATTGTTCCTCTACTTTTGCAGAGCAGCTGTCAGACACAGGTGGAGTGGATGTACACACAGGACAAATCAATGATACACCTAAAGCTCATTTAATGACATCCCTAAGAAGAGGGAATGCAATCAGTTCAGATTAGGCAAATCTAACTCACTGAATTAACAACCATCAACCGTGCCGTTTGAGCAAGGTCGGCCAATGTCACCTGAAGTTGATCTGCAAAACAGGGTCGACTTGAGCTGCAGGGATTATCAACCTGGGCTTCAAGTATCCTCACCTGTCAAGTAAAGGACCCTCCAGTTTTGTTCTGCCTGATTTGTTTTCCAAATCTTTGGCACACTTTGTTACACCTTGATGGGTGAGCTATAGCTTGTTGAATTTCCTAAGAATATCTCTTATAATCATATTTAAGGCAAGCCCTTGTTAAATTAAAAAAAAAAAAAAATCACTACAAGGGAATAACAGGTATACTCTGCAAAGATAACCCACTGTAGAGTAAAAGATTAAAGTGTAATACCCTGTCTAACATGACAAACTAAGACTGTCCACTGTGCCTACAGATAATGCAGTGACAAAAAAAACAACAATGAACCTGCTGCTTTGAAGTTTTTTTTCTGATGGGCTGCTATTATGCTGCCATTATTTACTGTCATTTGGATGCAATCATAAGTGTGTTTAAACTGCAAACGAGTAATGGGCACTTATCTTCTACCTTTTACCAGAAGCTGTCTTCCACTGCGGCACCATGGACTGTTCAGGTACACCAAATCATCACCAAGTTTGTACATTGATGCCTTGAAAGTTGGAATTATTTTGTTTTCAGACACATCTTGTTTCTAGTCTTTTTATTCCTATTTATACACATCAGTAATTACCTCTGACCAGGCGCAATGATTACACACTGAGTCCCAGTTACACTTTATCTATTAAGAATAAACCACATTGTCAACGTCATTTCATGAGAAGAGGTAAAAATATCTTATTTGAATAGTATATTTTACTAAACAGATCACCACACAGTAGAATAGGATATTAAAATCTCATTAAGGACTGAGCTCAACTTTAAAAATGCAACCCTCTCCCTACTTTTCACTGTCATGATAAATAGTCTTGTTGTGTTGTTACATAATGTTGCTTCTAATAGGAGCTACAAAAAAGATGACGTGAAAAACCATGCTGAAACAGGAAAGCTTTGGCTCATCTTTTCCTATTCTCTTGGTAACTATGGAAACTATGTGTTTTAATTAAGGACTTGATTTTTGATGCTGACATGCTACCGGGATAAAAATTGAAATTTTCACACTTCCAGAGAAGTGTATTTCTAAAAACAAACTTGTTTACCGACATCGGTGTCTGTCAGGAAAGGTCACGCAGAGTTTATTTGTGAAGGAGTTCAACGCAGATTGAGAAGAACAGAAGAAATGTTTGCTTTCAAAGTGTGAGTAAATCAGCGATAATAACAGCTTAACTAAATGACAGTGTCACAAACATGTCTTTTTCTCATGCTGTTTATTTCCATATGTGCTCTGTATGTTTACTTGTGGCTTCGCATGCCGTCTAATTAAAGATTGACGTTTGATGACGACACGGAGGAAGGTATCGGAGAAGAGGTGTTCTGTGATCTGAGATAGTCAATGCATCTAAAGCTCTCTCTTTAATTAGACACAAAGAAGAAAACCCATCACCATGACGACACAATAAAAAGATAGAGGCGAAGCAAGATAGGTTGGTGATCACATCTCGAAGCAGAAAGGGCACTGCATATCACCATACATTTGACTATAATTCTGTGATGTAATCTCTATCTCTGTCTGTTTTTAAAAATATCTGTTGCTAATATATTTTCACGCACACTTCAAATCAGCCGTGACCACATCATGACACACGACTTCCTTCTGAATAAATGACAGCACCACTGGTCAGAATATGGCCTCGGTTAATGAGATATGATTATGTTCAGGATATTTAGAGATGAAAAATGGCTCCGCTCATAATTTTTTAAAGGGGAGGGAGGGGAGACATGAAGCACACCTTAAACTGAGCGGGTAACACATCCCCATCATCTCTAGCTAACAGCAGACCACCCACTGATGCTTGGAGCTCCCCACCACCATCTGTTGCCATGTGCTAAGTGTTTACCCAGACATCCACTGCCTTTTCAGACCCTCATCATCCTCACACCAGCCAACCACAGGGGACAGGCTGAGTGACAGATTCCACAGAAACAATCCCGGGGTAGGTTCAGGACTCCTGGAGAAGGAACCCGGCAATTAATTTTTGGAAAAACTGAACCATGCCTGTTGGGACTGGTTTGTATCCATGTGCTTAGTATGAAGCTCCACAGTTACTATGGCTTGACACGCAGCAAAGCGACCGCTGACAGTAATTGCTGCGAGCTCAGACGTCAGTGTTACGCACAATCTATGACACCAACGATAAGGCTGCCAGGTTAGGGCTAAACAGCAAAAATGCAAAATCAGGGTCAACTAAGCGTGCCTTTTGTTTGTGTATAAACCATGGAAATAATGAAAAGAACACACACGAGACCGAAATAACACATATTCATGTTACTTTCTGCTCATTTCTGCACATTATTAACCCTTTCATGCATGAATTATGATAACCTTAGTCGAGATTTTTTTCCTGAGTGTTTTTATTCTTGTTTAGGCTTAAAAAAAACAATGCAATTGAGTTTTTTTTTTTTTTTATGAACCTGTTTTTCATGGAGTTACAAACATTTATTTATTTATTATTTATTCATTTATTTCAAGCATTTACAGAATACATGCAAATTCAAAATTCCAAAATCCTTCATCTACACTGGAAAAGGAGTTGGAAGAAGAAAAACTATGAAACAAAAACATTTTTCATGCAGCTAATCTGATGTTTTCTCACATTTTAACACAGTCTAATACTAGTTATTATTAACTTTATGCAGATAATATGCAAAAAACCCAACTTTTTGATTAAGAAAACTCTTAATTACGGACTATTAACAATTAGCAACTGATTTAAAGCATGTTACTGCAGATCAGGTTTATCAAGAAAAGCAAAATTACAGTAACAGTATGAACTGCAGTGGATGGGATGATGCACAAGTGTCCACTGTGTTGTCTGATATGGAACTAAAACAACAAAACCCATTAATATACAAGAGAACAGCTGTAGAATAACTGTCCACTGGAGTGACCAGTATGCATGAAAGGGTTAAAGTTATTTTCCACTTTTGGAGAGTACACAGCTAAATTTTCCTTCTTTTCATGTCAAACGATCATGACATGGCCTGTGAAGGTGTCTCATCTGCCCCTAATATTTTCACGTCTCTATGTTTCAGACTTGACAAGAAGTGTGACAACACGCTAATAAGAAATGGGCTGCCATATACCAGTGTATTTTTGCCAAATATTCTTATTTCATGTGGCTCTTTTCCATCAATGGGTAAACTGTAACAAGGCATCCAGGGATAAAAACAAACTCACACATATCACACAGACACACAAACATATCAGTCAGAAACAACTATTACTGCTTTTCCTCCAACTGAATGAGGAAAAACAGACGGGTAAAGACCAGAGCGCCTCCCCTCTTGGATGCACAGACATTGCCATTTCACCTTATTGACCTTTTGCAAACCAAAAACATGAATCACCTGACCTTTTCAACGGCATGTGCAGGCACAAGGCAGGTGAGCAAATTGCATGGGCAGTAAAAGAAAAAAAACAAAACATGGTGGTGCATTTTAATTAATCCTCAAATAGCTAAACAGACCAAAAGCATCTACTGAAATACAGCTCTGGAAAAAATTAAGAGACCACTGAAATTTCCTCTGAAATCAGCATGTGCGCATGTATGACAGCCATTCCATTCCTGTGTCTGTTGAGTTCCAACACAAGCACACCTTATTCTACTGAATAAACACCTGATCCATGTCTTATTTAAGAAGAAGTATAAACACCATTACTGGGGCCATCACTATCTTCTAAAATAGGCAAAAACAGTACTATTAGTACCAAAAAAGTAATTGGAATCCAAAAACACTTGTTGAAAACAACTGGACTTCTGCTCTGACAATGTTCCCAAACTCTGAGGACTGGTTCTTCTATCAGGACAATGCTCCTGGCCTCAGCTAGGTCCATAAAGGTATGGATGACGGACCACCAGATGAAGACCCTGTCATGGCCAGAACAATCTCCAGACCTGAAACCACTTTGAAAACTTCTGGAGGAAGATGGATGGTCACAAGCCATGGAACATTCCTGAGCTTTTTAATTTCTCTGCCAGGAGCTGCATAAAGTCATCCAACAGTAATGGTGGAGAGACAAGACACATGAAAGCTGTCACTGAAAATTACAATTATTCAACCAAATATTGATGTCTGAACTTTTCCCAAGTTACACCATTGGTATTGTGTTTAGAAATGAATATGAACTGGTTTTCCTTGCATTATTTGAGGTCTGAAAACACCGCATCTGTTTGTTATTTTGACAATGTGTTGTGTTCTGCAAATACATGCTCCAAATAATAATATTTTTATTTGGAATTTGGGAGAAATGTTATTGGTGGTTTAGAGAATAAAACAAAAATGTCCATTTTACTCAAACACATACCTATAAATGGTAAAATCAGAGAAAGTGATAATTTTGTGGTGGTCTCTTATTTTTTTCAAGAGCTGTATAATGTTTAATAAGTTTGGAACCATTAATGCTATCAACACATTTCAATATTTAGGTAAAATACAGTTTCTCAGCTTTTCAGTGACAAATTTATGACCTGATTGGGCCTTTAGAGGCTCCATAGTGAACGAGGAAATACGGATATCTTTTGCAACTTTGATTCATTAGGAAAACCCATGTAGTCTGATAAATTTATATGTTCAGTTTTGGCTGTTATGACATAATAACCTTTGGATTAACTCTGAGCTTTTATGGACATGTACATGGTCAGTGAATAGCTTTTCACAGACAAATGTATAATGCAGAGGATGTTACTATATCATTTAGGAAAGTGTACATTTTAAGTGCTAGGAGTTCTGTTAGGAGTTGAAGGATTTATCATGAACGCACATTCTCCAGTCAGAGCTACTTTGTAGATATTTTTCCATAAATGTGGACCTTAATGATGATCCACTTAGACAATAAAAATTAAATCATTATACCAAAAAATACAAAGAGCTGTAAACCTAAGCTTTGACAGTTTTCCCTTCTGTATTTAGGTCAGTGTGAGAGAAAGAGGGAATATGCAACAAAGGACTCAGGCCAGGAGTCAAGTCTGGGTTTTGGAACCAGGTGTACCATCAGAGCACCTTCACAAGAGGCTTTTAACATGTTCAGTCTGATGAAAACATATCTGTGTTGTTTTTAATCCAAAGCAAGCACATCAAAAAAAATGCCAGCTGTAGCTCCAACATAAGTCTCATCATTTGATGTCAAATTTAGGTGTGAAGTAGCTCTGTGGGAAGAGTGTCAACACAAGACTGCACCCCCTCCCTCACTTTTCGTCATTAAATAGCCTATAAATATAAACAGTGCAGAACCCAGCATTTTCCTGGCTTAGAAAAGACACAACTTTTACGAGATGGGGTATAACTTATAAACAAAGTTTTACTGAATTTACCATAAGTGTCCATTTTGGTTCAATAATATCCTATGCATGTTCAGTTTCATACTTGCCCCCATTCAAAATGTACAAAATGTGAGAGTTTAGTGTAAATCTATGTAAAATTCATTTGAAAAAATATGGAGGGACTAAAAGTGGCTACTCAGGTCCTCAAAACTCCTGGTTCTTTGTATCTAATATCTGCAGCAGCATGCAGTTTTTGTGTCTCTCATCAGCTCAAAAAAAAAAAAAAGCATGTGCAGTAGAAGGCTGCTGGAAAAATGCCTGGTGTTTGGAAGAAACTGTACAGCAAAGCACTGAACACATGCAGATGCACATTTGCTTCTGTGACTATAACCGGGGTCATAATGCATATTGCATTGTGGGGAAACATTCATTACTTTTATGGCAGATGTGTCATGATGTGATGAGGAAAGAACCTGTGAAGCTCAAAACCATGCATCTACACATTTGGATTCACACCAGTTTGTTTTACTTAATCCAACAAAGATGAAAAACTGAGGCATTCATCGACTAAAGTGGTGATGATTAACACTTTATCAGGAAGGTGACTATTTTTGGTCATTTCAGCATACATTACAAGACAGTGACATCAGCAGTTCCAGTGAGGACAGTGAGTCCTGAATCTCAGGTCCAATGTGGTCTACAGGGTCTGTAAGGTCCACCTCTGCATGAACAGTGTGTGTACCTGCTTTGTTAGGTACCATGAAGTAATGGTACTAATGTAAGGAATGATGTTCAGAGGGAGAATGTGGATGTGGACAGGGGTCTGGATCAGCACTTATGTTGGTCTAATGATAGAAAAGTCATGTTGTAATGTTCTCAAATACACGTTACTGTCCCCTTACATGGGTTTCATTGGATTTTTTAATATTTACTCCTTGGATTTTTTTTTTTTTTTTTTGCGAATTATGGGTGAGGGACCAAACATGGTAACTGCATTGACCTTGATTTTCTACAAAACATGAACTTTTTTTTTTTTTTTTTTTACAAATTTCACAAAAGTAATAAAGTCTTATGTCCTCCAATAACACACTAAGGTTGAAATGTTGAATTTCAGAGTAATTTAATGAGCGCCCTTGAAACGGTTAATGATATGTTTCATTTTCTATTTAGAAAACAATAATGTCTGACCTTTGAAACACAGCAATCTTTGGTGATTTAGCAGCTGTCATGTTTAAAAAGTTAAAGAATATCCTCATATAAAAGCTTTCTAAATGACTATTTGTGCAAGAGGTGTAATGACAGCTTTGGCAAACTAACACATCATTATCCAACAAAAGACGCTTGATAAAATGAACGATTTTTTTTCTATTTTGAGATTATTGCCATGACAATTGACTGTAACACATAAGTGTTTTCTATTTTTGAGCGTGTACATGCTGCAGAGCTACTGGCTGCAGAAGACGTTGTATTGTGAGTCTGCTCGCTCTGTGTTTCTTGGCGGTCCTGGCTGGATGTGTGGTGCAGCGTGGTGGTCATCTCCCCTCAGAGACATGATCAGAGCGCTGCTTCTCTCTAATGATGCTGCTCTGGGCTGACTCACCTCCCAGCTGACAGACAGTGCTTTATTAGTTTCTTCAGGATAAACGTCTGCCTTTCCACCCCTCCAAAGCCACATCTCAAGGGTCACTGACGGCACCGTTCTTTATTTGGTTTATTTATAAACCTTGTCCCTGTGCCTCGCTGAGCTTCTCTACACACCTGGCTGTGCATGGATCATCACATTGATCAAACCAAACCCTTACTGACAATGAGAACTAAACAGCAACTGTGTGCCTTCAACGATTCAATTCAGAGCCACTGTGAGATATCTTTCATATCTGTTGTCAAATGACAGTGGTACAAAGCGCCTGCGTGGAGATAAAGGTGCAACAACATGTGCTGAATTTAATATGTGAAATTATTCAAATAAAACCAGAATGAACCTGACATACTGTATAACATGCACAGCCACTGCAGAATCCAAAGGAAACATGTTTAAATAGCATTATTGATTTATTAACCCTTTAAAGACTTAGACCTTTTGTGGTGACTTCTAAATGAATTTTCCTCTACATTTAACCTTTCTCTAAGCAATTTATTGCCATTTATTATAATATTGTCCTTGCATTTTGCATTTGTTTGTAAAAATCTGGCATTTTCCTGTTTCTAATTCACTAGCAATGTAGAGGTCCTTAGAGTTAATTCAAGGGTTATTATATCAAAACAGAGAAGACTGCAGAAAATGTTACTTTTTCAGCAAAATATACCATTCATTGAACATAGAAATCAGCCACTACAGCCACTATTATTTGTCAAACTACAGGGTTTTTGTTGAATCAGTGTTGGACAATGTGACTGTGTTTCCATGTTTACTACAGAGCCTCTGAATATCCAAATAAGACACATCTGATGCTGCTGAAAAGCTGAGAAATGGCATTTTACTTGAATAATTATAATGTATTGGTAGGATTAGTGGTCCAAAAGTTATTAAACATTTAGGATCAGAAGATGATTTTGGTCATCGATGGCTGTTTAACCCTTTCATGCATGAATTATGAGAACCTTAGTTGAGGTTTTTTTTTTTTTTTTTGAGTGTTTTGTTCCTCCTTAGGCATGAAAAAAACAATGAGATTGAGTTTTTTTTTCATAGATTTACAAAAATCTCCACTCAGCAACACCATGAACTTTAATCTTGAAGCAAAGAAACATGTATTTAAAACCCAATATGATAAAGTGATAGAAAAACAGTGAATAGAAACCATCTTTAATGCAGCTAATCTTATGTTTTCTCACATTTTAACATATTCTAATACTAGTTATTACTCACTTCATGGAGATAATATGCAAAAAATAACAATTAACAATTGATTTCCACTCTAGAACCAATCAAGAACAGCAAAGTTACAGTGATGGTATGAATTGCAGTTTATGAGATGATGCATAAGCGTCCACTGTGATGGCTGATATGGAACTAAAACAACTAAACCCATGAATATACAAGAGAACAGCTGTAGAATAGTCGTCCACTGTAGTGACCACAATGCATGAAAGGGTTAAGTCATTGAGGGTTAAGTCCTATCCACAAGGAACAAGCATTCTTAAAATCTAAGCAGTGTTCTCAATAACTGACCAAGATAATTAAAATACAGATGAAAAATATTTCTCCAAAAGTCTGTACAGCAAACAGTTTTTGACATTACAAACCAAAGATATTATAAAAAAAAAAAAATATTGGGGGGAGGGAGTCCAGTATTATATGAGCAGAACAAACACAGGCCAAACATTCTGTAATGCTACTGAAAAGAAAAAACAACAACATTGAGTAGAGAACGTGCTCTCCTATTTTTGCAAATTCACCAGTTGTGTTTGTATTTTTTCTTCTGGTTGACCCCATTCAGTTCCCTCCACAGTCCCTTAAGAATTGGACTCTCTAGTTGACTGTCCTGGATTGGGAATCACATTAATCATCCCTAAAAATACACAAGAACATTACTCTTGTCAATGTTACTCCTGTTGGTATGAAAAGTCCATTGTATGCTCCTCTTAGTTGTGCAGTTACATGAAACCTGAATATCTGCTTTTGAGATAATGGTATTATTGTCAGTCAGTTGTTTTATGTGTCCTCTGGGGTCGTTTAAGAGAAAAAGGTTAAATTCAACGAAATTAGATTCATTTGATGGACATGTCAGCTTAAATATACACATTTACAATATTTATAGCCACTTAAACGCATTACAAAAGGTAACTGACATTTATTGCATCATTTCCCATGAGAATATTGTAGTCATGACCTTTTATTTATTCTTCATTTTATTCAACCGGATAAATATTTTGGAGCACAGTTTGACAATGATTACAGGAAGACTAAAGTGACAATGAGGAACCTTCTGACTAGTTTATACCGGGAACGTTTTAGTTGAGGCATTTGGGCTTTAAAAGAGCAATTAAATCAATGGCATCAGTGGGAACAGCAGGATGAGCAGGAACTCAGCATGGCTACTTACATATTTATTTAGGGCACATCCCCTCCATCTGTGCCTGCAACAACAGTGAGAGTGTAAAACACAGAAACAGGAGCATGACTGTAGAGGTGCAACACGTGTGACACAACACATTTTCCCTTCGAGCTGACACAAAGACAGCTTGTCATCAGTGATACATTAAGATGATATTTTAGATTACTGATAGAATTATGATGTGCAAAGCGAAGTCACGATTTAAGCAGCTGAGAAAATACACAGCGCTCCCACTGCAGAGGCACAAAAGCAGGGCAGGTGGTGTTGGATAAATCAGCAAGTTTAGAGTTGTGTTGTTGCAGAACATGTGGAGCATGTAACTGATTTGAGAAAGTGATGACCCAAAATCTTCCTCCAAGTGATTTAGAGTTGGGAAGCAGTGGCCATGCACTAGTGTTTCTTCAAATGCGTTGTTAGTAGTGCTGGGCAGCGATAAAATTTTTTAATCGAAATTAATCGTGTGGATTTTTGCGATTAATCACGATTAATCGCATAGTTATATGGGGGGGGGGCCTTTAAGTGATATTTCAGACTAGAAGTACTCCGGTGATAAAAAATAATTCCACATTGCAGCACTTACAAACAACTGTGTCCTTCTCAACCCCACCATCTGAAGACGTTTAAAATGAAAATGTCCATGGAACAGACCGCTACTTTTCTCCATGTTTATGTCCACACCAGTTTATTTCCGGTTGTAAGTGATTGACAGGAGTCTTAAGCCCACTAGTAAGTACTAATACTAATAAGCCCAATAATATGTGATGTTCAGTTGTTCAAAGCAAGCAAAGGGGGCCCTCTAGTGGTCGGAATTAATTGCACTAATGTATATTTTGTCCCTTCGGTGTTCCCGTAGTCAGTTCGGACATAAGAAGGAACTAACAGACATGTTTCTTTTACTCTGTATGTATGGCCCGAAAAACGTTTGCCTGTGAGTATTTTATGTTCAGTTGTTGTAAGAATGAATAGTATAAAATATTTCTGATGTGAACCTTTGTTACTGGATAAAAAGACGTTGTAAATCTTAAATTAATCTGTAAATGCTAATCCTTAGTGTGTCTATGGATTTTCCCATTCAAGTTAGCATCGAACTAGCGATCTTTTTCCCATTCATTTAAATGTATAATGCCATGTAAATGTACTAAGGCAATGAACAGAACTGAGACATATTCTGTATGTATGTTGCAGTTTTACAGTGAGTCTCAAGTGAAAGATGTGGAGAGATGTTTTCGGCATCTGGCTTTTCTTGGGAAACCTGTTGTCTATCTGCCGAGCTAATCGCTACACGCACACAAGCAGGGGCAGAAGAATATGAATTAGAATAAAATGGCATTAATGTGAGATAAAAAAAAAAAAAAAAAATTGTTGGCTTTATTCAATGAATGCGTTAATGTGGTAATAACGTGTTAACTTGCCCAGCCCTAATTGTTAGTTTACATTCTTACATAGACACTTACTGTAAATGCTTTAGAATACACATACACTGCACTGACAAAAAAAAAAAATCACACACAATATTTTGTTTAGCTATAGATCTATAACCCCACCCCCCGAAGAAGAGGCAAGAGGTATTGTTTTTGATTTGACTTGTTTGTTTGTTAACACTCTAGCAGCAAAACTATTGGTTGAATTCATACCAAATTTGGTTTATATATTGCCAGTGACCCAGAATAGTTGTCATTACATTTGGGGAAAAATAGGTCGAAGTTAAAATTTTTTATGAATCTTTAAAATCTTTTTTTTCCCCCTGTTTACTTATAATGGGCGAAATTTCAAATGTTTGTAGCAGCAAAATTATTGGGTGAATTCATACCAAATTTGGTTTATAGATTGCCAGTGTCCCATAATAGATCTTGTTACATTTTGGGAACAATAGATCAAAGTTAAAATTTTTAATGAATTTTTAAAATCTTCCCATTTACTTATAATGGGTGAAATATGTGTGAGGGGCAGGGTCTGATGTGCCTGGTACTACTTGTTATGGGACGAATTCGATTTGCCACTTTTCATGCCACTAAATGTCACAACAAATAGTATGTTTCGATTCAGATCTGAATTGAATTTTTGCTGTATAAAGACTTGTCCATCACATTCCAAACATTCTCAATGGGGTTCAGGTCTGAACTCTGTGGTGGCCAATCCATATGTGACAAATATATCTCATGCTCCCTAATCTACCCTTTCAAAATTTGAGCTTGATTAATGCTGATGTTGTCATCTTGGAATCTGTATAATCAGGAAAGAAAAAAAAAAAAACATGGACTCTAAAATCTGGTCATTCTGTATATTACACACATAACGTTGCTGAACCCAGGCCTGACCATCTCAACCAACTCCAGATCACAACACTGCCCCTACAGGCATGTACTGTAGGCACTAGGCACGATGGGTAATCCCTTTATCCACCTCTCTTCTCACCCTAATGGGTCCATCATTCTGGAACACCATCAGTCTGGACTCATTACACCACATTACCTTTTTCCATTGAAACACAGTCTAATCTTGAAGCTGGTGATGGTTATTTAACCCATAAAGACACAAACAACCACTGGCAACCAAAATCATTTACTGATCTGAACTGTTTAATACCTGTTGATTGATTAATCCTATCAATGCATGCAAATAATTGGTGTAAAATGCAGTTTGTCATCTGTTCATGGTCATCAGATATGATCCATTTGGATGTTCAGAGGCTCCGTAGTGACCATGGAAACACCATCATCTTCTACAACATTGATTCACCAGTAAAACTCATAGTGTTGGATCAATTACAGTGAATGGAGACACTGGGTTTATGTTCAGTTAATTAAAGATTTGACTGAAAATGTCACTTTTTCTTCAGTTTTGATATAATAACCTTTGAATTTACTATGAGTTTCCATGAACCTGTAAATTAAAAAAAATATATAGAAAAATACATGATTTACAGTGAAAGATGCAAAATATAGAGGATAACATTATAATAAATGCTGATAAATCATTTAAGAAGGTTAAATAGAGAGAAGATACTCAGTGCATCACTTCAGGTTAAATAACTTGTTTCTATCTGTAACCTAGTGGTAGGTTCTTATTTATTTACTTAGCTAAATCCAGGTCCTAACTCTTTTTTTGGCCTGTGTATATTTAAATACATAGTACATGCTGCATCTAAATCAATAATTGTACTGTTGTTCGCATTCATTCTGTTGCTATGATATCACACCTGCTAAAGATTATGCTTTGTGACTGTTTTATCAAGGCACACTCATACAATGAAATACACAGTGAACCCTTTGATCAGCACTAATGAAATCAGGTTCCCACTCCATTCAGCATTCACTGCATCCTGAATAAAGAGACGCATCACAGGCTGAGGCCAAAGACAACACAAGGCAAATCTGCTGCCAAAGGAGACAAATAAGTGAGTCAAATAACACATAATAGCATTAGAACACATTTTCCTAAATGATGTACATTTGGGAGACATCACTCAAGTATGGATAGTTTTATGTAGATGATGAAGACTTGTTTGAAGACACTGCATTATACATAAATAATAGGCACAGACATTGATACAGATATTGACACACACAAACATACTCACACAGACTCACATTCTTCAAACCTCATATTAGAGGGAGGCACAACAAGAGTAAGATGATAAACATGAGTCACCACATTGTGATACTGACACAATCGTGCCATGGAAAACATCCCAGCAGCACTCTGGGTGTCTCCAGCTCTACAGTGTGTGTCATTGAAAATGTGGTTTAAGCAAAAACAGGATCAGTAATCCTTAAGAATGGGAATCAGACAGTGACGGTGATGCTTAAAATAGCATTTTAAGAATACGCAAGCTGAAATGATAAATAAATGTATGTAGGAGATAAAATATTGTGGTGCAATATAAATAAACCTGTTTCAGAAAGAAATGAAGCAGAAACTTCATTTTAAATTTCCCTTGAGGTCAGAGAAAAGATGAGGTCTGATCCAAAGTGTTGGCTCTGCGTGACCCCTGGAGAATGAAGCAGTGCCCCGCTTTAACTCTCTACTGTGCAGAGAGGAAGCCTTTATCTGGAGAGACCGGTACTTCGGAAAGAAAGCCTTTCAAACCAAGACAATGTCGTCATCTCACCGCACAAGATGTTGTCTTCAGAATGTGCCAACTGGAGCTCTGTCACCTTGGGTTTAGAGCCAAACTAAACTGACTCCATTTCACACAAATACTGGGAGAGCCCATTGTAATGGAAGAACCTACTGCACTTCATCCTCACGTCTGTTCAAAGTCTGAGCTGCAAAACAAAACAGAAAACAGTGACAGTGGGTCAAGTGAATGTGTGATGTGGAAAAGGGACACTAGAAGATGTGAAACCACTCAGAAAAAATCAAGTATGAACCCTCAAAATATAATGTATAGAAATTCTTTACGGCAGGAGTAATTTTATCTCTCGCAGGTTTTATTTTTGTTTCACTACCGTTAAGAATAAATTGTTCATATCTTTTTGTTCGAATATTTATCTCTGTTACTTATGGGTTAATTTTAAACATTGTACTGCTCACTCAGTCAGAGTTGCTTTTAAGAATGCATTCCATATTATACATGGTTTTTATCGTAGCTGTTGTGCTAGTGGTATGTTCTGTTTTAATGTTTGCTCTTATTATGAGATGTTACGGAAAGCAATTTTGAATTTTATACTGCGTTTAAGTCATTCTAGAAATGTTCTGATTTTTACAATTGTTAACTCTGACTTTTATACTGATTCTACACTTGTTAAATACTGGCACCAGCGTCTTTATACTTGTTATTGAAGACAAGGTGTGTGCATGTGTGTCGTTTTTACATTTATAACCCTTTTTTATTATTTTTTTAATGCTCATTATACTCTATGGACTGTAACTATTTACATGTCTGATAAAAATAAATACATGAAATAAAACATTAAGTTATAGACCACTTGTCACCCTGTAATAATCCAACTATTTTGATTATTTCAACATGTTAATATAACTTACTGTATTTTTTATAGTTTTTAGATAGTAAATTGGAAATAAAACTCTGTGATTTTTCTTTTCAACCAGCTTCACAACATTGTATAACCACACTACTCCACCTCTGATACTAACAAAAACAAAGAAACAAGTAAATTAAAGCAACCCAATAGCATTCACACACTGAATTAACTTTTAGGCCATTAAATAATTCACAAGTCTAGAGGTTTTTTTAGTTGTTTTTAAATGATCTGCCTCAGAGATTAAATGTGGAATGTGCATACTTTAATAAGATTAATTAGAAAACAAATGACAAAAGTGCTGGTTTACTGATGTTTTCAATATATATGATAAAGTGTTATTATCCATATAAGTTTATGTACATTTATACAGTAGATTTATTAATCTTCCACTAGAAAGAACCTGTAAAGTGAATGTCTGTAATGTGCAGACAGTGTTTTGAAGTAGAGCTGTAGCTCTGAGACAAAACATTCCGTTTGAGTAAAACCCATTCTCTCATTATTCTCAGAATTTCACATTTTGACCCTAGACTGTCTTGGAAACAAAAGCCAACATTTTTAACTTAATTTTTCTTTATTACTGACTCAAACCTGGTAAAGTTTGAGTACTTCTATGTTGGAGGAATTTTACTCATAGACCAGTGTATTTATTGAATAAATAATAAGAAGAATCTAAAACACACTTACTTACTTATAAATGAGCAATATAACTGAAAGTCCAAAAAAAATAAAAAATCTAAATCTCAGGCTAAAAGCAGGCATTCAAGATGCAAATAAACAGAATGAAAACAATTCCCTTTTTTAAAAAGCATAACCATTTGGCTGTTAGCTGGACAACTCAAGACATTTTCATTCTTTTTTGATTTGTTATTTTTCCCCTTTTTATTCAAGAGAAACAACGAAAGAATGATTTTTTTAAAGTAACTGAGCTATTTTTCACCTCTTCGTCACAGTATCTCTGAACAGAGTCAGTCATAAAAATATCTGCCGTGAATCCAACACAGTAGATAAACATCAGCCACTGGCGTCTGTGAAATGCTCTTTTTTACTGATAACTGATGTCATTCAGTTGATACCAGTATATTTCAGTATCCACATTATATTATAAATAAACTTTTTTGAGTGAAGGGTCTGTCTAGATGTAGCCTCTTTGTAATGATCCCTTGAATTAGTAGTACTAATTGTAATTTGATACATATATTTTCTAATTTTGATCAACTATAAAATAAAGTCCAAGAGGAGCTGAAACATTAATAAACTGTGTTGCTTAATATTGTTACATGTAGGTATTCTTACATTTCTGTTTCCACACCTCTCCCTCACTGCATAATGATTACTAAACTGTGCTTACCTATGACTAGGTGAAAAGAAAAAAATACCTCTAAGATGAATTTATTATAACATGCCTTACCCACACATCAATTAGGCTGGAATGAGATCTCAACTCTCAAAGGTTCTTCGGTAATTACTGATAATTAATGAAAATGTATCGGGCTCACACTCTTAAAGGGACTATAGATGGAAGTTAGAGAGACACAGAGTAAATGGTACTATTCTGGTTTGATTGAATCCCAGGCTGCCGTGTCTACTTAGGGAGGTGATCTCCCTCTGGGATGTGGAGTGCTGTGAGGCAAAGATAACTGGTTCTTATCTCGATCTGCTCAGTCAGGTATGAGAGCTCCTGGCCCAGGGGAACACTAGCAGAGATCCCTGTGCTATAGGCCTCACGAGTGCCAGAATATAGATGAATTTTGCTTCCCTTCAACTGAGCACTGCGTCTTTTAATTATCCCTATTATCTTCCTTGTACTGAGTGTTTTTACTTACAGGCTAGGAGCCAGATCACTGCGGCGGTACATTACTGTCATGGCTGTTTTGAACTGAAATCAGACAGGAAAGGGATTAAAAACCAGGAGAGTTTTGATTCTAACAGAGGGAGCTCTCACTTGTTCTGCCTCCTGTTGGAAACTCTGATACAAGTCCTGCCTCGTCTGTGTGTGCAAACAGCAGGACACAAACACAGGCAGCTTCGCCAAATGTGTCAGCTAAATCATTCAGATTTAGAGTAAGGGAGAACGTGAGGGATGTGCAGGTGATATCATACGGATACAACCACAACATGCTGATTTAATGCCCAGTAAGTGCTCTTATTTGACAGTACTAATAGTCACTTTAAAGATGAGATAAATGTCCTTTGAGCAGATTCAGATCAATGTCTGCTCATTGATATTACTGTTATTTATTGGAGTGTGATTGCCATACTATCGATCTGGACGCTGTTTAATGTTCGCTCAAGGGAGGATTGAAAAATAATGACCATCACATCAACATCAGCTGCATCTTGTTTTTTCTTACTGTTATCAAAGGCTAACAGGCTAAGCTAACATGCTAGACCTTAGACAGGAAGGAATCACTGACAGTATATTATTAGTGGATGGAGGATGTAACACCTCGGAACAAACCAAAGGCCCCTTCAGTTTGTGCCACATAGAAAAAAGTAAAATAAATAGATAAATAAGTAAATAAGTAAAATATATATATTATTTTATTTATTTATTTATTTTATTTATTTGTTTGTTTATTTGAATACTTTGATCGTCTTTACACATACAGTCACAGACAAAATTATTAGACCATCAAAAGTCAAAACAATGGTTATGCAATCAAGTACTAACTCTTGTGTGTATCATTTAACTAAAACAGACAGAAAAGAAAACATGAAATGCCTAAAAGAACTGTTTTTGGCAGTACAATGCCATAGATATTGATGTAAGAACTTAAATGATTTTGGTTATTATCGAGAAAACCATGGAAAATGGCTAGATATCAGCTCTGAAATTAAACTCTTATGAGCTGATTTTTGTTGTTATCGTTATATTTGTCCAAACAAATGTACCTTTAGTTGTACCAGGCATTAAAATGAACAAGAAATTGAAGAGAACAAGGGTGGTCTAATAATTTTTTCTGTGACTGTATGATGTTTATCAATTTAAAAGACAGATTTACGTTAAAGTCACAGTTTGTGGTGAAACTGTCTAAGTATCACATTGCGAAAATATGTAAGAGACTACACATCTGAAAGCTGCGGAGGTGACATCATCATAACTGTCACTAACCACAATCTGTTCAGAGTCTGAAGATGTCTCAAGACCTGATTATAGTGCTTTTCACCTCACTGTTGAAGACTGAGGTAAAATGTGCAAAGTCAGCAGCCATTTTTGTGTTGGAGATGTGTATCATGTGTCATGAGAGATGCAGTCCATTAAGCTGTTTAACACAAAACTAGATAATTCTTTACTATCTTTGCTACAATCTGTGACTTTATTGACTTGTAAAATCCCATTTTACATTGACAAACATTATGTGTGAATTGCGGCACAATTTAAATGGGATCAAATTAGTACTTATCTCTCACCATTGATTTACATTTATATATGTTTCTGTGGTTAGGTCCCATGGGAGACTTTGGCACTCCATCAGTCTCTGAACTGCTATTTGGAACACAGTTGTTTTTTGCATCACCCTATTGGCTTTTTGGAGCGAGATTTGACCACATTTTGGAACTACAGGATCTTAACCCATAAAGACCCAGTGCTACTTTTGTGTTGTTCCCAAATGAAATCTATATTGAACCTTTCTTAAGTGATTTATCACCATTTATTATAATATTATCCTCTGTATTTTGCATTTTATCAGTATAAATCAGGTATTTTCCTGTATTTAATTTACTGACCATGAAAACATTCATAAAAGCTCAGATTAAAATTGAACATTATTACATCAAAAACAGAGAAAATTGCAGAAAAAGTGACTTTTTCAGTAAAATCTATCATTAACTGAACATAAATCAACCACTTCCATCCACTCTCATTGATCCAACTCCATGGGTTTTACTGGTGAATCAATGTAATAGAAGATGAAGATGTTTCCACGTTCACTATGGAGTCTCTGAACGTCCAAATGGGTCATATCTGATGACCATGATAAGATGACAAATTGCTTTTTACACCAATTATTTACATGGATTGATAGGATTAGCGGATCAACAGTTTAGATCAGTAGATGCTTTTGGTGGGTGATGGATGTTTGGGTCTTTATGGGTTAAGGGATCAGAGGTGAGCTAATCCTAAATGTGAGCATACTGACTCAGATGACTCAGTCATGCATAACAAAATCATCTTCTGGAACCTCAAGCTGTGTGTCAGGGAAAATTCACAGATACAGATTAATAGCATTAATCTGCATCTGTGAATTTGGGGGAAGGAATTCCAAATACGAGACGTCAGGAGCGATCGGATCAGTGATGGAGACTGGGTTCAGTTTGAGCTGGTTCTGGTTCAGGTTCAGTCCAGGATGCAGCCCATGAAGTCTTGACTCCCTGATGTATCAGAGCAATAATTTATCTGGTTGTAAATCATTTGTATTATCTCTGAAGGATAGAAAAACTAAAACTATTCAAAAACTGAGAAAAAAAAGGAAAAATGTGTTTTATTAAAATAAACCATAACTCTAAAAGTCCAACTTGACAGGTGAGTGAGCTGTCATACAGACATGTCAATTAAAGTCTGCCACAGTGGATTGCAAAGCTTCTGTTTGACCCAAGATCTGATTAACAGAGTTAAAATCGAAAGATGGACCACCTGATCAGTTATATGAGGTATCAGATAAAACAGATGAGACCAGATTGAGTCCTGGAAAAAAATATTGACTTTGTATTTGTGGAGAGAAGTTAAATGTCTGTCTATGGGAGCCAGAGCTTTTTGGTGCCAGTCCTACTTCTTGAAACATACTGCACATAAACACGCTTCTGAACTGGCAGAATCTATATTATCTGGAAATTATGAGACTACTAACAGATTTGACAGAATGTAACCAAGACTGATGCACTGATACAAACATATGAGTCAAAATAATATTAATTACTGTAAAAAGTTATCTTATGATAATAATAACGACAATAATGATATTAACACTACTACTACTACTACTACTACTACTACTACTACTACTACTACTAATAATAATAATAATAATAATAATAATAAAATTAATATGAATATGAATAATAATGTAAAGTGAAAGAAATATTTTACCTGTAACTCTCAACATGCTGACACATTGTGAGCATGTTTATCATGTTTCTATTGATTCTACATCTTGTTTTCCAATCTTTTGGAATTTCTGGTCTCACACTGCATGGAACAGTGAACTAGAAAGTATGTGTAAGAGCAGCTCATCTTTGGGGAGCTGGAATGCATTCAGTGTGACAGCTTTCATTGTCTCTTGGCTCCTTTCTTAGAGCACCCAGCAATAATTACTGACTTGTGTTTGTCTGCTGGTACCTACCAGCTCTTCTCCACCTCCCAAAGCAGCTGATCAGACCCAGCTGCAACACACTGGTGATGCTTTTTCTTGCCTCAGTCTCTTATCAGGATCCTGAGGAAAGATCAGCTTTACCAACAGACTTTAGATGTTGGAACAGGATTATGGCTGATTAAACAGTTACTTTAATTTATCTGTGACGCTAAATAAAGAGACTTAAAAAGAACTCAACCTGCTATTTTTTTTTTTCAATTTTTTATCATATGGTTGATTTAGTTTCTCTGTGATGAATAATGATGTGCCCAGTGAAGCATGATTCAATCTTAAATTAACAGGTGGCAGTTATAGCATATTCTGCCTTGCAGCCATGTTTATGAAGCTTCAGATCTATTGTTAGTTCTGTCACCTAGAGAGGACTCATTTTGCAGCGGCCAGGCTGAACCTATTTGGTCCTGTCATGTCTGGTTCTGCAGATGAGCTCTGACATCCTCAAGGATAGACAGGAATGTTTTGACGTCACAGGCAACAACAGACACAGAAAAAGCTCTTTCCTCACCTTGTGCTGCAGAGGAGGTGTATTTTGGTCAGAATGCCTCATGGTGTCAAAGACGTCACAATCTCAGGGGTGTGAACCGCGAGCAGAGTGAAGTTCTCCAACTGCACTGTCAGAACATCCACTCATCCACACTGATGTTCCCACATACTCTGACAGACCAAAACTTCTGACAGATGAAGCTCTGAAACAGCCTGTGATGCGTTCACAGTGCCTAAATGGAAAAAAAACACTGTTCATGCAGAAATTTACTTGAAACCGTATTAAGATTTTGTACTGCTTCTGATGCTGTCATCGACCAAATGTCCAGTAAACACTCCACACTACACCCTGGATCTATATCGATGGCTGTGTGCTTTCTCTCAAATGTTTCATTAGATAACCTGTTTGATAGGAGCTTGTGTTTTGTAGACACACTGGTAAGCATCTGATTTGGTGGTGTGAACAGAGGTGTGACAGATCCTACCAAAACATCAATTTTGCCTCTAATTACTTCTGTAGTCAGAGACCAGGCTGTACAAAATCTAAAACTCCTTCCTGAAACTACACAAGATAAATTGTCGGAGCACTTGTCGATTTAAAGGGCAGTGGGAGACACGATGATAAAACATGCAGAGAAAGTGGGAGTGCATGAGTGTTCACTTTGAATATTGATGGTATAATTCTTAATGATGTTAACAATACTGTCATGTGTGGATGTATCTTGACCAGTTGATTACTGACAACACATTAAGGTGCCTCCTATTCCAATATCCAATTAAAGGCTCCACAACAACTCCTAATAAGTGGGGTGTAGAGTTGATAAGCAACCAATTCTGGAGCTTCAAGCCCTCTGCTTCATTAGGAGGATGTTGAGCTAAAAAAGAAAATTCAACACCGAGGACATCAAAGTGCCCACTCTGCAAAATGAGTAACAAACTCCTTATTAGATATTCACCAATCTCCTAGGATACAGCCGACATACACAATGATCACCCAACAAAATTGTTGGCTGTGTAAAGCTCTTGAATTATGCTCTACTTAATTACTGCTCGCCAGAAAGGCAGGTGTTGGTTTGCAATGTGAGATGTGAAAGAACAGAAGGAGCGATGAAGAAGAAGGACGCAGAGGAGGAGTGGAACCATTTCAAGATTTCAAGTATGAGAAAGTAGCACTTCTCAATATGAAAAGATCAAAGTGTCTGAAAATGTGTTATACTTCACGGGACATAATCATGAGGAGATTCACTTGCAGCATATGTGAGGGGTGGCAGGTTTTTAAGCTGCACTGGAGGCATTTCCTAAATCAGCCGAAGTGGGAGGGAGGCATCGAGCAGTCCGGTGCAAAAGCTGCAGCAGGGTTCGTGCCAGTTCATTGCTGTCGCAGCCCACACATTTGCTTGATACAATCGCAGAGACACCAAATGCCATGAGAATGTCAAACTCACTCTTTAAAGAGACAACCGGCTCAGAGAACGAAACGTAAGCAGCAACACAACAACAGAAGGAAAAATGCACTTCTCTGAAAATTGAGTTGTCAACAGGAAGCGCAAGATAAAAATAATAGAGCTCCCTTCTGAGTTAATTGTATAAAAAACAGCTTGTTTGGAATCATCTGTATTTGTTGGAGCAAATGATGTCTGTAATTTTATGACAAACAATTAAATATACAAAATGGAGACATTCCTGTGCTTGTTTCAGTAGACACAGCTCCACAATCCTGATCTCAACCTGTTCTGTCCATATTTCATTCTATAATTCCTAAAAATAGAAGTGTGACATATCAGCTCAAAATTTTTAAAGGTTTCTTCACATGAAATTTCCCTCTCAATGGGAGAGTCCAGACATTTAATCAATGTAAGAACTAAAAATAGACATGCAGTTATGGTCTGGCACCAAAATGATTTAATCTGATTTGCGTTTCATTTCCTTTCTTTAGTTATTGGAATATTGTTATTTTTCTGGCTAGACACGTTTTGTTTTAGTGGCTGTTAGGGACACATTGTGATCAGATTCTTGATGTAGAAACTGTTGATAACTTTAACTTGCACTTCGTCATAATCTATAAATAGGCTCAGCGCTTTAGTCTGTTGAGTAAAAATCTCACAACGCAGACGGAGGAAAAGGTTATATTTAGAAAGGGGGGAAGAGCAGCAGCTGCGATGTAAGATATCTGAAAATGGAAACTGCTCCCAGGGGTGACAGCGCCTATTCTCTCCATTTTAATTATTTATTTTCCCTTTAATATACCATTGACGACAGCATCGTTGGGGCAGGGATCATGCTGTTTGATGACTACTGACATAATGTGCTAATGAATGTGTCCAAACCAGTGAGCTTTAGCCTTTTAGGCCCATCATCTCTGTGTCTGTCCAATAAACCAGCTATTTATAATCAAGAGTAAAGACATCACTCTTTTTTACACATGTTTCAAATAATACCTGCAATCTGAAGTTTCTGAGGTTTCTGAGGTTTTGCTCAGAGATTTAGGTATAGTTACAGGTTCAACTTTTAGGGCTTAAGTCACTGGTACTGTATTTCAGTGCTTTAATGGTAGAATTGCTTAATTATCATTGAGAATTACAAAAACTTCTTCAATCGTTTGCCACTAAATGTCAATATCTAATATGTAAATGTCATTAGTGTCAGTACATGGTGCACACACTGGTTACCTCCGCCAAGGAGGTTATGTTTTTGCCAGGGTCTGTTTGTTTGTTTGTTTGTTTGTTTGTTTGTCTGTCCGTTAGTGTGCAACATAACTCAAAAAGTTATGGACAGATTTTGATGAAATTTTCAGGGTTTGTTGGAAATGGGATAAGGAAGAAATGATTAAATTTTGGTGGTGATCGGGGGTGGGGGGGCCCACGGGGGGGGGCCACTGATCAGCCTTGGCGGAGGTCTGCGCTCTCCGAGTGCTTCTAGTTTTATATACTTTCATAATAGTATTACATCAACAGACAGCCTCAAGGTCTGATCAAATGGTGCATTTTTATGTTGGGAAGTTGCATCAAAAAGAAGAAAAGTAAAAAAAAAAAGTAAAATAAATAAATATATATATATATATATATATATATATATATATATATATATATATATATGTGTGTGTGTGTGTGTGTATGTATATATATATATATATATATATATATATATATATATATACACTTCATGTGCAACCTCAACCTGTTGACTGTTCTTCTTTGTCCTTGCACATTTTTTTCCTTTGCACATTTTTTAATTGCACTACTTAACTGAAATGTTTATACACTTTTTGTCATGATCCACTTTTTGGTTTGGTTTGGTTGTGTCTTCTGTTTCCTCCCCTCCCCCTCTGTGATTGACCAGGTAATGGCACACACCAGGAGCTGATCTGCAATCAAGCTCTCCTCCTGCTCATAAGCCCTGCAGCTCCTGTGCTGTGTGCCAGAATGTCTTCACTTCCATGCTGGTAAGATGGTCTCTCTCATTTTGGTGTGCTTTGTATGGTGATTTCCTGGTGCCTGGGTTTTTGTCAGTTGAGTCTGTGTCTGAGTTCAGACTGTCGTAAATATCAACTCCCTGTTTCCATCTTGTGTTCCCTTCCCGGTGTGTGTTTTTGAACCCCACACTCTGCTGTGTTTCAGGTCCAGTTCCTTTGGTTCAGTTCATGTTTATTTCCTGGTTCGGTGATGCCCTTGGTTCTCCTTTTTTCAGAGTTTGCTTTTCTTCTGTATGTTGTATGGACAAATAAATTTTAAATTACATTCACGCTTGTTCGAGTCTGTCTGTTGTTGCTCACCACATGCACTTGGGTTCCACTAGTCTCAGGTTGTAACACTTTTTTTGTACACAAGTGTTTTTCTTCACTTATTTAAACTGTTTTAGTTGTTTTTTTGTTTTTTTTGTTTAGTGCTTTTTCACTATGTTGTACAGAGAGCATTGTTTAAAAAAAAAAAGGAAAATTCCTTACATTCTTTTGAAGATACTTGGTGAATAAAGGTGATTCTGAAATATCTATAATGTAATCTGTAATACAAATTTCTTTTGGTTAAAATGATAGTCTGGGCCAGTCACTAGAAATGTATCAGTATAGTTTGTGGTTTTTTTTTTTTTTTATACCTAACCTTATGTCTGCATCTTAACTACTCAGGTTATTAACACTGTCGTCCATAAAGATGGAATAAGTTCATTTTCAGACACATTTATCTTTTTATTCCTATTTATCCTCATCAGTAATCTCCTTTGACTTGATGCAATGATCAGTGAGTCTCAGTTACACTTTACCTATCAAGAATAAAGTCAATCATTTCATGAGATGAGGTAAAAAAAAAAAAAATTCCAACTGCAACAGTGTATTTACATAGAGAGCAAGATATGCAAAAACAAGGATTCTTATAACCTGGACTTGTCTTTTGATATATATGATTAAATTATAAAGACCTAACAGAGATGAAAAGGGGTGATAAAGGTATTAGTGCTGGTCCAAAACATCTGAGTTGTCAAGCTGTTTTCATGTACACAACTGTCCAACCCTTAACCCTTTATAGGACACTCAGAAATACTCTGAAATTCTACATTTCAACATTAGTGTGTTATTGGAAGACCTAACAAGATTTTTATTACTTTTGTGAAATTTTGCAGCATTTTTTATTTTTGTGTAGAAAATCACGGTTAATGAAGTTACCATATTTGGTTCCTTACCCATAAGTGGCAAAGGAGAAAAAAAATACAAGAAGTATATACTATGCATAAATAATACAAGAAAAATGCATGTAAGGTGAAAGGAACATGAATTTTAGAACATTAGAACATCACTTTTAGAACATTAGACCAACATAAGTGCTGATCCAGACACCTGTCCACATCCACATTATCCCTTTGAACATCATTCCTTACATTAGTACCATTACTTCATGGTACCTAACAAAGCAGGTTCACTGTTCATGCAGAGGTGGACCTTACAGACCCTGTAGACCACATGGGACCTGAGATTGTTGCTGTCACTGTCTTGTAATGTATGCAGAAATTACCAAAAATAGTCACTTGCTCGATAAAGGGTTAATAATGCTTCTTTGATGGGAGGAACACATTCTTGGAATTGGTGACTGCAGCATGAGTTCTTTTATAAAAGCACCTCCTCCATGTGCCTTGTAAACAACATATCCCCCAGGACTGAGAAGGCAATCACAGGTGAGAAATCACTGCCAGCATTGACGACTGCAGTCCTGAGACGACAAGTGTTTGGATGGGTAATAAAGTGATTAGTCCTAGTCTCAGAGGAAAAGAGCAGGGGTCAGAGGACTAATGATTGAATGCGCTGGCTGTATTTGTGTAAGTGAAAAAAAAAAAAACAACCTACCATCAAAAAAGTATTTAGTAAATGCCATAAAAGCCCTCTGGTCCTTAGTGGAGTGTTATGTGTCTGATTTACCTGTTCCTTGCAGGGTTGAGAACATCACTGTTCTCATTAGAAACTGCTTCTGTGCTGTCTCATAGCAACCTAAAAATAGAAATGTCCCTATTAGGCTGTATAGCTGTGATGGCTGCTACAAGTTTTGGCCTCTTTAATTGTGCAGTAAATATATATAGGCATGAAGTATGTTGCTTGGTCTCTTAATTTACTGAGCAGTGGAAGATGCCAATCAAGATCATGGCGATGGATCTTGATTGTAAATGGTTGCAAACGAAAATTAATTACTATTTGCTTGATAACGCCTGCGGTATAATCACTGTTTATGAATTATGATTGCTGAATTGCATGCTTAAGGAATCCTAGATGGACAATATTTCCTGCAAAGATTGCACATCTGCTTTCTTTGTTGTCTTGTACTGTTTAGTGGTCTTCACTGTGCTCACAACACATAGGAAAAGTGTTTTATTCTAAGAGCTGACACATATTTTCCAAACTGCACAGAGGTTCAATCACATTTGTAGCCTTGACATATCTGTGCCACGATCCATGAACACCAACCTATAAAAATGATAATAATAAAAGAACAGCACTAACCAATGTGCGCCTGTTATTACATCACGCATGTCTTGTGCGGGCCGTAATGTTTCTGCAACTGCACGTCTGCTGCTTTCACGGACAAACCGTCCTTTAATGACATGAAAATGCACGCACTCACAACATGTACATGTCTTTGGGAGGTAACACCCGTTTAGTTTATGTCCTGCAGATACGAAGATGAGGACAGAGGTTTTCATCTGACGCGATTTATTTTGGTCGACTCTGACGTCAAGAGAATACACGTTTCATTCAACAAGCAAGAAAGTAAGTTATTTTTAACCCAAGCTGCAGGTTGTGATCCTTGAGTGCGCAGCGAAAGGAATACTCCCCATTGGACTGATGTAGTGTGCCTCCATAACAAAAGCCACACTGCTCATGTGCTATGGTGCCAGAAAGGCACGGCACTCAGTAACCTAAACTAGGACGCTTTGATGGGACCAGCTGCGAATGAAAAATAGGGATATTACGAAGAACTACAAAAAAAAAAGAAACTTTCGGCTTTGAAACATTAATTATCTCGATTTCTTCTCCCCTACATGACAAAGCGCTCACCAGGTTACTTTGAGCATGGAAAACCTCTCTGCGGACCAGGTAAGATCACAAACACGCACTAATATATTCTGAGAAATGATTTTACTGCATTTGTCATAAAAAAAATAAAAAAAAAGACTCGAATTAATTTAACTTTAATGTGATTTTGTGTCGTCGCTGCTTTCTTCGTCTTGGAGGATGCATTAAGATGACAGTTCAAGTCTGTTGTCATTTGTTTGTTTTCATTTTTATTCAGTTTTTACAAAAGCATTTTATATACAACATTTTGTACAAGTTGGTAATTAGACCATCAACCCTTTAATTTAGTACATAATGAAGCGCGTCTTTGCAACCAAGTTATCCAGAATAAGAACCATGGACAGCGACTGGTTCGCATCTGTCTGCCATAAATGGATGTTGTTCGTCCAAATAGGTGCTTGTTTTATGATTATTTCTTTCATTTTGCTACCGATAATCACCTTGAAGTGCAATTATTAGTACATTTTTTTTTCCAGTTGCGGAAAACGAGGCTGATGCTTTCGCGCCCTTAAAACAGGTCGATGGAAGCTTTGGTTTGCTTTAGATGATTAGTTTCACAATATGATGTAAATAGACAGAGGAAACACGTTATTATCATCAAAAATAAATAAATAAGAAAACACTGAAGGGTTTTTTGGTCATATTTGAAGATCTAATTCATCAGTAGTGAATCTAACAGGTGCAGGAACCATGCTGCTCCCTGCATGAACATCATATTTGGATATGGACAGGGTTTATTTGAATTATTTTTAGAAAATGCATTTTATATACTGTCTCTGCATTTTATTTTCTACAGTAGGTTTTAATTTTTAAGTTAGGAATTTGTAATAGTAAGTTATTTTCTAGCATTTATGTTGTAACAGACTGCCACCTGCTGGAAGTAATGGTTTTGCAAAAACAGAGGCTCAAACATTGCATGAGTGTTACTACTGTGTATTTTTGCAATGTAATCTGAACATTTTCACTGATTTGTTCAAAGGGCTGTGAGCTGTAAGTTGAAAACTGAGCAGACCTGCGACTGGTTGGGAAATGGCAAATATTCTGGAGCTGCGGACAGATGGAAACTCACTCCTGAAGGCGGTATGGCTCAGACGCCTGAGACTCACCAGGCTCCTTTTGGAAGGAGGTGCATACATCAACGAGAGCAATGAACGTGGAGAGACGCCTCTTATGGTGGCCTGCATGTCCACACATACTGATCAGCAGAGTGTGAGCAAAGAGAAGCTGGTGAAATATTTACTGGACAACCAGGCAGACCCCAACATACAGGACAAAGCAGGTAGGACAGCACTGATGCACGCCTGCATCCACAAGGCAGGACACGAGGTGGTGGATCATCTACTCAGCAATGGAGCTGATCCCAGTCTGGAGGACAGGAGCGGGGCCTCAGCACTGGTTTATGCCATCAATGCAGATGATAAGGAGACATTAAAACTGCTGTTGGATGCATGCAAAGCTAAAGGCAAGGAGGTCATCATAATCACCACAGACAAGTCGCCGTCAGGCACTAAAACCACCAAACAGTACCTTAATGTCCCCCCATCACCAGAGCTGGATGAGAGGTCCTTTTCAGCCTACTGCACCTCTCCCTCTGATATCAATGTGACTGCATCTCCCACACCTGAAGAAGAGCAACAAAACACAGTCTTCAGTTTTCAGACAAAACTAAAAATCTCTAGTTCAGCTGCAAAGCTGGCGAACGGGCCGACTTCACCAACACGTCGGCCTGCAAACCCTAAGCGCGCACGATTACCTCAGCTGAAGCGACTGCAGTCAGAACCATGGGGGTTGATTGCTCCCTCTGTCCTAGCTGCAGCTGCCACCCATGAAGAAAGCAAGAAAGCAAGCTCTGATGAGGATGTTGTGGCAGGTGTAAATGGTCTCTCGTTGAGTAAGAGGTCAGTTTTATCTCGACATAACAGTGTAGATGGAAAGGACAGTGTATTCCCACTAGTGGGTGAGCAACCTTGCAAAATGACAACCTCTCTATCAGTTCCTCCAACGTCAAAAGCAGCATACGAGCGATCTCTAAGCCAGCACCAGCCACTGGCGAGGCGCAGTACTGTGCCCGCAGAGCAGGAGAGCAGCAGCTGCAACAGCGGACCAGCCAGTTTGAGAGATACGAAGCATAGGAGACGTCTGGGGAATGATCACTATGACTCAGACTCACAGCTCTATTCAGACTCTGCCATGTTAGACTCTCCTAAGGTCCCAGTGGAGCGAAGGAAACTAAACACTTCTCCACTTGCAATGTTAACCAGCTCCAGAGAATCACTAGACAGCAATGCCAGCACATCCTCCCCCAGCACAGCACGCCGGCGTGCACCAGGCCTACTGGAGAGGAGAGGCTCAGGCACCCTGCTGCTGGACCACATCTCTCACACCAGGCCCGGCCACCTGCCCCCTCTCAACATCAACCCAAACCCTCCCATCCCCAATATCGGGGCCAGTAGCAAGCCCTCCTCACCTCTGGCCACAGGGATCAGATCGATAGCTCCAGTAGCACCAAACACACCAAAGAGAGGTGGCCTCATGTCCAAGAAGAAGCTTGTGAGAAGGCACTCTATGCAAGTGGAGCAGATGAAACAGCTTTCTGATTTTGAAGAGCTGGCTCATTAGTTAGTGATGGTGTTTATGCAGCAGATATTTGTGGGGGTAGAAATGTTAACACCATAAATCATCAGGAAATACATTCATAGGTTCAGATATGTAGAGTCAGCCATTTAGATGTTGAATAATGTATAATTTATTGAAAAATTTATTGGAAAAAGAGCAATATAGATATTCTTCATGTTTTAAACCCAACCTAACAGATGATTATCTTTTGACTCCTCAACACTCTGCTGTATGTGTTACAGTTTGAATGTAATTGCCAAGAAATGGTACTTTTCCTCTGAACTAGCTCTGTTACATGATAATGTAATGTGTAGGGAATATACAGGGTCCATTTGTAGCCAAAAGGCCACTTGGGTGCACTTTGTGTATATGTAATTAGCATCATTAATGGACTTTGGATAAGTAAAAATGTGATGCACTTGTCTGAGATGTAGCGTTGAGTAAGATGAAATTTGACTGTTTGTAGCAATTTTGTACAAAGTGCCTTCAAGATAAAGAAACCTTAAAAAAGAGCAGACAGATACAGTTAATGTATTAAAGATGTTTTAATTTGAAATGATGTAACCAAATGTGTTTAATTTCCATATTGTTGGTCTCACATGGAACAAAATGAAGAGTCAGAACACACATGATGTGAATGAATGGACAACATGCCTTAAGAAACAGGTAAAATAATGGGCTATGTATAACAGCACTTTATTGCCCAGGAGGAAAAAAAAAAAGATGAATACAACTGTTATCTCAAAGCACACGTAATTACCTTATAATTACATTATTAATTCTAGCAACACTGAATGACATTATAGCCCTTAGCCAACTCAGACATTAGCGATACTTGTCAACTAAGATGTAATTTCACGCTAATGGCAATCAAAACTAAAGATCATACAGCTTCCATGTTATTTACCTGTGAAGCATAGCTTCTGTTTAAAAGAAAACGTAATTTATTCCATAGTATTTTTGCAAGTAGTTTGTTGTATATTCTGAATAAACGTCTATCACTTGTGAATCACTGTTTTCTGTCTGTTTACTCATTCGTCACATTAAATAGGAGCTTTACTGATCCATGCAGATGCTCAGTAGAGTAAACACCATCTCCTTCCTCTGATCACATGGCAGTCCATTGGCAATGATGATGATGATCATCACTGATGTCACTATGATTATGTCAGACTAAACATAGAGGTACTCAGATCCCACAGCTTCATCATCTAAACCCCGGGGGGCTGCTGTTTTAGACACAGAGTCACCATAATCAGTGCAGAAATAAGTGTTAAACACATAATTTTATCAATTTCATCTGTTCCTACTGGGCTGATGGAGTCACAAGAATCACTTATTATTCATCATGCAATCAGGAAGGGCATAAAAATCACACTAACATACAGTGCAGTCTTACCATAAAATTTTGTACATGACAACATGAGCTTATACAGACAGCCATTTTCACCACATTAAAATATGTTTACTCTATAAAGAGGAAAATACATCCATCTGTAATCTATATGTACTTTATTCATGAAGAGCTTCTTGTGTTCATAGAAAACTGATTAAATAAACAGCACAAGAAAAGATGTGTTTGCAGCAAATTAAATATCAACCATCCACAAGTAGCAAAAGGCTGAACCATTGGAGTGGAATACAGTTCAGACAATATCTGTATTCACACAGGGAAAAGATTCCATTAGAGACTGGATTATCAGTTAGGCAAAATGCCCAATGGGAGCCGCTGCTAGCAGGATGATGTGCTTGTATTGCCAAAATCCTCAATTAAGTGCAGGATTTTGGTGAGAGTGTGCATAAATAGTAAATGCTCCAAAACTAAGTTGTGATTAAATAAATAGTCACAAAGCCAACCTGACCTTTTGTTGTACTCAGATAAAGGAATCTTGTGTAAAATGCACAGAGGACAAGGACCAAGGAAGGATATTTTACATCTAAGAAGGTTATTCCAGCCATGCACATACTAATATTGTATATATTTCTATATGGCTACATTTGACGTTAATGTTGTGTGTGTCCGTCCTTATACTGAAGTTAACATCTATTGATTTGTTGTCACTGACCCGTTGTGCAGGCTTCCCTCCACAGTACACAGCCGTTGTCTGAACTCCTTTGGAGACTTGATAAACAATACAAACAAGTGCTCTATAGTTCTTGCACTGAGGTCTGTGAGCCAGAAGCTCCATCTGGATGCTTACTCCAACCTGTTGTTACTCCAGTACCTGTAAGAACATAATACATTCACTTGTAAAGAGTCCGTTACCTAGTTAACTTTCCGTGCAGCTTGTTAATGAATGGTAATCTTTCACTTAGTGCACAGGTGTCAAACATGCGGCCCGGGGGCCAAATCCAGCCTGCCAAAGGGTCCAATCCGGCCCATGGGATGAATTTGTGAAAAACTGCAAAAATTACACTGAAGATATTAACAATCAATGGTGTCAAAATCATTTTAATTCAGGTTCCACATACAGACACATACAGTCCAATTAGATTTCAACTGGGTCAGACCAGTGAAATATTATCATAATAACCTATAAATAATGACAACCCCAAATTTTATCTTTGTTTTTTGGTGTAAAAAAAGTAAAATTACAGGAAAATGTTTACACTACCAAACTATACATTTACAAAAAATATGAATAACCTGAACAAATATGAACAAACGGAAATGTCTTAAGAAAAGTACATGCAATTTTACCAATATTCTGCCTGTTACTAAATGTTTTATGTGATTGTAATGCACATGTGTAAATGAGAAACTGATAAACCGAGGCATAATATTGTTAAAATTGCACTCGTTTTTCTTAAGACAATTCAAGTTGTTCATGTTATTCAGATTTTTAAGGAAACTTTGTAGACGTAAACCTGATCATAATAACATTTTACTGTTTTTATTGATATTATTTTACTGGTCCGGCCCACTTGAGATCAAATTGGGCTGAATGTGGCCCCTGAACTAAAAGGAGTTTGACACTCCTGACCTAGTGAATCAAAAAAGAGAGACAAAAAACTTTTCTCTTTCATAAGTTAAAATGGAGACACTGACAGTTGTGGTTTGGTGCTGACTTTTTTATTTGCTGTCTGTTTCAGAAGTACCTAAACACATTTTGTCAAAAAAGATGTGGGCTAGGTGGTTTACGCTCAACTGCATTTCAAAACAATCTTTTAAAAACAATCTTCATCCTAACATTTTGGACAGCTCAAAATGCACAAAACTAAATACATCTCCTGCCTGTAATAATATCTGTCAAGCCTTTAATTTGACACTGTATCACATTATAAAGGAGACAGTTCAGATATCTACCTGGGTTACTGATGAACATTTCCAGCCTGTCTTTATTGATTAGGACGTGTTTATGTTCAGATCCCAAATCTTTGACTCTTTGATCATAACTTCCTTATTTATTAACATTAACCCTTTAACCCCTGACGTGTCTGTGGTGAGTGTTCTAAACGTATGATTTATTTTAAATATTCTTAAAAATTCAACCGTTTGCCCAATAACAAAAGTTTCCAAATATGCTGATAGAATAGATCACATGTGTCAAACATGCGGCCCGGGGGCCAAATCCAGCCCGCCAAAGGGTCCAATCTGGCCTGCGGGATGAATTTGTGAAATGCAAAAATTACACTGAAGATATTAACAAGCAATGGTGTCAAAATCATTTTAATTCAGGTTCCACATACAGACACATACAGTCCAATTACAGTTACAGTTATACAGTTAGATTTCAAGCGGGTCAGACCGGTAAAATATTGTCATAATAACCTATAAATAATGACAACCCCAAATTTTATCTTAGTTTTTTTTGCTGTAAAAAAAGTAAAATTACATGAAAATGTCTACATTACCAAACTATACTTTTACAAAAAATGTGAATAACCTGAACAAATAGAAATGTCTGAAGAAAAGTAAATGCAATGTTACCGTATTCTGCCTGTTACTAAATGTTTTATGTGATTGTAATGCACAAGTGTAAATGATAAACTGATAAACGAGGCATAATATTATTAAAATTGCTCTTTTTTTTCTTAAGACAATTCCAGTTGTTCTCGTATTATTCAGATTTTTAAGGAAACTTTGTAGATGTAAACCTGATTATAATATAATTTTACTTTTTTCACTGTTATTATTTTACTGGTCCAGCCCACTTGAGATCAAATTGGGCTGAATGTGGCCCCTGAACTAAAATGAGTTTGACACCCCCGGAATAGACCCTATTCTTTACACTGACATCTAAGCATACTCAAAACAAAAACTATCAGGTCATAATTCAAATACTTGTTGTTCAGTGTGTTCCAGTTCACAGTTCATGTTCAAAATCCTAAATATGTTGTTGATGTACGTTCTTTTCATTCATTCATTTTCTGAACCTGCTTTATCCTCGCTAGGGTCACGGGGGTCACTTGGAGCCTATCCCAGCTACATAGGGGCGAAGGCGGGGTACACCCTGGACAAGTCACCAGTTCATCGCAGGGCAATCACTCTCACATTCACACCTATGGGCAATTTAGATTAAGCAATTAACCTATTAGTGCATGTCTTTGGATGGTGGGAGGAAGCCGGAGTACCCGGAGAAAACCCACACAGTCACGGGGAGAACATGTAGACTCCACACAGAAAGGTCCCACCCCCTGTCGACTGGTGTTGGAATCGAACCCAGGACCTTCTTGCTGTGAGGCACGAGTACTAACCACTGCACCACGTTCTGAGTGCCTTATTTAGAAAAAACTTGTCAAACTTAATTTCCTCTCTGTCTTCTTCTGTTATTCCACCCTGATTTGACCCTTAAACACACAGTAAAGCCAAACCAGTGAAGAAAAAGAACACAAGCATATACTCACAGCAGCATTAATGACACTGAAACAGTCGCATATTCACAGCAGCACATTTATCTGAACTAATGTTTCAGGGGTTAAAGGGTTAACATACTGTGGCTTTGGAATGAATTAGATGATAGCATTTATTATTCCAAACATAGACAACTAAACAGGCTATTTTTGCAAAGTCTATAGCTCTTTCTTCTTCTTCTTCTTCTTCTTCTTCTTCTTCTTCTTCTTCTTCTTCTTCTTCTTCTTCTTCTTCTTCTTCTTCTTCTTTTTAATCTACTGCTTCTTCTTCTTTGCCTTCTTCTTGTTCCTCTTCTTGTTTTGGTTCTTCTTCTTCTTCTTTAGGGTTAAGATGATTTAAACATTTACTTCATCATACTCTACCTGCCCATACATTTCTTCACACCAAAAAGCGTGTGAAAAGGACCTCCCTCACTGTGGTTACAGTGTCAACATTTTTTCACCTCTAATATAAAGACAAGAATGACATTAATGTTGATGAATCATACAGGTGTTTATTTTGTGTAGTGTACTCTTTGCTGTAATGTAAATTTTACATTGTATTACACCTTTCATGGACAGAATCTACAGCTTGTACAGAAGACTGAGACCCAGATGGAACTACTATAAGTTAATTTATTGAAATATTACATGACACAGTTTTGTTTTAGTCAAATTAAATAAGACTGCTTGTAATTTCAGTAACTATAACATTCATTGTCATTATGTGTTTTTTCTTTTTGAATAATGTGGCTGTAATCATTTACAAGGACTTGTACTGTTATTTGTTACAATATGAGGCTCTGTGAAACTTTTGCAAGTTCAACACAACTCATAAACTACTTCCTGTGTGTATGATTACTGATATAATACCACAGACAGGCTGTTATTTTCTTGCCAAAAAAACAAAAAAAAAAATGCGGTCAAAGTGTAAGGAAGTCTGTATAAATTCCCTATTATTGTTACCAGAGAAACAGTTTTAGGACAGTGGAAAATAAATGTTCTTATCACTTCTTGGTTCTGCATTTTCAATTATCTGCATGTTGTTGATTCTACAAAATACACGGCTCTATATTTAATTTCCTTTCACCTACAGCACACTGCAAACAAGAAGAGCTCCCATTTCAATACAACTATGTAACAGGGGACATGCACGAATAATCGATTAGTTGGATAGTCAAAATAGAGAGCACAGCTGACTACTTTTTTACGAGTTGACAAATTTTCATTGAGGGTGGGAGGATCTATGTTTTACCTTGTAGAGATGCAGAATCACCATATATGGCAATTTTTCTGCCAAGTGCTGCATATGTTATGTGAACTCTAAAAAAGTACAAAAAATAAAATAGTTGTTTAACCCATAAAGACCCAAACAGCTACTGGTGCCCAAAATTACAAAACCACTAATCCTATCAATACATGCAAATAATTGGTGTAAAATTCAGTTTTTCAGCTTTTCATGGTCATCAGATATGACCCATTTGTACGGATAGGAAAAACATAGAAAAACATAGGAAAACATCTGATTTTCACTGAAAAACCACAAAATGCAGGAATAATATTATAATTAATGGTGATAAATCATTTAAGAAAAGTGAGACACTGAGAAAAAAACTGTTTTAGAATTGACACATAAGTAGCATGGGGTCTTCATGGGTTAATTGTTGTTCACCCATTCATTACTTTGACTTGTTTATAATTTTAATTTATTGGAATGCACATTAACAGTGAAAAATGTCTATCTTTACCACATAAGGTACAGAAGTACCACCTATATTCATGCACAAAACAATGCTGTTGGCTCTTATAGTTAATTGCATTCTAATTCTTGTTATGAGATCTAACTCATGATGTGCTGAAGATAAAAGATGATACTTTATTCACTGATCATTATGTAAAGGTATGACTAAATTAGTATGAATTTGCATAATTATTTAAGACTATATTATGTATTGTGACAGTGTGTTTTGTGTATCTACAACAGGATGGTTTGTCTGAACATGTATTATTTAATTATTAATAAACTGCACAATAATCTGTAATCATGTTCTACCAATCCTCCAGCAGAGGTCACTGCAGGCTCACTGACAAAGTCTCTTAAAGTCTTCTTTAAGAGTCCAGTAGATGGAGTAAATACATAATATTAGGCTTTTTTTCCTCACATCCACAGTCATCAATCAAGCCTAAGAACACAAGGAAAATACTTTATATAGCATCAAATTATATCTTACTCCTACAAGCTACAGCAAATTAAGATGTGTCTCTGCCTTTGCATGAGGAGACAAAAGAAGAAACCCATCAGCCTCACCAAGATGACAGTAATAACAGCATTACACCCTCAGATGTGAGATCTAAATTAAGCTTGATCAGAGCTGCAGCTGAACAATCAACTCTTGAAATAAAAAGGTCGTAGTTATTATTTTTTACTGTGTCAGGTCAACAGGTTCATTATCTTCGCTGAACTCTCAAATACAATGGTGACCTTAAGTTATAACTGTAGATGAGGACTAAATATAGAGCTTTGACCTTGGCACTTACAGTTTGACATGTGAGGATGAGTGTCTGGAAGGCATGTGGAGTGTCTGTAAAGTTGGGCATCATGTGGAAATGTTTACATACCCATAGTTCAAAGATCACCGTTAGAAGTAGACAGATAGATTTGCTGCACCGTCTCCAGAAACATGTTCTGCATTACACTTTCTCCTCATAAAACTGTCTATTTCTGAAACAAAAGCTGCTGACCTTCTGTACCGTACACTGACAACACAAATGTAGCACATAAAGGACACTGTATGCTGACAGAGGCTACTTGTTTTTCAGGTTTATATATTTTATATATACTTTTGTGAATGTAGGCCTCTGCCTGTTCTTAACTGAGAGAGGACGTCAGAGGTGACCTGGTTGTCTCTTTTGCTGGCTCACCATGCTGGTCATGTGACTGCACTGCACACTTCCCAATCTTTCTCCCAGTATGGTAACCTTCCCTCTGCTAAAATTAGAGGGCCCTCTGTCGAGACATTTTGGAATGAGCCTATACTATAATATTCTGCAGATGATTTAAGATGTCAGTAAAGGTTATCATGTCTGCTTATTTTAAATATTTATTTGATCTGATTTCTTCACTATCTCAAATAGAAGTCAGTTGATATTTTTTAAAGAATTTTAAAAGTTTTTTTTTTTTTCTTTTTTGGACAGATTTGATCTGAATAAACTTCTGGTATTAACTTCTACATTATGCTGCAGTCATGATTTTACTACATCTATAAATATGTTAAGTCAAATATAGATGGTAAATGTAGTTTTTTAACATTGCTAATATCAAGGTTCATTTAGAATCATTTTTTTCATTAAATATTTTGGACTTAGCTCCTGATGACCATTACTAGCTAAGTTCTTTTGTTTTAATGATATGTTGGTGTCTATGGGGTATCCCTTGTTTCAGTTTCAGCTTTTTTAATATGGCTAGTTTATACACATTTGCTCAGAGCTGTTTAGGGTCATAGCCACCGCAGATATTGTCACAAGACAAATATTAAATTCTAAGTGGATTTAGTAGCTTAGTCATGCAGTGTCGTATATTTTTGTAGCCCTTTGTTTTCCTTATAATCTTTCCCAAAACACCCTATTCAATATGAGTACCACACAGTCAGGTGTTGTTTGATTTGGTCTTCAGTTTGTTCTCTGGTCAGTGAACGCATAAGTCTTTTGTGTGCCAGTGGCCAGTCTGACTACAGTGACCCATTTTCAACCTACTGTATATGGGGGAAAGTTTATGTTTTTATGGGACGTGGTGCATGACTGCTGACATGTAGACTTACTACATTTGGATGTGCTGTTATAATAACAGAACTACTAAATACTAGAACAGGAAATGCAGGTTACAGTTTAAGCTTTCAGCATGTGAAGGACTCACTGTGGTCTTTCTTAACTCTTCCACTAAGTAAACACAATAACCATAAAAGTTACTCACGTGACAGAATATCTGGACTCATAGGATTAAGAATTGGTCAAAATCTTACATGTGGAACAAGGCATAAAAATGCTTCACATTGTGACATAAAGTGGGACACACGGTTAGTGTAATTAATCAAACTTGAGCTAAATGTGCATTGCAGTAGATAAAACTCTTTACTGTGTTTGTCCCCATTTCCAGTAAGAGGAAAGTAGGAGAAAAAGGTTTAAATTTTGGACAGACTGGTGAGCTTCATCATAACTGTTCATCACTGAACCTCTCTTCTCTTGGAGTGATTCCATCAATGTGGGTTCTCTTTTTCTTTCTTTTTTTTTTTTTTCCTATGCGTCAATGTGTGCCTTTTCTCTGTTAATACACAGTGGAAATGTCTATTTATGTTAAGGAAAATGTAAATTTTAGTTTAGATACATATATGACACCTGGATTTATGTTATTGTTTGTGTTTGTGTCTTATCCATATCCATATTGACCATATCTGTGTTTGGGGATGATTTTTAGTTTCATGTTGAAGCCAACTCCAAAGTAACCCTGATCTACTGCAGTTTTTCATTTATAGTACTTTACAGGCCTTCATCTACTTGATCACATTCCAGAGACAAATGTAATTTGCTCCTCTGCATTTGACACAAAACAAATAATGATTTAATTCAGTCATATAATCCACCAGTAATAGCCTATAATGATCTGAAATTTCCACCACACTGACAAATTACCACATTATGAGGTTCCTCTTACATGTACTTTAATCAATAATAATAATAAATTCTAAATTAAAATCAATAACAAATGAAATCATTATCAAATATCAACAAAGTTCATCTGTATCTGTACTCATTAGTGATACATAACAACTGTCATAGTATAATATTCTACAGCAATTTAAGAAAGTGAAGAGTCATTCTATATAATGAGTAGGCCCCCTTTTTACTTTTTTGCTTATACTGAAGAAATATTTGGAATTCAGGACTTCAGGATTTCCACTTTCTCTTAAGTAAGATATCTCACTTCTTTTTCCACCACTCGCTCATTGAAACAGAATAAAAACACCTTCTTTTGTTTCACTGGTCTTGTTTTTTTGGTGGTGGAAGAATCACTGAAAACATAACAGAGATGTTATGGCAGTTCATAATGAATACTTTGATGTTTGAGTCCTGAGAAAAGTTTGTCCTTTGAGTCTTGAGCTGAAAAAGCCTCAGAACTACTGTCACAGAGAATAAAAAAACGTGTTAGAGCATTTGTGGTCTATAATTATGTTGACCATCAAAGTTTCAGTGTTTACTTGAGCTGGCATGTGTGGATGGGCTCTAACTACATGTTGTTATACTTAACATAGGTTTGTCACAGTAACTCTGACATTTTTCAGCTTTAGCCCACACCCTTTCCCTTTGCTCACTGAAATACATCCATGGTATCTGGGCCCCTATACACAGTGAAATATCCAAAACCCTTCCTTTGTTTGCAAATACACTTTTACACATTTCAGTCATATTTTTCACACACTTGTTGACAAACTGTGCATCCTCAGTCTGTCTTTTCTCCTTTACCTTGATACTACTGTTAAGATAAGATAAGATAAGATAAGATAAGATAAGATAAGATAAGATAAGATAAGATAAGATAAGATAAGATAAGATAAGTGCAAAATCAAAAATAAAGACAAATCAAAAATCAAAAAAGCTATATATATAATTTACAGCTGTGCCAAATTATGAATACATCACCTATTTCAAACTACATTATTATTTATTTACACTGACCAGCCATAATGTCATGACCACACTGTAAAAAAATACCATAGAATTAACACCAAAAAGTTGTAAAATTCCAACATAAAAAACTATAAGTGAAAATACAATGCACAGTGGTTTATTTGAAAAGATTTTTGTGTTAACAATTAAATCAAATATAGCTGTAGTTTTTACAAGAAGAGTTTGTTAACAAAACCAGATTTATATTTAGAAATTAGCTATTTCTATTGTTTTGAGAAAATAAAACTGCAAGTTGAAAAACAATGTGGTGCTGTTTAAATTGCAAGACCATAATGTTGAAATTACATTCTATTCTCATTCTTAAAAAAATAAAAAAAAAAAATAAAAAAATATTTAAAGTAATAAAAAAAGTAAATATAACATTTTAAAGATGTAAATATCCAAAATCCAATGTTGAATTCACATGTTTAAAATGTTAAATCTACATGTTACTCCGTAAATATGTTTACGGTTTGATGTGTTTTTTACAGTATTGTTCTAGTAACTACAGCTGCCAGTTTTTATTTTATTTATTTATTTATTTTTAATTTTTTTATAAAAACGACGGGATTTTTTTTTTTTTTTTTCAGTGACAGTACAACTGGTAATAATTCAGATTATTTCATTACAATGGTACCTGTCAGTGAGTTGTAAAAATTAGGCAGTAAGTGAACATGTAGATCTCAAAGTAAATGTGTTGGAAACAACAAAAATGGCTGAGTAGGGTAGAAATTGCTGTGGCCAAATCACTGGGTCAGAGCATCACCAAAACTACAGGTCTTGGTGGGTGTTCCTGGTCTGCGATAGTTAGTACTGACCATGAATTAAGGAAGGACATCCCAATTTCAGGCCAGATGATCATTTGTGGGCGGTGTTTTTTATGTTCAGTAAGTGATATACACTGCATTACCCCTCCAAGCCTTTATCATCTTTACAGGGTCTTTCTTATTTAGTCAAATATGTCAATAAACAAATCAAGATTGTAAGAAACCTTGTTTTTGCTGTCTATGTGAGTGCAGCTCCCTATGTAAATACAGTGATGCCCATAAAGTTGGTATAGAATATGTTTGTATTTTCTCATGAAAGGACAGTGACAATATGATTTATTCTTGATAGATGAAGTGCAACTGACACTCAGTGTGTGATCACTGAACCTGGTCAATGGTGATTACTGATGTGAATAAATAGGAATAAAGAGAAATGTGTCCCAAAACAAAACTATTCCAACTTGATGAACAGTGTATTTAGCTAAAAAATACACTTTTTCATCAGTTTTCTCAATTTTGATACAATAACCACTGAATTAACTCACAGCATTTATGAAATTCTACATGATCAGTAAATATAATGTAAGAAAATACATGATCTTCACTAAAACATGCAAAATGCAAAGGATGATATAATAACAAATGATGATAAATAACTTAAAAAAAACATTAAATGTTGAATAGCTTTTACACCGTAAGCCCGGAATTTGTGTTTACTAAAATGCTTTAATTACAATGCACTTAAAGGATTTAAGTTTTATGATGTTACTATAAAATGTTAAGTATATTCTACTAATTTGTAGACATAGTTGAAAGTACAAAAAAGTTTAAGTTGAATGGAATTAAATCACTAAGTTTTAGTCATGACCACACCTTTTTATGTTCGCATTGCATTGTGGGTATTGGGCATGTTGTTGAAAATGTGTTATTGTTATGTGCAGGGGTTCACCGGGGTTGTGGTGTTAGTGTTAATTTGGATTTAATGTGTGTATGGCAGTGTTCATTGGCCTTTTTTGTTTGTTTTTGTATTTTTTTTAGAGCTGCACCATGAGTCAGAGCCATAGGAAGAACAATGGTTTTCCTGTTCATCTCGATTCAAGTTACAGTTAAAATTTTAATGTCTAAACAAATTGGAAATCCAACTTGTACTGATACATAACATTGAGTTAACATCCATTCATGCTATAGTATATAAAGTTCACAACTATCATGGTCAGGAATAGGATCTTGAGTTTGATTATCTTAAAAAAAGCTGTCAAATCAATAAGAAATTAGTCAGTGTAACCTAAAATGCTGAGTTGAATGATTGAGTAGTGGGGTTGATTTTACAACAGATGTAAAGTACAAATAACTTGTCTTTTAGTGTTTTCTACTTAATAGTTTAAGTTCAATACTTTTAGCATTAAAGTTGAACCTACTTAAACCAATTGATTAGTCAATCATTACTCAAATCATTTAAGTGCAATCCCTTGCCTCAAATTTTTTGAGTAAACTCTACTTATCCGGGCTTACAGTGTAATTGAGCTCAACTCAGCCCAGCTCAACTCAGCTTAGTGTTCAGTGCTTATAAAACCCTGTAAGGACAATTCCTGCTGAAACTCATCACTCATAAAAACATAACTATAAAACAAATAATATAAAACAATAAAAACATTAAAACAAGAGCAGAGTATTATGGTGGGTCAAAAGCCAAGGAATAAAAAGACAAGACAAGTCTGACAAGTTTTAAAACTGGACAATGAAATGAAATTCTAGGTCTTTAAAGGTTAAATCATTTACAGCCTGAATGTAGAGAATGACTGGATATTTTCAAATGAATGAAAATGCAATAACCTGTGTTTGGTCCTTACAGTCCAAGTTTATTCTAGTGTCACTTTCATTTGGATCCTGCTTTCATTCAGCCTGTTCTTATGTATTTGGAAGTATATGCAAAAATAAGAACCCAATGAATTCTTCTCACAGTCAACAGCTATGAATGTTTCTAGTTTGATTAGTGTAGATGTGTGCAGGGGCTCCAGAAGGGGGAGAAAAGTGATAATGATTCATTCTAAGGGCCCATGACTGACAGGAGCCCTAGAAAATAGAACAAAGTCTTTTTTTTTTTTTTTTAAATGAAAATTATTAACCTATCACAGAATTTTGGCTTCCCATGTACTAATAAACAAATTTGTTTCTTTGCATTAGTGTTTTTTTGTTTGTTTTTGGAAAGAATAATAAAATCCAGTCAGCCTCTGCCATATGTATAGGTGATACTGAGTCTGTTTACAAAACCATAAAAATCCAATAACTGGGTGCAATCATATAATTGTAATAATCAGATCTGATGCTTTTACATGCGCTTCAGAAATGCGATAATCGAGAAAAAAAAACAAAAACTGGTTTACATGTATCAGCCCATTATCGGATTTGTTTCAGATTATATGTGTATGTAGTGACAGTAGGCTCAAACTCCCTATTATTCATGTTCGACAATAGCACTTTCATCATACCACGCCATATTGATGCAGTAATTAATGCAAAAAGAGGCCCAACCAAGTAATGAGTGCATAGAAATGAACATACTTTTCAGAAGCCTAACATTTCTGTTTAAAATATCCTTTTTTTTATTGATTTTATGCAATATTCAAATTTTCTGAGACACTGAATTTTGGGTTTTCATGATCTGTAAGCCATAATCATCAAAATTTCAACAAACAAGCCTTGAAATATTTCACTCTATGTCTAACAAGTCTATATAAAATATGGGTTTCACTTTCTGAAATGAGTGACAAAAAATATTTAAGCTTTTCATGATATTCTAATTTTTTAGATGTACCTGTATATTCATGAAGACATCTTGAGAAATCTTAGTGTGTTAATCCAATGTCTCATAGTAACATAAATGCGGTTAACTGATAAAGCATTTCAGGTTATGCTGTTTACATGATTATTTGAATAATCTGGTATTAGTTGGTTATATTGGTAGGATTAGTGGATCAGAAGGTATTAAACATTTTAGGTCAGTAGATGTTTTTGGTTGCTGGAAGCTCTTTAGGTCTTTCGGGGTTAAGGGTCAAGAGAAAACTGAGACAATTTAGGACTTGTAATGAGTTAAAATACACAGATCAGCTATGAACTTTGACCACTGACTGGCAAAGTAGTATTAATTTTGATTATCTCATTACAATTGGACCTGTCAGTGTGTGGGATTATATTAGGCAGACAAGGGAACACATAGACCTAGAAGCTGATGTGTTGGAAACACCAAAAACTGGCAAGAGTGGAGATCTGAGTAACTCTGACAAGGGAGAAAATGTGATGATGGAATGAATGAGTCAGAGCATCTCCGCATCTTGCTGAGCAGCATTACAAATATAAAGTGGTTAGTTAGGGTCTTTAACCCTTTATCGGGCAGGTGGCTATTTTTTGGTAATTTACAAGACAGTGACAGCAACAGTTCCAGTGAGGACAGTGAGGCTACAGGGTCTGTAAGGTCTACCTCTGCATGAACAACTGCTTTGTTAAGTACCATGAAGTAAAAATGTAAATGATGATGTTCAAAGGGATAATGTGTATGTTGACACTTGTGTGGAAGTACATTTATGTTCTTGTAATGTAATCAAAGTGTTCTAAAATACATGTTCCTTTCACCTTACATGTGCTTTTCTTGTATTTTTTACATATACTTCTTCATTTTTAAATTTTGTATTTTTTTTTTTTGCCACTTTTGGATCAGGAATCAAATATGGTAACTTCATTGCCCTTGATTTTCTACATGACAATAAAAAATGTTGAAAATGTTCAGAAAAGTAATAAAGTCTTGTTATAGAATAGAATAGAATGCCCTTTATTGTCATTATACTGAATGTACAACGACATCGAATGTCCTCCAATAACACACTAAGGTTAAAATTTAGAATTTCAGAGTATTTGTGAGTGCCCTATGAAAGGTTAAAGGGCTAAAATGTAAAAGATGGCTTGCACCTTTCTCATCAATCTTGCATGAATCTATTATCGGCTAACATTTACTTAGGGGGTCAAATGAGTGGCCATTTTTATCAAAAAAAAAAAAAAAAAAGTTACAAGAAATGCATAGAACTGTGTTGAAATAATACTACATTTGTGCACAAACTACTGATATTATTTGACAGTGGAAGCTCTATTTTCAGAAATATTGGATTTTGAATAGCACGTGTATGTGAAAATTTTTGCTGGTGGACGGACGTGACATTACCCATGATGATCTGGTCAGTACCAGTACTTTATTAGTAATAAACTTATATACTTACTATTGTTAATTATCCACTTATTCATAAATGTTAGTATTGTGGATCTAAAATAATAACAGCTGACACAAAAACACAAAATGTGGCAGTGGACGGATGTGACATGGTTGTTATGGATCCCATCATACTGATGCTCGGCAGCCATGTCACCGTTTCCAGAAATGATCCCTGTGCAAAAACTAGTATCATAATTATTTATTGTATAGTTTATCACCATACTAAAGAGTAAATAACAATATAGAATTGTTATTTCTTTATAAAAATGCTTATTATTAGAAAACTGTTGATTTAAAAAGTGCCATGTGACATGCTTCATGTATGTATTGACGTAACATAAGCAGGATGGATCAGCACCATACTCCATATTGAACCTGTAAAAATAAAACATGTGATATGTAGTATGTAATCTTGTAAGAAAAAATGGGGAATCTAAAAGAAAAGAATATTTATTTTTCAGGTAAATTCAGTTCAAATATAACTTGGCCATTTGTGACATAAAAATGTTGCATTAATTGTGATGAAATTGGAGATTTTTGACCTGAAAACATAGTTCATATGACAATCAACATGTTGCAACAGAACTGAAATCCTGTAAATCTGCATAACTTGCATTTACCAACACAAAGTTCCTTTGGGGATTCACTTAGATTGATTTCTTATGCACAAAGACATAAATAAGACCTCTAAGCAAATTTTAGCCGTTATAGTCAGTATATTTATCCATGCCTGCAAAGTGTTGTACTTTTATTCAAGTTTGCACATTTTGAAGTGGTGGGGCCCAAATTGAGAATATTTTTTTCAAGGGGCCCCAAATCCTTGACAGACTGAGTGCACCCTGTGAGGACCCTGGGCTGTGTGTGTGCAGACTGGAGCTGCTCCTCTGCTCCTCTGTCTATCTGCAGACTGGTGCTGCTCCTCGATCTACAGACTGGTGCTCCTCCTCTGCCTCTCTGCAGACTGGTGCTGCTCCTCTGCTCCTCTATCTGCAGACTGGTGCTCCTCCTCTGCTCCTCTGTCTCTCTGCAGACCGGTGCGCCTTCTCCTCTCTGCAGACCGGTGCTCCTCCTCTGCTCCTCTGTCTCTCCGCAGACTGGTGCTCCTCCTCTGCTCCTCTGCCTCTCTGCAGACCGGTGCTCCTCCTCTGCTCCTCTGTCTCTCTGCAGACCGGTGCTCCTCCTCTGCCTCTCTGCAGACTGGTGCTCCTCCTCTGCTCCTGCAGACTGGTGCTGCTCCTCTGTCTCTCTGCAGACTGGTGCTCCTCCTCTGCTCCTGCAGACTGGTGTTGCTCCTCTGTGCTCAGTTCAACCGCTGCCCGCCTCGGTCCCTCCTCTCCTGTGTGTGTGACTCTGACGTAGCGCACAGCGTATCCCGCCGGGGAGGGGAAGGGCGGTGCTGCTGCTGCCGCCGCTGACTATATTGCAGAGAGCCTCAGAGCGGTCTGCCCCTCTTTGCTCTGAGTTTCGTCGAGTGTTAGCCGCAAAGTGAATCGGGCCGGGGAGACATGGCTGGATATCTGAAAGTCCTCAGCTCTCTTTCGAGGTCAGCCGGCGTTGCTTTGTCCAGGAACCCGGCGGTACTGGCTCCGGCTGCGAACTGCCAGAATTTACAACAAAGAAACTGTGAGTGACAGAGATAAGCGGGGTCACCCTCAGCATCAGTACAAATTAACTGTCGCCAGTCGTCTGTTTGTGGTAACATGGCGCTTTTATTGTTCCTCTGGTAACATATCTGCATAGCCTCGGAGCGACTAAATTAAGCACCGTTTGCGGACCGTTGGCGCCGATGCTAACGCAGCTATGCTAGCCAAGTTGCGGCTGCTAGCCAACCGGGATGCTGTCATTACCTACCGCTAATGGCTGTCAGACCTAAGATGCAACGATGCTCTAAAAGCTTTGGAGCCTCTGTTCAATGTCTTAACGTTGCCAGTCGAGTGCAGGTTGGTTATATAATCTGGGGGATGTTTCCGACGAGGGGCCGCGGCTGTGAACCGAACGACCGACCGGGGTCTGTGGAACCGTCTTTGTCTTCCCCCATTCAAAGTTTGAGGAACTGTTAAGAAAAATGCCACTGTATGCTAGTGATTTTAATGAATGAATAACCAAAAATAAACCGGAATAATGCAGGTTTACTGTCTCCTTTGAGTTAAAATGAAGTCAAAGAAAATTGAGCTGAAGAAACCGGTCAGTGTTTTTAGACGTCATGCAAAATGGTAAAGAAAAAAAAAAACCCAAAAAAACACCGGTAGTGGTTTGGGGTATTGTACAGGCAGTGCTGGTTATAAATCATCTATAATCACTCGTCTGGGTCGTAACAGGTGCTTATATCTCCTTTAGACATCTCATTAGAGTGACACTGACTTAGTAAACTTTTTTCCCAAGGTCAGCCATCGAATACGAGTCTCCGCTATGGGGAGCAATGGCTGCCGTCGTTGCTAGTGCTCTTGTCTGTCCTACATAATGTTTTCCATCAGGGTAACATCCAGACTACCGTTAAGTGCTGCATATTTGACCACTTCTCACCCTGGTGTTTGACTCTTAAAAACCCCCTTGTTACTTTCATTTTGGCTGCAGACGCTGACAGATTTCGCAGCCCACTGCAGCCAAGGAGACCTGCTAAAATTAGTTGCTTTATGACTGTGATTTGGGAGCAGGGATCCTGAATCATCACGTGGGCTCTGCAGATATCCCACATTTCAGACAGCAGGAATTTAATACCCAGGACTCAGGGTTTGTAGATACACGTCTCTTTGCAAACTGACTGCACTGTTTACAAAGCAGTAAGTTAGATGAAGGGCACTTTGACCCTCAGGACTCATAGGTGTGATTGAATCAACGTGTCATTTAGGTTTTACAGTAAATTTACCTGTCAGGAATTAGTTGTTTATTACCTCAGTTTGCAGCAGGAATGTCACAGATAATTGAACGATTAGGCTTCCTGCAGAACCAAGATAAGAAGTTCCCAACAACTTTAAAACTGTAGCAAAATCCACACAGGCAGCATTGGCATTACACTGATTTTTAGCTTTGACTTTAGGTTTTTCTCTTGCTTCTGTACGTTTTTCTATGGGGCAATAACGTGCCCTTTTACAGGTCTTGTAAAAGTTGCTAACAAACTGTTTCTCGGTTAGAGCAACGAAGGTGTCGGTGCATAAACTGTACAACAGTATTTTCCACAACTTCCTGCCAACATACGGTTTTAACAGGTTGTCTTCTGCAGGATGTTGTTAATTATATTGTTGACTTGGTGAAAGTCTTTACTTGGTGGGAGGATTATGGAGATGAGATTTAAAGCCCGTCTGTTGAAAGTTAACCAGACTGTACAAGGAGACCAAAGTCAGACAGAGGTTATCCAGTCAATTAGTATGGGCCCATATGTATGGACTGTTTATAGCTGCTTGCCCTGTATGTTTACTGCAGAGTTAATGTTAAACACAGTCAAGAGTTCTCAAAGTTTGAGATTAACGCTGAACTCCACAGAAGTTGTCACTCGTGGTATTTAAAGCTACTTAATACTGAAAGTTGGCACTAAATGCTGGGTTAGATGGGTTTTGGTCCTGTTACTATATTCATTAATTGGATATATCCGTGTCCTAGTTTTAGTAGGGGTTGGCTAACGGTGGGTTTTTAATGATAGTTTGTAGCAGGAAAATGCAGACGAATGAATGACAGTTACTTGAAACCTAATTTCGGCACTAACAGGGAAAATAAGTACTTTGTCAGAAACTGGATTTTTGCTGAACTTGACATCAGTGCCCAAAATAATGAATACACAAATGAAAAGATTTTTTTCCATGAAGTAAGAATCTGAAACTTGATGTCAAGATGGCATAAAATAAGTGATTTTTAGTTGCTGTGTTTTCCATTTTTAATGTATATCATACGTAAAAGTCAGTCGCGCAAGTCAGAAGACTGGCTGTATGCCAGTCAGGTTCTGCTAATACTGATAGTATATAAAACATCCCATTAATGATGATTAATTGGTCTGTCATGAGGTTTGTTTTTTGTGTTGTATTTATATAACGTTTTTTGAGTAGAAACGCCAAGCAATACACAGAAATATGTTGTTATTATTAAATAGTATTCATTAAATGCTCTCTGGAAAATGAACATTCATATTCAAACCAGTGTATGAAATGAGTATTTTCATCCCACTACTAAAGCAAAGGTGTTATATTATTATGGCTTTAAAACTCTTGAGTTAAATCTAAAATTGTAGCAGTTTTTTTTTTTTTTTTTTTTAATTTAAATATAATCATTATCTGAAGCCATACAACTAACTGGTCATTCTATCATTATTTCGTCAGCATTGATTTAGATCTACAGAGTACTACTTGGCTGTGTGTTTCTGCTCCTCCCTGGTACTTGCATACGCAAATGATGAGGCAGGGAAGGAAAGCCCGCATGACTGTTTGAGCTCGCCCTTCAGCGTCCAGTTTGTTGATACACTCCATAGTTACATAACCTGCTCAGCTCTCGACTCTGCTCCCCTCCCCCTGCATTGTGATAGTAGAGGCCCGTTTTAGCAGGTTTTAGATTGACAGCTGCTCAGAGTAGGTGACAGAGTAGCCAATTTGATGTTCATCCCCTGTTGGCGAATCACAACAATCCTCATTTTCATTTGACTTCTGTGCTGCAGAGTCGAATTCTACACATATTTGGCGAGATGTAAAATTTGTATGTCAGTGCGCCTTTATTTATTTAGTTTTTGGGTTTTTTGCACTGCACTTTCTGGCATGAAAAAGCTGCTCAAAACAACAGTGAAGTGTCACGTTTAGTGGTTTATATTTCCTCTTCCAAGTCATCAGTTGGGTCAAATGTAAAATAAAACTACCGACAGCATGATGAGTGTTGCCTTTGTCACCTGATGTGATCCCTGCCAAGATAACAATTTCCTTATCAAGACCGTATCAAGCAGCCACAGCGAGATAGGATTACAGCTTGAAACGTCCCTTGTGCACTAAAGCCCAATCAATAATCAAATGGGCTTTTGCAGAAAATGTTAAAATAGCTATTTGTTTGCAGGTGCCAGTGCTATTGTACTGTTGAAGTACTTTTGTTGTTTCTTTCTCTCTGTATCATAGTATTGCGTAACATAAAGGTCATAACTGCCTTTGCTGAGTTTATTTTCAGAGTATCACAGTCAGTATGTATCTACAGCTGGTAGGGCTCATGTATCTAAGTTCAGGAACACCAGAGGCTAGTCCAACAGGTGTGACCAAGGCTTCATATTCCCTAACAGCTTGGATGTCTTCACGTGGCTTTTTGCTTTTTATCTTAAAGTAAAAAGTCTTGTGCATAACTACCATTTAGCTGTATAAACAGTTCCCCTGCACTACTTGTGTTCACTTGCATAATTCTGGGAAGGCTTTGCTAGCAGTAGGGGAGCATTAACTTGGCTGGGAAGTCTGAGAGTCACTTGATCCTCTGCACCTCCCCCTGTACTTTGTCAATTCACTCAAATGCTCCTGCTGGCAGAACTCTCACACACTTAGCAGAGTGAGACTAGATATGATTAGAGTTACTAATCTATGTAGATCCAACTGGAAACCAAAGAATTGCAAGAAAGCAAAGAGAAATTAAACTGAAAACATTTGAGCTTATCTAGTTTCTTTCCACATAATTGGCACTGTAGTATGAGTGTAATTGTTTAATTCATTCATGACTCGAATTCGTAGTCGTTGGTGTTTCTTCAATCTTGTTTAGAGCTAAGTGAGAGTTAGCAATAGAGTTTCAACAAATTATTTATAAGCAACGTTCTATGGAGTTCTTCTGTTATGTTGTTAATAATTTAGTCTGTGAAAAGCTAAAATTACCCAAGATGTTGAGCCATTGAGCATTAATCTACTTCTTGCAAAGAGGTTACACAAGGACAAAAGCAAGCAAATAAGTAGAAAAAAATTACAAATTTTGCTGAAAGTAACTGATGATTGAAGCGGTCGTGTTTGTTTGTTGGTTGGTTAATTACTTGTTTGTTAGTTAAAATTAAAAGGTTGCAACAATTATAAGAGTAGCATCTGATGCACAGATGTTATCTGGTATTTAGAGGAAACGTGGAAAATGCTGGCGTCTGTCCTGTGCAGATGACCTCAAAACAGGATCCGCCCCCCCAATCCATGTCATTTCCTGTCTTCATGATGGCTGCTGCTGCTGTCGTCACAAGTTTTTGACTGAAAAGCTGGTTTTCCTGAACTGTTCTGTTCTGTTGACAGATGCCGACAAGCGCATCAAAGTTGCCCAGCCGGTGGTGGAGATGGACGGAGATGAGATGACCCGCATCATCTGGGAGTTCATCAAAGAAAAGGTGATAGTGGCAAAGGCATCCAGGGGCTGAGGGGTAACTGCACAAGTGGTGTGTGTCTCAGAGGAGTTTGTACATGCTGTCTGACCTGACTATTTTTATATCAGACACTGACATGTGGATACAAGGGAGAGGGAAGAGCAGAGCGACGTGGAGGATGGCTGGAAGATTATATATATGATATGTGGGGGAGGGGCTTTGTGATGTTCCATTCAGTCACTGGCTGTTTGCCTTGGGAGTGAACAGATGGTGCAGTACATCAGGGCAGAAGTGTGGAGAGAAATGAGCTAAAAGCCCTGATTGTTTTGACTGTACTTTGAATGTACTTTTCTAATAGAGAACCTTTCATTTTTACCTGTTGATACTTTCTGATTATTCTATTAGTGCATGTAGGTGTAAAAGTAGGTTTGTTGTGTCAGTTTTCTGTTTTGTTTTTTTTTTTTTTTTGTTTTTTTCCACAAATGATACAAACAAAAAGTTCTTTTGACAGTCACAGTCCTTCCCACACAGACTGGATCGGAGGTTATTCAATTTGCTCTCATAGAAAGCTTTGATGTGTTAATTAGGGCTGCATGATATTGGCAAAGCTTGCGATATGGGTGTACAGCATTGCGATAACGATAATATTGCAATATTTCTCGTTCACCTAAAGAAATACCAATTTCATCTACTAAGAAAAAAGTACCTTAACAATGTTAAAATGAGACAGTTGTTTGTATGCTGACTCAATTATTTATAATTTAAGACAAAATACTGTACTATAACAACCAATTACACTATTCTGTCCAAGAACCTGGTGATGCTGCTACCATAGACCTTCAGACACAAACAGTCAAATATTTTGTCATTTTATTCATATATAACAATGTGTAAATGACATGGATGTATTTCATAATAACAAAAGTGCCAGAGTATCGTCATGTAAGAGCTTTAACAAAACACTATTCCATTGCTTGCCTGGTTTGGTAAATACTGCATATAAAAATAAAAATCTTTAAATATAAGTGTTCAGGCCCTGCCCAAAGTTGTGCTCTGAAAATATTCACATCTTTTCAACATTAATATGTAACTCTTGCATTCAACCAGCAGCAGTAGGATTACTCCTTTTTTTTTTTGCCAGAAAAACTAGTATGTTAGAGTGGTAGAGAAAACCACTCTGGTACCCCATGATGTGTAAACCAGAAAGTTAATGGAAAAAAAAAAGAAAATAAATTATTGCACATCTTTGCAATATGAATATTGCACACTCTGTTATCATGATAACAATATTTTTTTGATATGTTGTGCAGCCCCAGTGTTAATGTAGTGCTGTAGTTGGAGAATGCAAACATGCCAATTCTATTCTTGTTCTATCTTTTAGCTCATCCTGACCAACGTTGATGTTGATCTCAAGTATTATGACCTGGGTCTGCCATACCGTGACCAGACCGACGACCAGGTCACCATCGACTCTGCCCTTGCTACAAAGAAGTACAATGTTGCGGTTAAATGCGCCACCATCACTCCAGACGAAGCCAGAGTGGAAGGTCAGTGGCAGACCTTCAATGTCTTCTTAAAGGACTAACATTTTGGAAACCACTCTTATTTGCTCTCTGCATTCAAGTTTGATGAGATGAAGATTGGTACTGCTGGAAGCAGTTGCCAGGCAACGAGGCATGACATCAGGAAGTTGCTGCTTTCAGCCAAGAAGTGGTTCAGCACATACACTCTTGTCAATAGTGAAGTGACAGTTTTTACTTCAGCCTTTGTCCGTATTTAGCTATGGTGACATAACACAGTAATTTCAGTAATTCGCCACTGTCACCAATCACAAGTGTTTGCTCCTGAAAGATTCTGTTGGGTCTCTGTAAACTTAATTTGATTCTGATTTGAATTGATAAAGCACTTTGTGACTCTGTCTGTGAAAAGTGCTCTATAAATAAAATTTACTTTACTTATTTACTTACTTTACTTAATTTCAGAGCTCAAGAGGGCAGATTTAAAAAAAAAAAAAAACACCTTTATTTAACCAGGATAAAGAGATCCCATTGAGATTAAGAACCTCTTTCAAGGGAGTCCTGGCCAAGAGGTAGCATGAAATACAACACACAGTTACAACATACAAAAATTTACTGGACAAGTCAAACTATGAAAAACAAGTGTAAGTTATTGAGTTAGTTTCTAGCACTTTGAGTTTCAATTTAAAAGCAGAATATAAATACAAAGACTCAATATATATACTCAGTCCTGAAGAACACATAGCACTGTGACATACACTAATGAAATTAATCTTAAAAGTTCGAAGTACTGTTTTTTACCAATCCTGAAAACTCTCCCTGAAGTACTTAGAGACGTGCATCCACTTCCTTTATTTATATATACCACTGACAGATTTTGTTGTAGTTAGAATAAGTGCTGGAACTCTGACTGAATGCGGATAAAGCATGAACTATAATTTTCTGTGTATTTCTTTTTTTAGAGTTTGGCCTGAAGAAAATGTGGAAGAGTCCCAATGGAACCATCAGGAACATCCTTGGTGGCACTGTCTTCCGTGAGCCAATCATCTGCAAGAACATTCCCAGGCTTGTTCCAGGCTGGACACAGCCAATCACCATTGGCAGACATGCCTTCGGTGATCAGGTGAGTGTAGCCTAAGTGGTAAAGGAATTTAATTAAAGTCAGTCACATCAAGCCCAGTAATTTGAAGATGGATCTCAAGTTTCTTTCCCCTGGTGACATGTGCTGTTTTTTTTTTTTCTTCTTCTTCAGTACAGAGCAACAGACTTTGTTGTGGACCAGCCGGGCAAATTCAAGATCATCTTTTCACCTGCTGATGGTAGCGCAGGAAAGGAATGGGAAGTCTATGACTTTCCTGCTGGTGGTTGTGGAATGGGCATGTACAATACAGATGAGGTGGGTATAGTCTATATACTTCTACAGAAGGAGTTACTTATATTTTATTTTTCCCTTATTTGAGAAAGAAATGTCTATTTTGAGTCACAAATGTAATATGTGCAACACTATCTATCTATCTATCTATCTATCTATCTATCTATCTATCTATCTATCTATCTATCTATCTATCTATCTATCTATCTATCTATCTATCTATCTATCTATCTATCTAGTTGATGACATCTGTTACATTTTTTGCCACTGTCAAAGTTTGATATTTGAGGTATCAAGTAAAATAAATTTGATAACTTGATCTTTGTTTAACATTGGAAAAGATGAGTTTAAGGTGCTGGTAAATTCTACCTTTGACACAGTTGTCATTGCTGTAAAATAACCTTATTTCAACCTGCTCTGCTACTGTTTTGTTTGCCTTCATCAGCACGGCTCTGTTTGATTTAACAACATCAGAGGTCATACCAGATGACTTTCAATTTGTCAAGGGGAAGGTTATTAACCTTGCTTTGCTGATAAAACCTACAGTAGTCACGGACCATTTGTTTTTCGTTTCTTCATCAGTCTATTACAGGCTTTGCACACAGCTGCTTCCAGTACGCCATTGGCAAGGGTTGGCCACTTTACATGAGCACAAAGAACACCATTCTTAAAGCCTATGACGGCAGATTTAAAGACATCTTCCAGGACATCTTTGAGAAGTGAGTGTCATCTTCACTGATTTATTGCCCTTTCAGATTTTATTTGCCAAATCAATTGACAAGAAACATTTGTTTTGTTTTTTTTTTTTTTACAGATTTTTGTCTGTAATTCAATATTTGTTAGACTTTGATTGAATATATATACATATATATATTAAGTGTTTGTTTTGCACAGGCACTACAAGCCAGAATTTGACAAACTCAAGATCTGGTATGAGCACAGACTTATCGACGACATGGTTGCCCAAGTGCTGAAGTCGTCTGGAGCCTTTGTGTGGGCTTGTAAGAACTATGACGGAGATGTCCAGTCTGATATTCTTGCACAGGGTAAGACAGAGTTAACCATTTTTGAAGAAAATTGTGTTATAATGTTTGTACAAAATGGCTGCCTTTTTTAAAAAGCATGTTATTTTAAGGATGGTCTGAACTGCCTGGTTCTTGTTTTTAGGTTTCGGTTCTCTGGGACTGATGACGTCAGTTCTTGTGTGCCCTGATGGCAAGACTATTGAGGCTGAGGCTGCCCACGGCACCGTGACCAGGCACTATCGCGAGCACCAGAAGGTTAGTAACCTCCTGTCCTTATCTGCACCATTGCTCGAGATTTGAACCCATTTCAAATAGGCAGTGTGTCAGAAGCTGTGTGAAGCCAAATCATGGTCTTGCTCTCACTGTGTAATCTGTGGAGCTCTACTGCCATCATGTGGTGAAACATGAGATTGAGATTTCTGCTAAAATGCCCAAAATATTGAGTACCTCGAATGACCATCTGTAATGGAAATACTGTATGTTGAAACTACAATCACAGATTTTCTACTCTACTTTCAGGGAAGGCCAACCAGCACTAACCCTATTGCAAGCATTTTTGCCTGGACCAGAGGCCTGGAGCATCGTGGAAAACTTGATGGCAACCCCGACCTTATCAAGTAAGAGATGCGTAATTGTGTAGTAGGGCTGCACTATTTACCAAAACGTGTTCATAAATACAGTTTCAGCCTGTGCAATTATCTCATCACAAGAATCTGCAATTTAAAGGTCCAAGTTGCTATTTTACTATTCAAACATTTGTTGCTTTTTTGCATTTTTAGTTTTTGTACACATACTTTTATACCAGTTCAATTTAGTCATTTGAGTTGGGGAAATAAATAACATTTTAAAATAAGTAATATGTGTATTTTCATTGATAACCAAGCAATTGGACTCTAATTGTAATATTTCCCCAATATTAGCAGTTTGACCATTTGACCAAATGATGCTATCCTAGATTATGGGAGCATAGTGACAATAGTGATGGAAATTTAGCAATTTTGTTGTTGGCAACTTCCTATACTACCCAGGCTTTTTTTTTCTGAAAGAACCAAACAACAAATTTAAGTCTTAACATATATTTTACCAACTTTGTGATTCAGTGGCTAAATAGTGCACGTTTTTCCCCCTAATTGACAACAGTCTGTTTTGCCAAATGGTCTGGCTTGAAATAAAATGGACTGTAATGTGCAATTGTTGAATGTTATTTTTTGCATTTATTACTTAAGCATAATATGCCAATGTAAATAATGTGTTAATTAATCGACTCTTGAACCAAATTTAAAATATTTTTTGCCAGTCAATTTCAGTTCTTTTTTGTACTCTATGTAATGTGTAGTTTTATTTCATGTGGCAACTTTTACCTGCAAATGGATCTGCCTGTAGTGAACTCTCCTGACAAATGAGAGCCACACTGCCCTTGTGTGAGACATGGCTTTGCTAATGTGTCTTTGTTTATCTGCAGGTTCTCCCAGACTCTGGAGAGGGTGTGCGTCGAGACTGTTGAGAGCGGCACAATGACCAAGGACCTTGCTGGCTGCATCCACGGCCTGTCCAAGTAAGACACTTGATATTTGTAATTATTAGATCCCCAGTTGTCATATCTATTATTATAACAAAAAAGTCAGTGTACCTTGTGTTGATGGAGCTTTGACTCATTTGTAACACAAGATATGCTGGAGATAAACACTAGATAACTTCTTTGTTAGTGGTTTTCTATGTTTTTTGTTTTGTTTTTTTTTTAAATTACTGGGTAGTTTTACAATGGTTAAGGAAATAAATGTCCTTGTAAGCTTTAAGCTTTTATTTTGTTAAATGTTTAGAAATGGTACATTTTTGCAGATACCTAATGAACATCTGAATGACAAAAAAATCATTGCACAATACTCTACTTGGTGGACGTAGATGCAGAGGAAAGATTTCTAAACATTTTCTCACGTATAGACTGTAACCCTGTTGGAGGCTCATACTGTTTTGTTCTAAGTGTTAAACATTGCTGTGTGCATATTTTGCTTACCTGTTAGCTTGAACATGTCTTGCCTTTTTCTTTTAAAGACTGCACTATGGGACATTTATCTCACAGCAGCCACTGATTGGAAGTTATTTTTGTCACTGAAGGCACCACACTCTGGAAACTAGAGGCACTTAAATAGGAGGGTAGCCATTTTTTAATGATACTGTCGTAGTGTATCAAGTCCTAGCTCATTTGTTTGAATTATACTGTTCTTTTTAATAAACCACCCGCAGTAACGAATGCGAAACATGTGCATTAAAAATGTTTCAGGTTGCATTGAGCGAGGTTTTATAGTCTTCGTTGTAGTATCGAATTTTTCTGATCTGCTCTGTCTTTTCTACCTTTTCAGTGTCAAGCTGAACGAGCACTACGTCAATACTACAGACTTCCTTGACGCCATCAAGACAAATCTGGATAAAGCCCTCGGCAAGTGAAGGACTTGAAAGAATAGAGTTAGCCTGGAGACAGCAATGTCACTTATGTTTTTGTACCTCATTTTTAACTTAAAAGGTCAATAAATCACTTGCATTTCATCTGAAGGAAAAGATGTACTGTCTATAGGTTTATGTAGTGTTCTATTAGGTTATTACACGGTTGAGAGCTGTTCTTCACCCGACGCCTCCCTAACTACCTGTCCTGTTATTTGCAAGGTTTTATTTTTGTAATGTGAAGTACTGTACTGAATACTGTGTAATGCCTTGGGCAAGACTGAAGCCTGTGTCAAACATACTTGCCAATAAATCCCTCGTTTGACCCACTGTCGGTATTCCTGGATTAAATAAAAGTCAGCCGTTTTTTAAAGGTAAATAAATTTATTATCTTACAGTATTGTCTGGTACACAACATGTACATACATTTCTATCCACATTATCTCCACACTAATGACTAATACAGAAAGCCACTTAAGATGAACTTCCTCCCCTTTTGTTTCATCACTAAAACAGTGATGGCATGAACACAGAAGCTGAAGAACTCACAAAAATGAGCATTTTATTTTAAATGCACTATATCAACATCGCAAATGGATACCTTGTTTGCAGGTTACAAGTTTGAAAAGCTAAGCACTGGGAAACTGAATATATTGAGAATTTCCCAAATCATTTTCCACGAGGTCCATGGCCCTGTCACATGTTGGGAGGTTGTCGTTCATCACTTGAGACCAGTGTACAGCATGATGGATGGCATGCTCTCGCAGACACACTGGGGCACTTAATATTTCTGTCCGAGTTTTTGGGACTATTCTTGTTGAGATTCATCCATTAGAAAAAAACAAACAACTGCAATACAAATGCAGGGTTTGCATTGCGTTTGAAAAATGCTGCAGTCCTGACTTGTGAAGGCCTGGATGGGGGGAAGTTGGTGATGTTTTGTTGAAAGAGAGGCTGTACCACAGTCGTTCTATTCTTTGCGGTAATCTTTTGAAGAGATCTACAGATGGGTGGGAGGGGAACCTGAAAGTAATTTCATGAGGTCTGCAATTGGACCCCAAGAAATTCAATGTCCCTGCACAAAACGGCAAAAGAAACTGACGATGCCTGTAAGCTGCAAGATATGATCCAATTCTTTGGTAAAGGGGTTCTACTGTTATAAAGGGTGTTTTGTTTTTCTTTTTGTTAGTCTTAAAACATTCCACAGAAACAAGTACATTCATAGACTAGTGATCAATACAGGGTGATGTTTGTTAATGCAGAAACCTAAAAAGTAAACACAGTGGCCCTCAGTGCAATGCACCGGTTACAGTACCAGCCGACATACAAGAGGACTGATACATTCTGTACAGTATTATACAACAAAACAGATTGCAAATCCATATGAATTTAAGTTGTTTTTCAGACCACAGATTTCATTTATCACAGTATAAATCAGTGAGTCAATCAATCTTGATAAGCTTTGGCAAGTCAAATGAGCACTAACACTTGTTTCCTTCTTAAACTCTTCACATTAGTTGACCCCAGCAGACTGAAAGAGACCGGGATTGTCTTAATGACTAAGTGTAGAATATATCTGACATATGCTTTAATGCTTTGAACTAAATGTGCTTTTCACCTCAGGCTCAGATGATATTCCTGTTTTTAAGCAACTGGCAGCATACAGTTTATAGATATTTTTCAACCTAAATCTTCCTCTTTTAGACAGTCCATGTTTCTAAAATATATTTATTCAGTAGATTTGCAGTGTTTTAGAGATGAAAAATAGGTGATTAAGTAAAAAGTATACATTCTCCAATTGTGTAGGGTAATATTCATTCCAGTGCATGTAAATGTGCAGTTTGCTGGGTTTCGCCCTTTAAGAACCTTTGAGAACAACCCAAGCACAATGCCTTATACAACAAAAACAAAGAAACAATCCCGTTTTCATTAGTTCACACTAATTCAATTTGGGGTCATTTAAATAATTCAGGCAGTGCTGAAGCGCCCTGCTCCTTTCCCATAGGTGCTGTAATACTCCATTTGAGATAGTTTAGCAATGTCTGGTGTGTTGTTGTTGTTAGCCCGATTTTCTCGCTCACTGAACTCAAAGCTCTCCTCTTCATAGTCCTCCTGGCTCTCTGTTTCTTGGGGGGGTTCTGAGGGTAAAACAAGCACAAAGACAAAATGTGATCCCACTCAGTCCTGAAGAACACACACACACACACACACACACACACACAAACAGACACACACACAGAACATCTTAAAGACACATGGTCTCAGTGAGGACAGCCAGTAGATCGCCCCTCCCTCCCCGCCTCAGTATCAGTCTCCACTGATAGAGACAGGCATGTCTAATCCAGGCACTGCTATATTTACTAAACACATAGGGAGGGAGTGACAGAGAAACATCAAAACACTTGGCCCCTAGATTACGGTACATGCTGAGTCAAAGTGCATTAGGGATGACTGAGTGACAATAATGTGACATGAAGCCCACCCAGCCGTCCCACTTGGAAATTTGCCGCACATAACCATGAGCAAACGCGGTGCCTTCCAGGAATCTCATGTGAAGAGAGTGTAATAAATGACATCTAATCCAGCTGTTTACCTTGTCCGTCTATTGTGGAGTCCATGATGCCGTGCTTGACCTTCATGTGTCGGCTGAGGTTGCCCTTCAGGTTGAACTTGCTGGTGCAGTAAGGGCACTTGAAGGGCTTGCTGCCGGCGTGAAGATGCATGTGGCCGAGGAGGTTGTACATTCTATTGAACGACTTTCCACAGACCTGTGAGAAAAGAGCCCAATAGTTAGCACAACTCTCTGGACAGTGGGCTCGTTCTTGAAGTGAATTGAAAGTGCGCTTTTTTACTCACCTTGCATTTGAACGGTTTGACCGGCAAGTGGACAATCATGTGCGTTTTAAGAGTCTGCTTTTGGACAAAGGTCTTGAAGCAGACGTGGCATTGGAAGGGCCTCACACTGGCATGGATCAACATGTGTCTCTTCAGGTTGGCAGACAGCGTGAACTCTCTGGAACAGACGTCACACTTGAATTCTTTCATACCCTAGGGAGACAAAAAGTGTTTGGGTCTTTTAATTAATTTGGCTAAATATACGGTTTGGAGGAAAATAAATAATGAGTCACAGGGAGAAACACACATGGAGTTTGTGTGCATGTGTATGAGCATTTGCATTCTGGCTTTTGATTTGAGTTGTGTAGTTTGCGTTAACCCTCCAAAGTATTGAAACATTGATGGAAAAGTGTAACAATGGAAAGAATAAACTTTTTAAACTTATTTAACTACAGCACATGTCAAACAAGAGAAACATTTTTCTTCGTATAGAATGAAATAGACTGTTCTATATAAAGAAATGGAGAATAAGACTAGAATGATTCATCAGACACAAAGGGAAGTAGCTTTGCAAACGACAGACAACAACACAAAACACATGCAAGTGGGGGGTTGAGCCACACAAAAAAACTCAAGGCCTTTGAAGGCTATGTTTACAAAGCAACTGGTTTTAGAGAAAAGGCTGTGTTCAATATACCTCTCAGTTTTCTATAAGGGATCTCTCAGAATATACTGATTGGGTTTAGCTTAAGTACTTTTCAAAATATCTGAAATCATTATAATGATTTATGCTTTCAAATATCACTTAAAACAAAAGCTTTTTATTTGCAGTCATGTCTTTTCAGGAGGCAAACTATTCTCTAGATTGTGGTTTTGAACACAAGAACTGGTAGACAAAGGCACACCATCAGGTTTCAGTACCTTGAGTGCGATGGCGTGCGCTGCCAGTACCTTGTGAGTGAGAGCGTGTTGCCGAAGATGGTGGATCTGGACAAACTCCATGCCGCACTCAGGACAAACGTAGGGCCGGACATTCTGGTGCTTCATCAAGTGGTTCTGCAGCTGGCTGCGGTAAGCAAAGGACTTGTGGCACTCTGTGCACTGGTATGTGGTCGGGCCCTGATGGCTGGTCAGGTGGCGCTTCAGGTGTGCGTAGGTTGGGAACTCCATGCCACACTGGGTGCAGACATGGCACTGGCCATTCTCGTGTTTGTTCTCATGGGTTCTCAGCTCACTTGGGTAAGCAAAGCCACGGCCACAAAAGCGACAGCTGTAGGGCTTGACGTCCGTGTGCTGCAGCATGTGCCTCTTCAGGTGGCTGGTCTGCGTGAAGGCCTTCTCACAAACGGTGCACTTGTGAGGTCGGGTTCCCTGGTGGGTGAGCAGGTGAGTCTGCAGGTGGCTCGGCTGCTTGAAGAGCTTTCCACAGTGTAGACATTCATGGGGTTTAATTCCATTATGGCCCAGGATATGAGTGACAAGGTTATATTTTGAAGTGTATGACTTCTCACACATGCGGCACTTCCAGCGTTTCAAACCCTCTCCCACGTCTACACAGTATGACTCATCAATCTGGACATTGATGTCCAGCCGGTCAATCTGCATTCGTCTGGCAAGGCCCTCTGGGTCTGACCACAGCATGGCCTGGCCATTCTCTTCATATTCTCCTGGCATTGCCATATCAGCAGACTCATAGGGCACGTCATTGGATTCATAATAGCGGTTCTCCAGAGGACTGCCATTGTCTCCACTAGTCTTGAGATTTAGGGCCTCTTCCTCTTCTTCTTCTTCCTCAACCACCAACTCTTCTTCCTTCCTCTCTCTTTCTCTGCCGTTGCTGTCTTCTTGTTCCTGTTCTGGCTGTCCGTCTTGTTGTGGCCTAGCTGTATCTCTCACACATGAGAGACAGTTTCCACAGGCCTGCTCCTCTTTCAGAGAGCCTTGTTGGGTGACTGGCTCCTCTGATTTACCAGGGCTACGCCTGCTGTTCATGTGAATGCAGGACGGAGGACTGTCAGACTCTAGCCTTTCACCTTTAACCTGAGCCTGTGGGCTTGGTACTTTGTGTGGATGACCCTCTAATTCTGTCTCACTCTTGGGCTTCTTTGTCCTCCCTCGGGGTCCAGGCCGTCTTCTCTCGCTGCAGTGGGGTTGGGGGTCTGGTTCACCAGCAGGCTCAGCCAGGTAGTCCCCGTTGGCTCCAATCAGTTGGTCAGCATACTCATATTCCATTGCCTCCTGTGGAGGATGAGGGCACTCTCTGGGTTCTCCTGTGTAAAAGCCATTAGGAGCAATGGTGGCCCCAAAGATTTCATTCTGTGAGATGAGACCAAGAACAGCTGCCTGAGCTAGAGACAGAACCACCACGGGCTCTGTCTGTGTGCCCACATCCACTTGGCCTTCTGTCATCTTAGGGTAGTTCGGCACCAGGCGGCCACTCTCCTCCTCCTGGCAGAAAATATAGAAAACATACAACATCAGCAAAGACACAAAGACTAAAAGCAATAATACATTGGCTTTTTGTCTGCTGTTACAAAATCTGCCTTACACAATGTTTCCTCAAATAACCTCATTTCCCCATTGTCGCCACATGATATTAGTGTCCTTCCTATTCATGCAAACAGAAAGTTTTAGTGTGTTCGTGTAATGAAAAAATATCAGATAGAAAGATTTTTGACATTCCGTATTACAGGCTGATACAAGAAGCTACACAATCCTTTATCCTAGGACTCCAGGGGAGTATTAAGATAATGTTTTTCAGGGGTACTCTGTGAAAACCGCATTCGGACTACGCCTTGTTTCTTTGCACTGAATCCACAGAACATTAGATTGAGGAGATAAGGCAGATCTGTGTTAGCACCCCGCTTCCTTCCTTGACAGGCTTTAGAATAATAAAGAACACAACAAGGGATGCGGGTCCAGCCAGGAAGTTGACTTCCGTGGACTGTCCTCAGCACTTCCTGTGGGGTCCCGGGGCAGCCTGGCTGACCAAAGTCAACTCATCACTGGAGCTATCTGTCCCATTCATGAGGAGCAAAGCATCTCAGCTTTACACTCAGAGACTCCTGCTGTAGCTGACTTCATAACGCCTGCCACACTGGGCTTCCTTAACAAGATGATATATGCCGGCAGGCAGTCTCATATCCATAACAGACATTCGATTGAGCTTCGAGCTCATTCTGTATTCCAGACCGATGCATAAGACTCCCTAACATAATTGTATGGTTCGGAAGTGTTTTAGACCCACATGCACATGTTTACCCTGCCGCCTGTAAAACCAGAAACACTGAAACTATGGGGAAGAAATCGTGGTACAGCCAAAGTGAATCTCTGTGGTAAAGGAGAAGTGAAGCCACTGTTTTCAGGTTATTTCTCTGCATGGATCTGTCTGTTTGGATATACAGGAGGTCTGACCCCTAGTTTCTTTTGAGACTGCACACTAGTCTTCACCATACATACCGGCAAGAGCTGCTTCCTCTCCTGACACAATACTGAGAGAAAAGAAAAGAGTGGATGGAGAAAAGGGAAAAAGGAAGAAGAGATATAGAACAGGAATAAAGGTGTATGTGTGTGTATGTGTGTGTTTGTAAGTGTGTGTGTGTCTGTGTGTTGGGAGAGGGGAGTAGACCTGGATGCCCTGATAACCACGTCATTTATAATTACTGCTTTTAAAGTAGTCAGACAGAGACAGACTGTGTGTTTGTGAGAAAGAAAAGGAAAAAGACTGGGTGTGTATTTTAAAGTGTGTGTGTGTGTGTGTGTGTGTCTGCGTGTGTGTGTGCAAGAGAAGAGAAAAGAGAGGGAGGGAGGTATGGAGAGAAGGAGAAAGAGCTGTGGGCGGGGGAGGAGTGGAGGGAGGGAGACGGAGAGAGAAATGAGATGGAGGGGCTGAAAGATAAAGAAAGAGGGGAGGAGAGGGAGGGGAGGGAAGGGGAACGAGAGATTGAGTGAGCATGTGAGAGGAGGGAAGAGAGAAAGGAAAAGGAGCGGGAGGGGGTGCGGGGGGGAGCCGGAGAGAGACAGAAAGACAGAGTGAGTGAGTGAGAGAGAAAGAGGGGAAGGAGGGAGGGAGGGGAGCTGGAGAGAAGAAAAAGCACAGCAAAATGAAAGGCTGACAAAATGAAAGAGAAAAAGACAAATGACAAGGAGAAAGAGAGGTAGGGTAGTAATTGCAAGAGTCCGTAGTTTCACATTTAAAGTTGCAACTGAAAGACACCTAAGGACAAACAATTAGAGCAGCAAGAGAAAAAAAAAACAGAAAACAGCAGAGATAGAAACACATAAGTAAGCCTACTCTTATCTATTGAAAAGATGTTCCCACTGCGGTTCTCATATGAATGTAAAAAAAGTAATCTTGCTTCCTCTCACACAGACACAAACAAGAGTGCAAGTACCTCACTAACAAACGGCAAAACAAGTCTAACCACCCCTCTGACCATTAACAGCAACACATCTTTTTCCATGTTTAAGTTACAAACTCACCACATTGTTCCTGGAGTGATGTTTGAGGTGTTTCAGGGATCTCATCCTTCAGGAGAAATGAGTGGAGTAAAAAAATCCACCTCCTATTTATATCTGTGGGAGAGTGGGGCGGTCCCACGGCTCATCCTCCTCCTACTGTTGCTGTTATCAGAACTGACTGTGCCTGCCCCCCCCCCCTCCACCCCACCACACACACACACACAGCATCACCCCATTTCTTTCTCTTCCTCCCACCCTCTCCTTCCCATCACACTTCTCTTTCTCTCCCCTTTTCTCTTACAAACACACACACACACACACACACACACACACACACACACACACACATACACATCTTATCTTCCTTTCTCACTACATACAATTCAGCATGACCCTTCAACACACATTTCTCTTTAAGGCACACAGAACACAAGCTCTATCTTTTCTTGATCACACATATATTTTGCATTTCCTTTTTTTTATGAGCGTGAGCTCTTACACACAAACAATTATAAAATCTAATCAGTAGTTCCTCTCCTTGCTCAAGCCGATATATGAGAAATTTCACACGCACAAACATCTATATATATATATGTATGTATGTATGCAGGCTCACACAGGCACGTACACAATTTCTCTGACACACACTACACGCACAAACACTCAGAGACTATGGGTGGAGGTGCGTCTGTCAGTAGCAAACAGTCAGACAGATAATGTCTGAGAAATGCTAAAATTTTAACTTTCCAGAGACCATGTAGTTTGCTGCCATTATTTCTAGATTCAAACTAATTAACTATTGAGACAGCCTGAAGTATACTGTCTGAGAAATTCAGAAGAAAAAAAAATGAGTGACAAAAGAAAAGAGAAGGAGAAAGAAAGGAGAGAAAAGCAGTTAGAAGAGAGGGAGGGAGGGAGACAGACGTGGGGGAGAAAGAATAAGGAAGAAAGAAGCAGAGGGAGGGGGAGTGAAGCTGAGTGGAGGAGTGGGGGGGGGGGGGTGGGGTGGGGGGGCAGAAAGAAAAAGGGAGAGAGGAAAGAGAGCCGGGGTGGGGGAGGGAAGAAGAGAATGCAGCAAAAAGGAGGAAGAAGGGAAAGGAGAGACGGGGGAGGGAGGGCTGAGGCATAAGAAAGGATGTGGCAAAAGAAAGAGAAAGAAAGAATAAAAGAGAGAGAAAAAAGAAAGAGGAGAGGGAGGGGGAGTGGTGGAGAGGGGGTGGGGATGGGAAGAGAGATAGAGGGAGGGTTGAAAGAAAATGTAGTGAAAGAGGAGAGGGGGGGAGTTAGGGCTGCAGGAAAGAAGGAGAGAAAAAAGAGAGAAGAAAAAAGGGGGATGGTGGAGTGTGAAAATAAAAAAGAAGAGTCCATCAGCAAGAGAAAAGAGAAGGGGGGGGGGGTGTAGAATGAAGAAGAGGTGGAGGAGGGAGGGGGTGGGAGTGCGTGTGTGTGGGGGGGTGAGAGCAAAGGGAATGGAGAGAGGAAAGGAGATAGAGAGACGGAGAGAGTGAGGAAAAGGAAAAACAGCAAGGGAAGACATTAACTATTGAACTTCCAGATTTCTTTCAGGCTGTGTTGAGAAACAGTGCGGCACAGTACCTGCGGGCTAAGTACAGGTTGTGTGCTTAAGTAGTCAGCACTGAAGATGATCCTGATAATTAGACAGGTATTCTATTATAACAGAGCGTACCTTACCTATAAGTAGTAAACACAAGCAATATGTGGAAAAAAAGTGCATCTGACATGAATGTATAGGTGCAGGCGAGCGC